>NW_025764902.1:0-341569 GCF_003918875.1 Haliotis rubra | reverse complement strand
GAGAACAACAAATCCAACAGTGAGAACAACAAATCCCCAACAGTGAGAACAACAAATCCCAACAGTGAGAATCGGAATAAACTTCAACAGTGAGCAACAATCCTCAATCCCAACATGAGAACAACAACCTTCAACAGTGAGAAACAACAACATGAGAACAACAGTGAGAACAGCAACAACATCTCAACAGTGAGAACAACAACCCAACAGTGAGAACAACAACAACCCTTCAACAGTGAGAGCAACAACCCCAACAGTGAGAACAACAAATCCCCAACAGTGAGAACAACAAACCCCAACAGTGAGAACAACAAAGGATCTCAACAGTGGAGAACAACAAATCTCAACAGCGAGAACAACAAATCCCAACAGTGAGAACAACAAATCCTCAACAGTGAGAGCAACAGATCCCAATGAGAAACAACAAATCCCAACAGTGAGAACAACAAATCCCCAACAGTGAGAACAACAAATTCAACAGTGAGAACAACAATCCAACAGTGAGAATCCCAACAACAATCTCCACAGTGAGGAATCAACAATCCCAACAGTGAGAATCCAACAACTCACAACATGAGAAAACACAAATCCCAACAGTGAGAACAACAACCTCAACAGTGAGAACAACAAATCTCAACAGTGAGAATCAATCAACAACAGGAGAACAACAACCTCAACAGTGAGAGCAACAACCAACAGTGAGAACAACAACCAACAGGAGAACAACAACCCCAACAGTGAGAATCAACAACAACCCAACAGTGAGAATCAACCAACAGGAGAACAACACAACAGTCAGAGAACAACAACCCAAACAATCAACCCCACAAGCAACAACCCAACAGTGAGAATCAACCCCACAGGAGAACAACAACCAACAGTGAACAACAACCCCAACAGTGAGACAACCAACAGAGGAGACACAACCCCAACAGTGAGAATCCCACAACATCCAACAAGGAGAACAACAACCAACCAACAGAACAACAACCAACACAGGAGAAACAACCCCAACAGTGAGGAACAACCCCAACAGTGGAGAACAACAACCCCAACAGTGGAGAACAACAACCCCAACAGGAGAACAACAACCAACAGAATCACCCCAACAATCGAACAACAGGAGACAACAACAACAACAACCCCAACAGTGAGAACAACAAATCAGGAGAACAACCACACAGTGAGCAACAACCCCAACAGTGAGAACAACAACACAGTGGAATCAACCCCAACAGTGGAGAACAACAACCCAACAGAACAACAACCACATGGAATCAACAACCCCACAGTGAGCAACAACCCCAACAGTGAGAACAACAACCCCAACAGTGAGGAACAACAACCCCAACAGTGAGAACAACAACCCCACACAGTGGAACAACAGCAACAACAGAATCAATCAACCCACAACAACAACAACCAACAGTGAGGAACAACCCCAACAGTGAGACAAGAACCAACACAGTGAGAATCAACAACCCCAACAGTGAGACAACAACCCCAACAGTGGAGGACCAACAACCCGAATCAACCTGAACAGTCAACAACCAACAGTGAGAACAACAACTTCAACAGGAGAACAACAACCCCAACAGTGAGAGCAACAACCCACACAGTGAGAATCAACCCCAACAGAGAGACAACAACCCAACAGGAGAGCAACAACCCAACAGTGAGCAACAACCCCAACAGTGAGAATCCCCAACAATCAATCAACCCCAACAGGAACAACAACCCCACAGGAGAACAACCCCTCAACAGGAGAGAACAACAACCCAACAGGAGAACAACAACCCAACAGTGAGAACAACAACCCCAATCAACAGAGAGACAACCCCAACAGTGGAGAAACAACCCCAACAGGAGAACAACAACCCCAACAGTGAGAACAACAACCCCAACAGTGACCCAACAACCCCACAGTGAGGAACAACCAACAGTGAGAACAACCCCAACAACCAATCAACGAGAACAACAACCAACAGTGAGACAACAACCCCACAGTGAGAACAACAACCCCAACAGTGAGAACAACAACCCCAACAGTGAGAATCAACAACCCCAACAGTGAGAGCAACAACCCCAACAGTGAGAATCAACAATCCCAACATGAGAACAACAACCCCACAGTGAGCAACAACCCCAACAGTGAGAACAACAACCCACAGTGAGAACAATCAACCCCACAGTGAGACAACAACCCAACAACAGAATCCCACAACAGTGAGAATCAACCCCAACAGTGAGAACAACAACCCCAACAGTGGAGAACAACAACCAAGGAGTGAGAGCAACAACCCCAACAGTGAGAAAAGGAATCAACAACAACCAACCCCAACATGGAGAACAACAACCAGACAACCCCAACAGTGAGAACAGTGAGAACAACAACCTCAACAGTGGAGAACAACCCAACAGTGAGAACAACCCAACAGTGAGAACAACAACCAACAGTGAGAATAACAACATCCAACAGTGAGAAACCCAACAGAAGAGAATCAACCCCACAGTGAGAAACAACAAATCTCAACAGCGAGACAACAAATTCAACAGTGAGAACAACAACCAACAGAGGAACAGTCAAGGAAACAACAATAAACCCAACAGTGAGAACAACACCACAGTGGAGAACAAACCCCAACAGTGAGAATCAACAAATCTCCCACAGTGAGAACAACCCCAACAGTGAGAACAACAACAGTGAGAACAACAAATCCCCACAGTGAGAGCAACAACCAACAAGAATCCCCAACAGTGAGAGAAATAAATAGCAACAACCAACAGTGGAGAACAACAACCCCAACAGTGAGAGAACAATAAATCAACAGAAAATAAATTTAACAACAGAATAGTGAGAACAACAACCCAACAGTGGAGAGTAACAACAACCCCAATAAATGAGGAATCAACAAATGTGAGGAACAACAACCCAAACAGTGAGCAATCCAATAGTGAACGAACAACCAACAGTGAGAACAACAAACAGTGGAGAACAACAACAGTGAGAACAACAAATCCAACAGAGAACAACAAATCCCAACAGTGAGAGCAACAAATCCCCAACAGTGAGAACAACAACCAACAGTGAGAACAACAACCCCAACAGTGAGACAACAATCCCAACAGTGAGAGCAACAAATCCCAACAGTGAGAGCAACAAATCCCAACAGGAGCAACAACCCAGTGAGAACAACAACCCCAACAGTGAGAGCAACAAACCTCAACAGTGAGAACAACAACCAACAGTGAGAACAACAAATCCCAACAGTGAGAGCCAAACAACCTCAACAGTGAGAACAACAAATCCAACAGTGAGAACAACAAATCCCAACAGTGAGAACAACAACTCCCAACAGCGAGAAACAACAAATCCCCCAACAGTGAGAACAACAAATCCCAACAGTGAGAACAACAACTTAATATGAGAACAACAACCCCAAATTGACCCCAACAGTGAGAATAAACAAATCCTTAACAGTGAGAACAACAAATCCAATAGTGGAGGAACAACAAATCCCAACAGTAGAACAGAATCCTCAATAGCGAGAACAAATAGTGAGAACAAACAAATAGTGAGGAACAAATAACAGTGGAATGAACAACAAGAATAACAAATCCTCAGTGAGAACAACACCAACAGTGAGAGTAAATAAAGCGAGTACAACAAACTTCAATAGTGGAGAATGAATAGTGGAGAACAACAAACTTAAATCCTCAGCGAGAACCAACAAATAACATAGAGAACAACAAATTCAATAGTGAGAACAACAAAAACAGCGAAACAACAACTAACGCGAATAGTGAGAGCAATAAATAAACAACAACTTAATAGTGAGAAATATGAATATCCTGAAATAGTGAGAACAACAAATCTAAATAGTGGAGAGAAATAAATTCAACAGTGGAGAATAAATGGAGGAAATAACTTAAATAGTGCAACAAATAAATAGTGGAGAATGGAATAAATAGTGGAGAATAACAAATAAATAGTGAGAGGAATAGAAATGGAATAGTGGAATGAGTGGAATGGAATAGGAATAAATAAATAGTGAGAATGGAATAGAATAAAATGGAATAGTGAGAATAAATGAAATCAATATGAGAATAAATAAAGTGGAATAATGGATGGAATAGAATAGTGAATAGTGAGAATAAATCTCAAATAGCGAGAACAACAAATAAATAGTGAATAACAAATCAACAGTGAGAACAACAAATCTCAACAGCGAGAACAACAAATCCTCAACAACAGTGAGAACAACAAATCCCAACAGCGAGAACAACAAATCCTCAACAGCGAGAGAACAACAAATCTCAACAGTGAGAGCAACAAATCCTCGGAACAGTGAGAAATCAACAAATCCTTCAATAGTGAGAACAACAACTTCAACAGTGAGAACAAATCTCAACAAATCAACAAATTCAACAGCGAGAGCAACAAATCTCAACAGGAGAACAACAAACTTCAACAGTCAGAACAACAAATCTCAACACAGCGAGAGCAACAAATCTCAACAGTGAGAACAACAACCCCAACAGGAGAACAACAAATCTCAACAGCGAGAACAACAAATCTCAAATACAGTGAGAGCAACAAATTTCAACAGTGAGAACAACAAATCTAAACAGTGTGAGAACAACAAATCTCAACAGTGAGAACAACAAATCTCAACAGAGTGAGAGCAACAAAGTGCTGGCTAACAATTCATGTTTCAAACCTTACACAATGTTTCATGCCATTAGAATGATGTTAGCTAGGACTCACGGGATGGGACTCAACCCCAGAATATACAGAATCTGTACTTTAACTAAGAGAAATTGTTATCCCAAATACATGTATACACTGGCCATATTCTAAATGTGCATGGTGCATCTTACACTTTTATCTTATGAATCGTATTTCTACATTTACTGCACTTTTTGTTTTTTGCTTCCTGGAGAACTAGTATCAGCTAGAGATTTTGTTCGGCGAACATTCAGCTTTAGCCACTGTTTTATAGAAACTTCAGTGTGTCATTACGTGTGAACGTATGTCAGCGACGGCGAGACAGGGCCTCGTGATTATCTAAAGGTCATATCGATACGCCCATGAACCTTACCTCTCAAGGTAAAGCAGAAATCGATAGACATCTATCTGATATACTTGGTCTGCGGCGAACCTGAGCAAGACGTTAGGTGTACATCTTGATAATATCTGGCGTAATTGTTGCATAATCGCAGTATGTTATAATATGTGAATAATGTGAACAGAACCACATGAGAACGAAAGAGATAAAAATACGTACCAGCAAAAGAGGAAAACATTGCAGGGTCCAGGCCCCGCACGCATAACGTGTATCCAGGAGAGATAGTCATACGACCTGTGTTTTGTAATCTGAGTTACATGGTGCTCAGTCACTGTATGAATAACTGAGCATTCCGTTATGTTACGCCAGTTTCCAATGAGCGTTCCGAAATAGCCGTTACCAGTAGAATATGCCACAATAGCAACAACCTCTGAACAGCATATCTCTCAACTGATGTAGCTAACGTCATATGCTAATAGACTGCCATTACATGCAATCTGGTCAGATTATGAGCATGCCATATAGATAGCAAGATACAGAACAGACTGTATACCCTCTCATAACACCCAGATGTACGTTAATACTATGTTCAAATAGAATAGATAGCAACACAGAACAGACTGTATACCCTCTCATAAAACACCCAGATGCACGTAATACTATGTTCAATAGATAGCAACATTGAACAGAGCTGTATAATTCTCTCATAACACCCAGATGTACGTTAATACAGACTGTATGTCTCATAACACCCAGATAGCAACACAGAACAGAGGCTGTATACCCTCAAAACACCCAGATCGCTAGTACACGTTCCAACAGACTGTGACGTTACCCTCTCATAACATTCTGTACGCTTACTCATAATAGATAGGCAGGTAGGTGTATATAGACACTACTTGTTTCTACATATAAGAAATCCACATGAAATCCATGTGCCTTAGTTTCCACAAGAATCTAAAACAAACTCCAATGACGAATTGAAACATGTATTACTTATTGAACCATTATACGATGACGACATATTAAAAGTCAAATCAAATACCTTCTCAGAGCAGATGGAGACGCCGTCAGGGTGCGTACCTGCGGAACGTGATTGAAGTCCACCTGTTCGATACCTGGCCCACACACATCTAACCCGGGCTATCGTCAAGTAATTTCGTTGTACTAAATATAGTCACGGTCGGTCATGACGTGATCATGATAACACAATGCAGGTAAACAGGTGAGTTTTGTGGCGCGTGCTCCCCCGAATTGCATTTCCCTTTATACTTGAAACGTTGGAGCGCAAGGCGGCCCGTCAGCAGGGCAATTCTTCACATCTCCTCTTCAGGAAGAAATCTCTGACAGTATTGAGAGTCGACATTCTTTAACATTCACATTCAGTAAAACTCATCAACGATAGGCTCTCAATATATTTGCACCATTATCTTAACAATCCTTTTTACTGATATGGAAGGGTGGCTGAATAAATTTGAGTCGAACCCTACAGTATACTCGCCAGTGCGTAAATCGCCAAGCAACGAGATCTCAGTAACCTGTGGCTGGCCTAAATTAAATGGTAGTAGAGTGACAGGGCATGCATCGCTACAACGAGACCTCAGTACCCCATGGCTGGCTTGTAATGGTAGGGGAGGACAGGGCATGTAATCGTACAACGAGACCCCAGGAGCCCATGCCTCAGGCGTAATCGTGTAGGGGGAGGACAGGGCATGCAATCGCTAACAACGAGACCCATCAGGTAACGCAGAGGAGGACATGCCTACAACGCTTAAGTGGCTAATCGTAGGGGAGTGACAGGTTTCACTTGGTTTGTGCAGGTCATCGTGTCCCCGATTCTGTAGATCGGATGCTCATGATGTCAGGCCACTTGGGTGTCCCGTGCTGCTGACTTTGCCTGTGCCTGTGTCTGAGCTTATGTGTCTGTCTGTGTTTGTGCCTGTGTCTGTGATGCATTATGCCTTCATGTCTCTCTCTGTGCCTGTGCCTGTGCCAGTGTCTGAGTTTCTGCATGTGCCTCTGTGTCTGTGGAGTGTTGGAGTCTGTGCCTGTGTCTGTCTGTCTCTGCCTATATTTATGCCTTTCTGAGCCCTGTGTTCACAGTGCATGTGTCTGTGCCTGCGTGCCTGTGCCCTTTGTCTGTGTCAGTGCCCTTGCCTGTTCCCATGTGTCTGTGTCCGTGAATGTGTCTGCCTTTGTCTGTGTCTGTATATGTCTGTGCCTGTGTTTGTTCCTATATCTGTGTCTGTGTCTTTGCCTGTGCATGCCTTTGTCTGTTGTCTCTGCCTGTGTCTGTTTTGTGTCTGTGTTTATGACTGTACATGTGTTCTGTTCTGTGTTTGTGACTGTGTCTGTGTATGCGCCTGTGTTCTTGATTAGTGTCTGTGCTTGTGTCTGCTAAGTGTTTGCAAATCTGTCGTGTGTCTGTGCCCGTGTCTGTGTCTGTGCTCTGTGTCTGTGTTTGCATGACTGCGTCTGTGCCTGTGCCTGTACTTATGACTGTGTCTGGTGTCTGTGCCTCTGTCTGCTGTATGCTTAAGTCTGTGCTTGTGTCTGTGCTCACGCGTTTGTCTGTGCTTTGTGTCCTCTGTGCCTTGTGTCTGTCTCTGTCTGTCAATGATCTGCGCGTGTCTGTGCCTTGCAAGTGTTTGTGTTTGTGTCTGTGCCTGTGTCTGTGTCTAGTGTGTGTGTTCGTGCCCTGTGCCTGTGCTTGTGTAACCGTGCCTGTGTGTGTCTGTGTCTGTGCTCTGTATGTGTGTCTGTGTCTCTGTCTGTGTCTGTGCCTTTGTCTGTGTGCAGTGTCTGTGTCTGTCTGTGTTCCAGTGTCTGTCTGTGTCTGTGCCTGTGTCTGTGTACTGTGCCAAAAGGCTGCCTGTGTCTGTGCTGTGTCTGTGCTGCATGTCTGTTTCTGTTCATGTGTGTTCTTGCTTATGTGTTTGTCTGTGTCTGTGCCTGTGTCTGTGTTTGTCTGCCTGTGTCTGTGCCTGTGTCTGTGTCTGTGTCTGTCTGTGCCTGTGTCCGTGTGTGCCTGTCTGTGTCTGTGTCTGTGCCTGTGCCTGTGTCTGTGTCTGTGTCTGTCTGTGTCTGTGTCTGTGTGCATGTGCCTGTCTGTCTGTGTGTGTCTGTGTCTGTGTGTCTGTGTGTGTGTGTGTGCCTGTGTCTGTCTGTGTGCCTGTGTGTGCTGCGTCTGTGTCTGTGTGTGTGTGTCTGTGCCTGTGTCTGTGTCTGTCTGTGTCTGTTCATGTGTTCGTATGTCTGTCTGTGTCTGTGTCTGTCTGTGCCTGTCTGTGTCTGTGCCTGTGTCTGTGCATGTCTGTGCTCTGTGTCTGTCTGTGTCTGTGTCTGTGTGCCTGTGCCTCTGTTTCGTACCTGTCTGTGTTCTGTCTGTGCCTGTGTCTCTGTCTGTGTGTCTGTGTCTGTGTCTGTCTGTGTCTGTGTCTGTCTGTGCCTGTGTCTGTGTCTCTTTGCAGTGTCTGTGTCTGCCTGTGTCTTTGCCTGTGTCAGTGTATGTGGTATTGATACTTTCAAGAAACATTATTTGTGCTGTCAGCCGTAATGATTGTACCCATTATTCAGCTGTGAGTTCATTCATTTTTTAATCTAAACAAGAGATTGCCCGCGTCCTCGATTGGCATGCTGGGAACTGGAACAAGTCACAGTTTCACAGTCTGTGGCTAGCAGACTATAGAACATGTTCCAGCACAACCAAAATGTTGACGATCGACTCCGTTCGAGACGTCCAGATCGACAAGAGTACAGAATCCGTTGTTCCGAAACCAGGCTCTACGAAATGATTTCAGCTCCAGCAAACTTAGACTATTGGTGTACAAGTTACGGGTCATAGAAATAGTGCATCTACTTGCTCGAAATGTGCTGCATCTATATCATTTTGTCAGCAGTCGTCCAGGATGTACACATCTCAACTGATCACTTGTTACGTTTTCAGATGAGTCTATATTAAGACTGGACTTTACTTTGACAGGCAAGTCTGACAAGGAACGGAGCGCTCGCCGTGCACAAATTATCAATTTTCACCTTCGGCAGCGAAACACGGAATGTTATAGCCATCAAACAGTTAAGACATCTCCCCATTGAACATTGGGAATGACAGGGAGATGTCAAGGTCAACGTCACAGGGCGCCGACAGGTTGGCTGAACTTGGCCAGGCACTGCAAGAAGAGTTGGACTGACCCATGCGCAGTGTGATTGATAAATTGTAATATTGTATCGAGCGACGTTTAAATGCCTGCTAACTACCCTGTTTGGGTTTCGTTGGCTCTGTCAACACTTAGCATTAAACTAAGTTAATTCGCCATCTACATACAGGGAAACATGGCCAAGTTTCCACGTTCAAAAAATGCAAACACAAGGAAATTGATAACAAATTAATTATTTATATCGTACACTAATATTTCCGTGTAACACCATGTTGCGCAGGAGGTTGGTTGTTTGTTGTATAACGCTGCACCCAGCAGTAGTCCAGCTATATGGCGGCGGTCTGTAAATAATCGAGTCTGGACAAAACAATCCAGTGATCAACAGCATGAGCATCGATCTACGCAACTGGGAGACAATGACATGCGTCAACAAAGTCAGCAAGCTTGACCACCCGATCCCGTTAGTCGCCTCTTACGACAAGCATGGGTTACTGAAGACCATTTTTAGCTACTTCGCGTGGTCTCCACAGGAAGGAAATTACCAAATAGTAATAGAAACGTGACAATTCAATACAAAAATATGTTTCCAGTGAACGATTGATTGAGAAACATTTACATACAGTGAAGCTTGAAGTTACATAGCGGCAGTCAGAAATATTCCTGACATATTTGTCTTCAACACGTGACGTATACAAGACGACAAACTTTAATTAAAATACATTTAAACTTCTTAAACAATTTCACTTTTCATGCAGTTCGCAAACGTCAGTAAACTAGTTGGACCTGCGTACATAAGCTAGGTTTTTAGAACGATATTTACACACATCATACCACATTGTCCTGTAAGCGATGTTTGATGAAGTTAAGAGGGGTAAAATGTAAAACAAATAATAGGATAACTTACTATCGCTTAACATCACTGACAAGCGCTCCACAGCGTGTAGTTTGTCCTGACATAAAGATGTACTAAACTGATCATTGGTTGTGAGGATATAAACATCACTGACAAGGTTACTAAGCTCCACAGCGTGTAGTTTGTCCTGACATAAAGATGTACTAAACTGATCATTGGTTGTGAGGATATAAACATCACTGACAAGGTTACTAAGCTCCGTACTCGAGAGCCCGGGTTCTTCCAGACAACAGGTATGTACATACCTATATTTAACTTTCTTTAAACATTACGGTTTGAGATATGAGTAAAATCAGGGCAGAGCTTTTCTACTTTTAATTCTTCTGAAGTTTCATTTCAAATCATTTTCCCCTGAAGGGCGTTTCCCATTGTAATTATGCATCGAAAGACCTTCCCAGAACCACCAGTGAATGCTGCAAGCCTACTAAGTCATCATTGTTTAGCAGGGATATCAGCTTATATAATCAACAGGTCTTAGTATACACTGACCATGAGCATAAAAACGCCGACTTTTCCTACTCTGTGTGGACGTGGATTCCATTTCACGGGGCAGTAGATCAAACGAAGAGTTACATAATTACATCGTCATTACTCATATCAATACCTTTTCAAAAAGATTTGTTTCTAAGCATGGAGTAGAAGTTGTCAGCAACAGCAGGAAGTCCCCGTTGTCCTCCATCTGCAACGTCATAAACGTCACCCGCTACAGCAGCAGCTTCACCTCCATAGCCCCGCAGCAGCTCCCTCCAGATGACCTTGACCCAGAAGCCAGGGTCATGTCTGTCAGTGGAATATCAGTATACCATTCCAGCTCCTGTACAGTGGCACCGCTCATCTCGGCAACGTTGCTGCACATCTCTGTTTTGTTGGTGACACTGTGAAGTAAGAGTGAGGAGTGAGTATGGTTTTACACCGACTTTTGCAATATCCCAGCAATATCACTGCAGGGTACACCATAAATGGGCGTCACACACTGTACCAATGTGGGGAATCGAGCCCGGTCTTCGGCATGACGAGCGGACGCTTTAACCACTAGGCTACCCCCACCGCCCCTAGTGAAGTAAGAATAATATAAGCACATGTCATTAGCATCCAAATCTACATAAACATGAGAATAGTCAAACATTGGTTTCCAGGTATTGTAGTATTATATTATGGGTATTATTTAGTGATAAGAGTAGTAACCTATAAACAGACTTATCGGTTCGAATTACATGACCCTAGACATTCACATTTAATAAACAGAAATATTGTTGTTCCGTCCTTTAAACATTTTAATTTAGAGCTCGGGGAACGTTTAGAACAGTACGATCAGTTCAGTTCTTATGATGAAGAAAATGGTTTGATTGTAAGGAGCCATAGTGACAAGTGGTTGGACGGACTCAACACAGCAAAATGCAGACAGTAATGATCAGTTCAGTTTATAATGAAGAAAGGGTTTGATTGTAGGAGCTGCAGTGAAGTGGTGGAGGGACTCAACACAGCAACATGCAGACAGTACGATCAGTTCAGTTTATGATGAAGAAAGGGTTTGATTGTAGGAGCTATAGTGACAAGTGGTGGGACGGACTCAACACAGCAACATGCAGACAGTACATGATCAGTTCAGTGGATGAAGAAAATGTTTGATTGTAGGGAGCTATAGTGACAAATGGTGGGACGGACTCAACACAGCAACATGCAGACAGTACGATCAGTTCAGTTTATGATGAAGAAAGGGTTTGATTGTAGGAGCTATAGTGACAAGTGGTGGACGGGACTCAACACAGCAACATGCAGACAGTACGATCAGTTCAGTTTATGATGAAGAAAGGGTTTGATTGTAGGAGCTATAGTGACAAGTGGTGGAGGGACTCAACACAGCAACATGCAGACAGTACGATCAGTTCAGTTTATGATGAAGAAAAGGGTTTGATTGTAGGAGCTATAGTGACAAGTGGTGGGAGGGACTCAACACAGCAACATGCAGACAGTACGATCAGTTCAGTTTATGATGAAGAAAGGGTTTGATTGTAGGGAGCTATAGTGACAAGTGGTGTGAGGGACTCAACACAGCAACATGCAGACAGTAATGATCAGTTCAGTTTATGATGAAGAAAAGGGTTTGATTGTAGGGAGCCATAGTGACAAGTGGTGGGAGGGACTCAACACAGCAACATGCAGACAGTAATGATCAGTTCAGTTTATGATGAAGAGGACTCAACACAGCAAAATGCAGACAGTAATGATCAGTTCAGTTTATGATGAAGAAAATGTTTGATTGTAAGGAGCTGTAGTGACAAGTGGTGGACGGACTCAACACAGCAACATGCAGACAGTACATTACAGAGCAGCTGATGTCAGGAACGACACCTCACGTCATCGTGGTAGGACCCCAACGTTATCGTCACTAACTGCGACATTCACGTTAGTGTCAGTTCTTGCGATAAACAATGCGAGGACGCGGGCACTCACGCACCTGTTCTGCCTTAAGCGTTGACAATACTTGCAGCACAAGACCAGGAAGATGATTAAGAAAACTCCGACAGTCCCACAGATAGTCCCACTGTAGTACCTGACAAAACAAGTTAATTAATATAAATAACTCGTTCCCTGGGAGAACATTGAACAGAATCAGCTGGAGATACTTAAAATTCTAATTTACAATTACGCAAAAAATCTATTGTAAACAACAAAGAGTGACACTTAATACTGCTTGTGTTTGTTGTTTGTGTCATAAATTTTGCCTTTGAGTATAGTTCCTGAATACAATGCACTAAGGGTAGGAGTGTCATTTCTCCGTGGACTCAAAGCCCTGGGGAGTATACAACATAGTCTTCATGATAGAAGAATAACCAAGTTGTACCTACCAGCTTTACAGCCAGTCCTGTAGTAGGAGTCTACACATCCAGACACACAGGATGACCCCAGCTGACAATATCCTCCATCACAACCACCTGACATGCTGTACAGCTACCTCCTGACTGTCACATGGTATGTTGCACCCAATGCCAGAATAACCTGGCACACAACCATCAGTACAGTTATCGCTAGCATGTTCTGACAGCACGCATTTGTTATTCCTACAGTTCCGGCTGCAGGTAGACTTACATTGTCGATCATAATACCCAGTGTCACACTCAGAGAGGCAATCCCCTGTCTCTCTGTCACAGTCTGAACAGTGATGGGTGTAATGGCATGGAACAGCTGAAAGTAATTGTGAAGATATTATTTCATTGTTTTGCGTAATGGCAATAAAGAGTTTGTTCTTCAACAAAACACAGGATACTTAACTATAGCAAATGAGTTACAAGACCTATAATACCTGAACATTCAGCGGTACAGAGTGGTGGTTGTTCCTATGATTTTGATTTTTCTTTGTTCTTGTTCTTGTTTAACACTGCACACACCTATATATGGCAGCGCTCTGTACACCATCGTGTCTGGACCATACAATCCAATGATGAACGGTATGAACATCTATCAACGCAATTAGGATACGATGACATGTGTCAACCAAGTCAGCGAGCCTGACCACCTGATCCCGTTAGTCCCGTTAGAACAAGCATGGGTTGCTGAAGACCATTTCTAACCCGGATATTCACGGGATCTAATCTTAATACAGATAAGCAATATTTGTACGGTTTTGAAGCACTACAAAATTGTTGGGAGCAGGACAAAAGCCACGCGGACAAAAACACCCCAAAATTGGGTATAATCGAGTCCACGAAGTATGGAGCAGGGTGTAGCATGTTGGGTTCCAACCTGTGACCCTACCCCAACGAGGAGGTCGAACCTTTGTTTTAGCTTAGTCAGATGAGGTGAGGTGAAATTGGGTTTAACGTCGTGCTTGAGAATATTTCGCCTCACATGACATGCATGTGTATGTGTATGTGTGGCTGCTTGTACTAGCTGGTGTTACAGCTACTAGCACACTGAGATACCATGCACAGTGAAGCATGAATACCCCACTCAGACACATTATACTGATTCCGAGCCGACCAGTCCTTGTTGTACCCATTAATGCCGAGCGTCAGGCAGGACCAACAAGTACCATATTTTAACGTCTTTGGTATGACGCGCTCGGGGATCGAACCCGCGACCTTACGCTCTCCGGGCGGACGCTCTAACCACTACACCACGGAGGCGGTCAGCTAGTCAGGACATCATCGTTGTATAAGTGAAGCAATTTTGAATTTAATCCTAATCTCATCTTCATGTGTCAATAATGTGTCCATTGATACTCGTATTGTCTTCTTCCACATTATCCTACTAAAGTAGGGATATTAACCAATGACAATACGAGATGAACAATGGCAACAGTACAATGTCTTATCTTCTGTAGCCATTACCAAGAGGGCTGTCCACATTATCCTGACTAAAGTAGGATATTAACCAATGACAATACGAGATGAACAATGGTAACAGTACAATGTCTTACCTTCTGTAGCCATTACCAAGAGTGTTGTCCACATCCTGACTCCCAATACGAGATGAACAATGGCAACAGTACCTAAAGTAGACTAAAGTAGATATTAACCAATGACAATACGAGATGAACAATGGTAACAGTACAATGTCTTACCTTCTGTAGCCATTACCAAGAGTGCTGTCCACATTATCCTGACTAAAGAAGGGATATTAACCAATGACAATACGAGATGAACAATGGTAACAGTACAATGTCTTACCTTCTGTAGCCATTACCAAGAGTGCTGTCCACATTATCCTGACTAAAGTAGGGATATTAACCAATGACAATACGAGATGAACAATGGTAACAGTACAATGTCTTTACCTTCTGTAGCCATTACCAAGAGTGTTGTCCACATTATCCTGACTAAAGTAGGATATTAACCAATGACAATACGAGATGAACAATGGTAACAGTACAATGTTTTACCTTCTGTAGCCATTACCAAGAGTGCTGTCCACATTATGAACCAGACAGTCATTCTGTTCACTGAAACAGAACAGAACAATTAAGGATATTTTGTTAACATGCTATAATAGATCAGAATCATAACAAAACACGAAGACAAGGGGACTTAGGCAGCTTAGGGATGTGCAAGTGTATAATTCCCAGGAAGCTGAGAACATAATAATGACGGACACTGAATATGCAGCATATTGTGGAATCTAGTGGTGCATTCATATTCTCAAATGATGGTATGTAAACAACAAATCAACAAAAATAACTTTTTGAGTGGCATTTTAGAAGTTGGGAAGTACAATATAGAACAAACCTTATGGATAACAACTTCTTTTATATTCGTGAGAGTGCAAGATTCACAAATCTGACACCTCTAGTATGAAGGTTTGAACTCCAATGAACCTGCACAAAGTGAAACGTCAGTTAATAAATTATCAGCTTTTACAACAGGGAAGTACTACGTTATGGTTTCACAAGTGTATACTTCCCAAGAAATTGGCTACAAGGTTCTTACACTAATGAAAGTCTTTATGTGAAGTACTTACAATATGGTGGAATTTCTACATGGAATTCTGTTTATACTGTATACAGAAGACACTATTCAGAGCAAGAATCATCCCTATCTCCGATGTTCGATGCTGCGGCTGGCGAGCATCCAAAACCTTCTTGTGTAATCACGGCATGTTATAATGAGTAGCAACCTTCTTATTACAAAAATACACTTCCTCTTCACTACCCTATTGCCCCTAACCAGGAAGGTGAAAATCTCTGGTAGCAACAACTGTCAAACATTTCCCC
The DNA here is from genome assembly GCF_003918875.1 of Haliotis rubra. Taxonomy (NCBI): domain Eukaryota; kingdom Metazoa; phylum Mollusca; class Gastropoda; order Lepetellida; family Haliotidae; genus Haliotis; species Haliotis rubra. The sequence goes on along the minus strand of NW_025764902.1, from coordinate 325,720 downwards.
AAACATTTCCGTTTTCTCACAATCTGTCCAGCTAAACGAATTTCCTGAATCTTGAATACAGAAATGTAATTTGATCTAGACTACCAGTTGTCAGACTTTTCTTTCTGCGTGATTAGATCGCTGCCTTTGTTTGTTTGCTGGGTCGATTGATGTGGGTCTGAATTCCGGATGGGACACAGCCTAACAGAAGTACAAGAATCCGTACTTTACTGAGAAGGTATAATCTCAAATATAAGATATAAGTTGTATCTGAACTGATGTGTCACTGTATGTAGGTGTGTACTGGGTATGTAGGTGTACTGGGTTGTCGCTGTATGAAGGTGTACTGGGTTGTCTCTGTATGTAGGTGTACTGGGTTGTTCCTGTATGTAGGTGCACTAGGTTGCACTGCATGTAGGTGTACTCAAGTTGTTGCTGTATGTAGGTGTACTGAGTTGTCACTGTATGAAGGTGTACTAGGTTGTCGATGTATGTTGGTGTACTGAGTTCTCGTTGTATGTGGGTGTACTGTGTTATCTCTGTTTGTAGAAGTACTTTGTTGCATGTAGGTGTACCATCTGTATGTAGGGGGCGGTGGGTGTAGTGGTTAAAGCGTTGGCTCGTCACGCCGAAGTTGTCCCCACTGTATGTAGGTGTACCCCGATATTGGTTGATATTGCTGTCACTGAATGTAGGTGTTGTTCTGTACGTAGGTCACCATTGTAGTCTGTACGTGTAATGTCGGGTTGTCACTGTATGTAGGTGTACTGGGTTGTCACTGAATGTAGGTGTAGGTGTCACTGTATGTAGGTGTACTGGGTTGTCACTGTATGTAGGTGTACTGGGTTGTCTCTGTATGTAGGTGTACTGGGTTGTATCTGTATGTAGGTGTACTGGGTTGTCACTGAATGTAAGTGTAATGTACGTAGGTGTACTTGGGTTGTCTCTGTATGTAGGTGTACTGGGTTGTCTCTGTATATAGGTGGACTGTATGTAGGTGTACTGGGTTGTCTCTGTATGTAGGTGTACTGGGTTGTCTCTGTATGTAGGTGTACTGGGTTGTCACTGTATGTAGGTGCACTGGGTTGTCTTTGTATGTAGGTGTACTTGGGTTGTCACTGAATGTAAGTGTAACTGTACGTAGGTGTACTGGGTTGTCTCTGTATGTAGGTGTACTGGGTTGTCTCTGTATGTAGCTGTAGCTGTACTGGGTTGTCTCTGCATGTAGGTGTACTGGGTTGTCTCTGCATGTAGGTGGACTGTATGTAGGTGTACTGGGTTGTCTCTGTATGTAGGTGTACTGGGTTGTCACTGTATGTAGGTGTACTGGGTTGTCTCTGTATGTAGGTGTAGCTCTGTATGTAGGTGTACTGGGTTGTCTCTGTATGTAGGTGTAGGTGTCTCTGTATGTAGGTTGTACTGGGTTGTCTGTATATAGGTGTACTGGGTTGTCTCTGTATGTAGGTGTACTGGGTTGTCTCTGTATGTGTAGGTGTACTAGGTTGTCACTGTGTAGGTGTACTGGGTTGTTCTGTATGTAGGTGTACTGGGTGGACCCCTAGGTGTACTTGTTGTACTGAGTTGTCACTGGGTTGTAGATGTACCAGGGTTGTCTCTGTATAAAGGTGTACTGGGTTGTCTCTGTATGTAAGCGTATTGGTTTGGCTCTGTATGTAATTTACTCTGTGTCTCTGGATTGTCAGATTTTTCTCCATTTCAGATGGTATGGCAAACATCCTGCATTGAAAACGTGCGCAGAAATATAATAACGTATTTTGTCAATATTCCAATTTAACATGTTTCCGTGACCATGGTTTCATAAACAAGAACGTTGTCGTCGATGGATTATGAAGGCCTACAAAATGTAAAGGGGACAGCACGGAAACTGAAAGTACAGATGTGAGGTTAAATCACGTCTTTGTCAGACAGATATAAGAAATACTTCCCTGGCTGCATCGCCATAGTAATCAATAAACCCAAGAATTCGTTCACCATGACCTTCATTACGCGGCAATCAGAAGCACTCCAACAATTGCAGACTGTCTGTGACTTACTGAGACTTGACCAGAAGTCCGAGAGGTTGATATCGTGACACATGAAACCACGTTATGCAATCCAGTGAGTGAGGGAGTGAATATGGTTTTACGCCGCTTTAGCAATACCAGCAATATCACGGCGGGGACACCAGAAATGGGCTTCACACGTTGTACCCATGTGGGATTCGAACTCGGTCTTCTGCGTGACGAGCCAATGCTTTAACCACTAGGGCTACCCCACCGCCCCTCCAGCAATATCAAAAACTGGGGACATTAAAGATGGGCTTCACACATTGTACCCGTATGGGAATCGAACCTGGGTCTTCGGCGACAACTCTGGAATTGTCCACCTTTTTAAGTGTAAAGTACTCCACCGTGAAAATACAGCAACTCATAGAGTGAGTGATTTAGCTTTACGCCCCTTTTAGCAAATATTCCAGCAATATCACGGCGGGGAACAGATGGTTTTATGCCGCTTTTAGCAATATTCCAGCAATATCACGGCGGGGAACACCAGAGTGAGAGAGTGAGTATGGTTTTACGCCGCTTTTAGCAATATTCCAGCAATATCACGGCGGGAACACCAGAAATAGGGCTTCACACATCGTGCCAATGTAAGGAATCGAACCCAGGTCTTCGGCGTGACGAGCGAACGCCATCACCACGAGACTACACCACCGCCCCAGTAACTCATAGAGACACAAGTTCGCAAGTTCATGTTCAGGGCCCTATGCATTCAATCCCCAAAGGAGCATTTACGAGTTGCTGCAATTTCGCCCTTTTAGTGAAATAAAACAATAGTATGATCCAATGCGCGACAACGGGACGAAGTGACGATGCAATAAATGGCCAAACGTCACATTGTCACTGTTGATTTTCACGTTTTGTTTCTTTTGAAAGGGCGGAACGCGACAATGTCCCTTCCTGGATTCCATACTTTAATGAAACTTCACCAAACTGTTAATGTACACAATGAGGCACATTCAGGACGTTATTCAATCTGGCTATTCATGACTGCTATCTGGGTCAATTCAACAGCTCTTACTGCAAGGTCATATGCAGCCTGACACTGAAGCTTGAACAAAACGCCCCCAATCTACGCGCGACACCGTCACTTCCTTGAACCAGGTAACATGATCCCGCAGGGGTAGGGTACCTGGCAGTTGACCGACAGAAGAGAAATATAATCCATGCATATTGTTTAAACATTTCCCTAATTAATATTTATGATGTTTTGAGTTCGTTTAGTTTATAGGTAGGAGTAACATTTGATAAGTACGTCAATCTGTGAATGGCTGGACTGACTGTCACCCCCTCACATATAACAAGCTCGCCCACATTGTATTCTCGGGAAATACGCTCGGCTCGGTGCGACTGCAGAAATATCTGATCACGATATGTGGAGTAAGAGGCCTCGGCTTGTTTGAGGGTGAGTGAGTTTAGTTTTACTCCGCAGTCAGCAATATTCCAGCTAATAAATAATCGGGACCAGATAATAGCGTGATCAACAGCATGAGCATCGATCTGTTGGGAACCGATGAATCGACCAAGTCAACGACCAGATCCCGTTAACCTCTAGACAAGCACGGGTCAGGCCAATATTCTAACCCGGACCTTCACGGAAGAGTGCGTGTCATCGAAGTTACCAAGTGCAGGGTTGAAAGGCAAGTTTACTTCAGCCAGGTTGTATAATCAGACAGATTGATCGTGTGTAAACTGTTAGCGTGCGGGTGCGGGTGGGTGGGGTTGTTAGTTCTATGAGAAGCTGTTGAGATGAGAAACTGGGAGATATTTGTTACAACTGAGGACGTGTTGGATTGATCTATGAATGAATTCACTTTACTACAGCGGTCAACCTGTCCTTGCACATGTCATCGTATCCCAGCTGAGTAAATAGCTCATGCTGTTGATCACCGAATTGTCTGGTTAAGCCTCGAGTGAGTGGTGGTTTGTTCTTACGCCGCACTCAGCAATATTCCAGCTATATGGCGGTCAAGCTCCTCGACTATTTAAAGAATAATACAGCTGGACTCTCACTGAGTGCGGCGTTAAACAACAAAACAAAACAAGCGAACACTACCTTTCAACTGCACATGTCATCGTATCCTAATTGCGTAAAACCGCTGCCTCATGCTGTTGATCACTGGATTGTCTGGTCCAGACTTGACTATTTACAGACTATTACTGCGTGCGGCGTTAAACAACAAACAAAAAAACCAGCCAAAATACGTCTCTTCTGCGCTTTTTATTTAGGTGAATATTTCATATATATCACTACCTGTTTATTGTTATATCTGTCTAGTCAGTGTCGTAGTAGATACAGCTTGTCGCCGAGTCTACCCAAGGATGTGGATGTTGTATGGGGAGACACTTGGATCTGTTGTATGGGATTATGTTGTATTGCATCTATAAAGTAAATAGTACAACCTTGTGTAATATATTACAAAGACACTAGCATAAAGACTCACTGCTTCTGTAGAAAATTTGAATTACGTGACTATTATAAACCCTCAAACGATTAAATAGATCTCCAGATATGACTCATTTCCCTTTACTTCTATTTGTTACTTTAAACAAAAATCTCATGTAACAGGTGAGTCAGCAAACAGCCAAGTGTAGATCACCAAAACCCAGTGGGATTGACATTATGAGCAAATGCACCGGATCATCCTGGGATTGTAGCACTACGTTCTTACGATAGGTTACGATAGGTTGTAACTTTCCGAACGCTTGTCGATCGGGCGTTGCTGCTGTACCTTATTCAAACCAGAAATCACACTCCAGGTGCAGTGATGACTTTAGCATAACATCACTGCCACAGGCTAATTTGCACATTACACGACCGGACTTTTCTCTCTTGTTTGTAAACAAACGCGCATATTCAAAATAAGAAGAGACTGACTTTACGCAAGCTTTTCGGCGCGCCTCTTCACAAATGTTTTACATTGTTACATGTATATTCTTCCACAACTGCGACAGTAACATTTATGACAGTACATATTTAGATATCAACTTGGCTGCATCAGTTTGCTCTCTGTCACTTTCGATGGCAGCACGTGGGCCGCACAACTTCTATGTAAACAAAGGATCGCTACGCAAATCGAAATAGTGTTACATGTTTTAGGATATTTTCTCAGTGAAACTAAACCATTCTATCAAAGATGTTTAATTAGGATTAGTATAGGCTCGTCAAAAATAAAAGAGTTAAGAAATCTGTACATTATATTGAATGGACGTTACGCAAGATGTGATGAATCGGATTCCATTTGGTCTGGCCGGTGGCGGAGATAATTATGCTGGTTTGGCTCGCATGGAACTATGGGTAGGAGGAGTGACCAGAAATATGCAAATAAGCACGTTGAATATAAACCTTTAAATTAAACAGAATCCAACCGCAAAGGCGGATAACAATGCTGGTATACCACACGATTGTCTGGTCCACCAGGACATAACACACAAGCACACCGCTGTGGGATGCAGTCCCATAGTGCATGCAGCAGGGAGCACATCAAATTACGTCAGAGCATACGAAATGGAAACAAAATGTATTAATATCAAAGCAAAAATATTATTGAATAAACCTGAACGTGGTGTGGCCTAAGTCCTCGTTACCGAATTTCCTTGTTGATGTGTGGTTTGGATATAGTCCCCTCGGTTTGCATTTCGCGATCTCCAACCAGTGCGTTGCTCGTCAACATTGGCCTGGTACGCAAAAACGAAGTAGCTGAACGTATTGTCCTCAGGTTGTGACGTCACACGATCAGATGTACTACGACTTTGATCGTACACTGAAGACCCGGGTTCGATTCCCCACATGGATACAATGTGAAGCCCATTTCTGTGGCCCCTGCCGTGATATTGTTGGAATATTGCTAAAAGCGGCGTAAAAACTACACTCACTAACTCACTTGTTTGTTGAACACGTGTATTTCTGAAATTCTACTTGATGCAGGAATACTGGATTGTGATTGGTTAATCAAAGTCATTCAGATGCATATAATCATCGTTATATATACATCTGATTTCAAACACAGCATGTATGTTTTTAAATCTTTATAACGCGGTTATGGCAGAAATGGAGATAAACGTAATGTAAGTTGGGAAAATCAGAGGTATATAACGAAATTATAATAGCTCTTAATTTTTGATTCAAAACCGAACGCGCAGGATTGCAGCGTCTGGTTTTAAATAATTTGTTTAGAGCTATTATAATTTCGTTATAAGACCTCTGATATTCTGATCTCCTAATTCATCCGTTTTCTGTTGTATCTTCACGCGCAACAGTACGTGAGACGACTCATCCTTGAGCACAGGCACGTGACTTGACTGAACGGGCATCCTTAGCGCGCACGCCACGCTGAAGACGTGATTCCCCATTCCGGGCACAGAGCGTTCCATTTCATCCCCGCTGATCTTGTTACTTTTGCTAAAGCGGCTGTTCTAATACGTCAGTCCCTTCATGGTGCGAATGTTCGGTGATGTTCGTGGATTGGTTGCAATCAGATTTGCCGTGCAATCAGCGACGTTGTTTCAAATTGATCATCGCGCATGGCCCTCGGTAATTTCGCGCCTGCTTCGGAAAATCCAGAACCTTCTTCCCTGCGCGATGCGCAAACGTTTCTTCTAGACAGAACTCAGTCATGCTAACGGCGAATCAAAGGCGGACCTCCCATCGCCCTGGTTGACAACGGACAAGCCAGACCATTAAATGTCTTGTGCGTCACATCAAGTCCCTGACAGAGGAGCTAATGTTTGTGGCCCCACATTTGCTTTGTATTAGCTCATGTGTAGATCTAAGTCGATGTAACACGTCCCTGCTGGAGTGGATTGAAAAGAAGGAGATAATCTGATCTTGCCGCTAGAGATTTTACGAGAACCGGGAAATATAACCTGTATTAGAACAGAGGTTCGTAGGAAGATATGTCAAGTAATCCTCGTGGCTTGAGAATGTTACACGTCCATCTTTAACATTTTATTAGGCGTGGGCATTAGAATCTGTTCATCTCGCTTTGTTAAATTCGTGGGTTTTTTTCTAATCGCCAGCCTCCTGCCTTTACACATTGTTGGCGGTTAGGGCACATCAAAAAAGATCACAAAAGAGCACCCGGCCTTGTTCACCAGTTAATTGGTCATAAAGACTGGGACGAATTGTCGTAATGAGTCCAAAACGCCATATAGTCCGTAGATTGCTTTTCTGTAAAGCCCTGAAAAGTAGTCCGTGTTTCAGTAGGGAGAAAGAAGGCAAACATCCTTTTGAAGTCCTTTTACGGCGTGGATCTTCTGCACAACTATTAAGCGCCTGAACAACTGTAAACACTATGGTCGGGTATTAGCTCCACTTCACTGTGGATTGAATTCATGTAGCATCAATGTTATCCGGTGACTACCATTGCTCAGCATATCGGGTTACCTATGTTTTCTTACAGTCACTAAGTGGAGCGAAGTCTAGAAGACTTTTACACCTTTAGTACGGTACAACTTGTGTAACTCTCTTCTTGAAGGCGTTTTGCTTCTGGATATGAGGACTACTGCTTCCATTTGAGGGCTGATGTGAATCGACGCGAGGTACGTAATATTTCTACAATATTTCGTTTGGTCGTAGCAACATGTGAGACAATCTCAATCATGATTGTATGCATAGTGTCATCTTCTATCTCGCACATGAAATTTGGCAAATATGGTACATGGTGCTTCAACATGAAATCGACATGAAAAATATTATACACTTTGCCATATGAAACATTATCATGCAAGATGTTGATTTATTATTAACCGAAAAGTAGCTGCCAGCTTAGTTTAGCTTCCATTTATTCTAACTTGGTTTCTAAATTTACAAAATGCATATTCCCAACCAAAGTGTCATGGTGATAATTGTAGATTCAGTGGTTGAACTGGTGGATAACAAACGCACGTTTACCAGGGCGTAAGGCACATACAGCCAGTGAGGTGTAGAACTCTATGTACGTCAGTGGTTGACGTCACGGTGATAACATTCCTTAACCGCAACACGCTTTACCAGGGCGTCAGTACATACAGTCAGTGAGGTGGTGAACTCTTATGCATTTGTCAGTGGTTGACGTCATTTGGTGATAACGTTCCTGAACCGGCATCACGTTTACCAGGGCGTATAGCAAGGTATCAAGTGAGGTAGGTGAAGGTCATGTACCGTCAGTATTGACGTCTCTGATGATAACATTCCTAACTGCAACACGTTTACCAGGGCGTAAGTCCATACCAGTCAGTGAGGTGTTTAACTCTATGTACGTCAGTGGGTTGACGTCACGGTGATAACATTCCAAACTGCAACACGTTTACCAGGGCGTAAGTACACATACAGTCAGTGAGGTGTAGAACTCTATGCAATGTCAAGTGGCTGACGCCACGGTGACAACATCCCAACCGCAAACATCGCCTTTACCAGGGTCCGCCAGTCAGTGAGGTGTAGAACCTTACGCACGTCAAAGTGGTCGGACGTCACGGTGATAACAATCGATCCAAACCGCGAACGCTTCCACCAGGGCGTAAGCAATGAGGTGTAGAACCCATGTAACGTCAGCGGTCGATCAACGGATCTGTACGAATGACGAGAACGGTCAAGGTGGAGGAACACGGATACGGATCCACAGCCGGAGGAACGGAGAACCGACAGCACAGCACAGCGGAACAGCGGAGGTAACAACCCGGAGGTACACAGCACAGCCACAGCGGAAGCACAGCACACACACAGCCACACAGCACACACGACACAGCACACAGACAGACACAGCCAACAGCGAGACAGCCACAGCGGACGACAGCACACAATACAGCACAACCGGAGGCACAGGCGGAAAATACGGCACAGCGGCACGGCACAGCCACGGGCCACAACTGGCACAACGCACAGCCGAGGCACAGCGGCACAACACGCACAGCCACAGCCAGAGGAACGCCACAGCGGAGGTACACAGCATGGATGGAAGAAATATGGACGGCATGACCGGAACGGACCCACCGGACAAATATAACGGACACGGAAGGACAAACGATTGCATCAAAATGTGGACGACAACAACTGGACAGCACGGTCACACCCACAGCCGGCTGAGGAAGAAGGAAACGAATAAAGGAATAACGGAGACACGAAGGACCCGACCGACAGCCGACCAACCAACGGACGGAGGACACAGCAGGATCGGGACAAATGGATGAAGGAACACTGACGAGCCGGAGGAACAAGACACACGAGAGGAAGACCAACTGAGGAAGAAAGACAGAGACACAGCAGGAGAATGAACACAGGCCAGTGGATAACGGACAGACACGAGAGCCGACAGACACAGGAAGACACGGCACACCGGATCAGGACAAATGGACACACCCCACAATGAAGCATCTGGACTCCCAGAACCCACGACCACACATGGACTGGGAATCGGAAGAAGGAGGAGACCCGAAAGAAAGAGGACACAGCCAAGATGAAATGGAGTCTGAAAACAGGGCCTTTATAAGGAAAGCCAGGATAAAGACGGACAGATGGACAAACACATAAATGAAGCCTGAGACAGAGACACCATACACCCAACAAAATAGACACACGACCAAAGAGAAACACGAGTGTGGAGAGTGAGAGGGTGGAGGGAGGAACGAGAGAGACCCGCTTATCAGCTGAAGTAAGTGGCTATATTTACTCTAGTGAGTCTAAACCTTTGATGAGAAGTATATGTACGTTACCTGCTTATCAGCTGAAGTAAGTGGCTATATTTACTCTAGTGAGTCTAAACCTTTGATGAGAAGTATATGTACGTTACCCTGCTTATCAGCTGAAGTAAGTGGCTATATTTACTCTAGTGAGTCTAAACCTTTGATGAGAAGTATATGTACGTTACCTGCTTATCAGCTGAAGTAAGTGGCTATATTTACTCTAGTGAGTCTAAACCTTTGATGAGAAGTATATGTACGTTACCTGCTTATCAGCTGAAGTAAGTGGCTATATTTACTCTAAACCTGAGTCTAAACCTTTGATGAGAAGTATATGTACGTTACCTGCTTATCAGCTGAAGTAAGTGGCTATATTTACTCTAGTGAGTCTAAACCTTTGATGAGAAGTAGATGTACGTTACCTGCTTATCAGCTGAAGTAAGTGGCTATATTCACACTAGTGATTCTAAATCTGTGATGAGAAGTATATGTACGTTACCTGCTTATCAGCTGAAGTAAGTGGCTATATTTACTCTAGTGAGTCTAAACCTTTGATGAGAAGTATATGTACGTTACCTGCTTATCAGCTGAAGTAAGTGGCTATATTCACACTAGTGATTCTAAATCTTTGATGAGAAGTAGATGTACGTTCCTTGCTTATCAGCTTATGTTTGTTTGATGTTAACGCCGTATTCAGAAATATTCCAGTTACATGGCAGCGGTATGTAAACAATCATACCAGACCAGACAATCCTGTGATCAACAGCATGAGCATCAAACTCCGGCAGTTGTAAAGATGACAACACTGAAACTGCACAATTTAAAAAACATATTCGTCCAGGGTAATGTTCCAGCAATAGAGAAATACTACAATAATGATACTGGTACGTTTTTCCTGTAAAAAGCTGGACAAATGGGAGTGAGTGAGTGAGTTTTAAGCTTCATTCAGCAACATCCCAGCTATATGGCGGCAGTCTGTAAAAAATCGAGAAAAAAAGGACCAGACAATCCAGTGATCAACATCATGAGCATCGATCTACGCAATTTGGAACCGATGAAATGTGTCAAGCAAGTCAGACAGCCTGACTACCTGATCCCGTTAGTCGCCTCTTACGACAAGCATGTGTTACTGAAGATCAATTCTAAACCGGATCTTCACGGATGAATAGATTGGAAATTCAGAAACACCGTAGCACCTGCCTACAGAATATACACGTCACGTTTTTCAGTATCACTCAACTGGCGATATGTAGTTGACGACAGTGTTTGTGTCATCCACACAGACATCCCGCACTTGTCGTGTGTTTGATGGACCTGGTCCTGCTCCTCCTCTTCCTCCACCTCCGTGTCCTGCTGCTGGGAAACAATCTGCCAAAACAGGCATTGGAGAATCACTTCCTTCTTCTGGGTTCATGATAGGCTGGTGACTCCTGTTGCCGTCGTCCTCCAGTATTTCACAATACCCATGGTACTCAACAGCGGGGGGCATCTTTGTGTTCCCCCACACTGTCAGGTAGAGGGAAGGACGCTTGGGTGCCTCTGTGAAGGGAGATCATATTTATTAATCCTTGTAACAAAAGAAGCGGACTCATTTATATTATTTGAGTGTCAACCATTTTGCTTTATCCTGTCACCCATAATAACAAATGTCATACGTATGAAGCATATTTTTCACTTAACGTCATCTCATTTTAACGTCATCTCATTTAACACACTGAATCTGTCATTGTCCACAATACCGAGATATTTTCCAGTAACGTTCACAAGCTCAATTTCTTTTGTATTTTCATTCCTACTTTGTAATATTCACAGGGCGAGTTTAACAAATGATGGCACATGTGTCAAGGTAACACCCTTGTGTATAATGTAATCTGTTCCAAGTGTGGTACATGCTTATCTGACAAGTCACAACAATTGACACTTAAAATTAGTACCGTGTAGTAACGTGAAATAGCCATTTCATGTCAGCTCTAAACACAATTACATATAGCAACTGCAAAGTGGCAGCTGTGTATGTTCATGCACTTTGATAAACTACTAGGTTTGACCAAGAGGTGACAGTAAAGCAACAAAAAAGAACACCATCTCGGTAAACCAACAGGAGAATCGATCAAGACGATGTTTCTATATGTTTCAACAAGCCACAATACTGTTTTCCAGTTGATTTCTACGAACTACAAGTAATGTAAGGGTTGGTTGGTTTGTTGTTTTACGTCGCACATAGCAATTTACAAGCTATATGGCGACGGTCTGTAAATAATCGAGTTTTCACAAGGCAATCCAGTGATCAGCAGCATGAGAACTTATCTACGCAATTGGGAACCGATGACATGTGTCAAAAAAGTCAGCAAACCTGACCACTCGATCCCGTTAGTCGCCTTTACTATAAGTATTGGTTGCTGAAGACCAATTCCAACCCAAATCTTCACGAGTTTGGTAATGTAAGGGGAGCACGACATGCAAAAGGCAACAGAGCCAACTGTTTACTTCTGTTATGATGTTACCTGTCACATCTCACGAAATTGCGAAAACGGTAGCACACTGCCATCAACATCAGAAATAGAAGTGCTGATCCTGTTGAAAGCCCTATAGTAACAGCATGTGTAGCCCCATCTAAACATACATAGATATACATAATGAGCATTGCTGACAGACTTAACTTTTTTTGAACATAGAAAAGAATCACGTTACGCCACATGGTCAAGATTACTATTCACACTTTGCTAAGGATCAAGTCATGGATTCAACAGAAATCTATGATATGAGGTCCAATTTGGTTTAAATATCTAAGCTTATTGTAAATATGGATCATAGGTTTCAGTATGTCATTTCATCTTGTGGATCCCATACCTGCTATTGACAGGTGTTGTGTACTTGTCAGTGACTTGTTCCATGATATGCAAAATGGTCGATTGCTGCCATGAAAACCATTTTTATGGTTACTGATGTAACAAGTGCATAAGGTTAGATTAAAGTGACTGTGTGCCTCAAGAGGGGTTACCATACCATTATTTATCCAGTTATAAATGGATACATGCTCAAAATATAAATCTACGTGTAAGTAAAGTTGTGAATTTTTGTGTGAGAAGTATATAATGATGAGACTTTTTCTCATGACAATCAAAACTAAACATAAATCTATCATCAATCATAAACCTGTTAACAATTAATACTTATACCTAGAAATTCCATACTTACACTGATTGGAGCATTGTAAACCGACCCAGCCATCTTTACATCCATAGGTACACTCTCCACTCTTCTCTTGGCATTCGGAACTAGCAGCTGTTTTGTTCAAAGAAATGTGGTTGACTCGACAGTTTTCACTGCAATTCTTACTGCAGAAAGGACCATAAAACCCAGGTAGGCATCCATGGAAACAACGAAAGTTGCATGGTTTTATACATCGATTACATGAATACTCGCAGTTCCGGCCGAAATATGGCGGATGGCACTCCCAACATGCCCCTGATGTCCTGTTGCATGTTTTGCATCTGTCAGAACACGCCTTGCAGTCAGATCCGTAGTGCCCATCACTGCAGCCAGACACACAGGACACAGCGTCCAGATAACAGTACTCTCCATCACAACCACCTGGACATTCTGTACATCCACCGCCTGGACTGTTACATGGTATGAGACACCTTCCGCCCTGGTATCCAGACGCACATCCTTCGGAACACACGCCAATGCCAGTAGCTGAAGATTGGCATATGTTTCCCTTGCAAGTCTTACTGCACACAGATTTGCACATCAGGCCGACTGACTGACTGACTGAGTTTAGTTTTACGTCGCTTTTAGCAATATTCCAGCAATATCACGGCGGGGGACACCAGAAATGGGCTTAACACATTGTACCCATGTGGGGAATCGAACCCGGGCCTTCGGCGTGACGAGCCAACGCTTTGACCACTAGGCTACCCCACCGCCCCGCACATCAGGCCGAAATAGCCATGGTCACATTGTGTGTGAGACACTGTCCCGAGATGTTACTACAGTCTGAACAGTGCTGACCGTCTCTGCATGGTGCAACTGGAACAGATTTCTGAAAGTATGTCTCAAACTAGTTTGAGTAATGATAGGGACAGTGGGATAGCCTCGTGGTTAAAGCTTTCGCTCGTCAGCCTGAAGACCCTGGTTCGATTTCACACATGGGTACAATGTGTGAAGCCCATTTCTGGTGTCCCTCGCCGTTATATTACCGGAATATTGCTAAAAGCAGCGTAAAACAAAACTCTCTTACGCACATACTGATTACGTAATTGAAATGTTATTCAGTATATAGCAATGTTACAAACTGGATTTACCTTGTGAGATCCCAACAATGCAAGCAAGTGACAACAGCTCCAATATTTCCATGTTATTTTCTTCTGAAACAAGTGGAAACACAATTGTTTCTCAAAAATGTTAAGACAGCGTTGTATGCAAAATGAAATGTACCCAGAGCAGAACTTGGGGAGAGTTTTAAACATACACAATGAACACACGAAAATCACGACATGACCTTATGTTTGTGTTTAAGTTTCAGATTGGCGATGTTTGGGCTTGATTCCATGTTCCTTGTCAGCAGGAAACAAAGCACACTATGTTTCGACGCCATTCAACTTTTTCAGGAAACATTTACTATAAATAAAACATCTTGGTTTCCGTACGGACGAATGTTTGGTTTCACATGCGTCTGCGTCGGTTTCTCAGGCTTTGGGGTTAGAAACCCAGAAATCATTACTGAATGCAAATCAGACATAATGATTGAATATAGGTTGTGTATATGTTGACATCAGGTATTGAACATGTTTTAGGAAAAAATCCTAATCAATGTCATCGTTTGAAACCCAAAACCTTACTGTTCAGACATGCCTTCTCTGTGAAACTTTTCGCACCTTCTCTCAGACATGTGCGCCTAGAGAATGCTACAAATCTATTTACCCCTGTGTCCCTATGCCAAATACATCTATTTACACCTGTGTCTATATACCATATTCATCTATTTCCCCCTGTGTCTCTATACAAAATACATCTATTTCCCCCTGTGTCTCTATACAAAATACATCTTTTTCCCCCTGTGTCTCAATACCAAATTCATCTATTTACCCCTGTGTCCCTATACCAAATACATATATGTACCTCTGTGTCTCTATACCAAAGACATCTACTTACTCCTGTGTCTCTATACCATAGACATCTATTTACCCTGTGTCTCTATACCAAATACATTTATTTACCCCTGTGTCTCTATACAAAATACATCTATTCACCCCTGTGTCTCAATACCACATTCATCTATTTACCCCTGTGTCTCCATATACCATATTCATCTATCTATCCCTGTGTCTCTATACAAAATACATCTATTTACCCTGTGTCTCTATACAAAACACATCTATTTCCCCCTGTGTCTCAATACCAAATTCATCTTTTTACCCCTGTGTCTCTATACCAAATACATTTATTTACCCCTGTGTCTCTATACAAAATACATCTATTCACCCCTGTGTCTCAATACCACATTCATCTATTTACCCCTGTGTCTCCATATACCATATTCATCTATCTATCCCTGTGTCTCTATACAAAATACATCTATTTACCCTGTGTCTCTATACAAAACACATCTATTTCCCCCTGTGTCTCAATACCAAATTCATCTTTTTACCCCTGTGTCTCTATACCAAATACATTTATTTACCCCTGTGTCTCTATACAAAATACATCTATTCACCCCTGTGTCTCAATACCACATTCATCTATTTACCCCTGTGTCTCCATATACCATATTCATCTATCTATCCCTGTGTCTCTATACAAAATACATCTATTTACCCTGTGTCTCTATACAAAACACATCTATTTCCCCCTGTGTCTCAATACCAAATTCATCTTTTAACCCCTGTGTCCCTATACCAAATACATCTATGTACCTCTGTGTCTCTATACCAAAGACATCTACTTACCCCTGTGTCTCTATACCATAGACATCTATTTACCCTGTGTCTCTATACCAAATACATCTATTTACCCCTGTGTCTCAATACCACATTCATCTATTTACCCCTGTGTCTCTATACCATATTCATCTATCTACCCCTGCGTCTCTATACAAAATACATCTACTTACCTCTGTGTCTCCTCTATACAAAACACATCTATTTACCACTGTGTCTCAATACCAAATTCATCTATCTACCCCTGTGTCCCTATACCAAATACATCTATGTACCCCTGTGTCTCTATACCAAATGCAGCTATTTACCCCTATGTCTCTATACCAAATACATCTATTTACCCCTGTGTCCCTATACCAAATACATCCATTTACCCCTGTGTCTCTATACTAAATATATCTATTTACCTCTGTGTCCCTACAACAAATACATCTATTTACCACTGTGTCTTTAAACCAAATACATTTATTTACCCCTGTCTCTATACCAAATACATCCATTTACCCCTGTGTCTCTGTACCAAATACATCTATTTACCCCTTTGTCTCTGTACCAAATACATCCATTTACCAGTGTGTCTCTATACCAAATACATCTATTTACCCCTGTCTCTATACCAAATACATCCATTTACCCCTGTGTCTCTGTACCAAATACATCTATTTACCCCTTTGTCTCTGTACCAAATACATCCATTTACCAGTGTGTCTCTATACCAAATACATCTATTTACCCCTGTGTCTCTACACCAAAGACATCTATTTACCCCTATGTCCCTATACCAAATACATTTATTAACCACTGTGTCTCTATACAAAATACATTTATTTACCCATGTGTCTCTATACAAATACATCTATTTACCCCTGTGTCTCTACACCAAATACATCCATTTACCCTTTGTCTCTATACCAAATACATCTATTTACCCGTGTGTCCCTATATCAAATACATCTATTTACCCCCTCATGTGTCTCTACACCAAATACATCTATTTACCACTGTGTCCCTATAACAAATACATCTATTTACCACTGTGTCTTTAAATCAAATACATTTATTTACCCCTGTGTCTCTATACCAAATACATCCATTTACCCCTGTGTCTCTGTACCAAATACATCTATTTACCCCTTTGTCTCTGTACCAAATACATCTATTTACCACTGTGTCCCTATACCAAATACATCTATTGACCCCTGTGTCTCTATACCAAATACATATATTTACCTCTGTGTCTCTGTACCAAATACATCTATTTACCACTGTGTCCCTATACCAAATACATCTATTTACAAACTGTGTCCCTATACCAAATACATCTATTTACCCCTGTGTCTCTATACCATATTCATCTATCTACCCCTGCGTCTCTACACAAAATACATCTACTTACCCCTGTGTCTCCTCTATACAAAACACATCTATTTACCACTGTGTCTCAATACCAAATACATCTACTTACCACTGTGTCCCTATACCAAATACATCTATGTACCCCTGTGTCTCTATACCAAGTACACGCTATTTACCCCTATGTCTCTATACAAAATACATCTATTCACACCTGTGTCTCAATACCAAATTCATCTATCTACCCCTGTGTCCCTATACCAAATACATCTATGTACCCCTGTGTCTCTATGCCAAATGCAGCTATTTACCCCTATGTCTCTATACAAAATACATCTATTTACCCCTGTGTCCCTATACCAAATACATCCATTTACCCCTGTGTCTCTATACTAAATATATCTATTTACCTCTGTGTCCCTATAACATATACATCTATTTACCACTGTGTCTTTAAACCAAATACATTTATTTACCCCTGTCTCTATACCAAATACATCCATTTACCCCTGTGTCTCTGTACCAAATACATCTATTTACCCCCTTGTCTCTGTACCAAATACATCCATTTACCACTGTGTCTCTATACCAAATACATCTATTTACCCCTGTGTCTCTACACCAAAGACATCTATTTACCCCTATGTCCCTATACCAAATACATTTATTTACCACTGTGTCTCTATACAAAATACATTTATTTACCCATGTGTCTCTATACAAATACATCTATTTACCCCTGTGTCTCTACACCAAATACATCCATTTACCCTTTGTCTCTATACCAAATACATCTATTTACCCGTGTGTCCCTATACCAAATACATCTATTTACCCCCGCGTCTCTACACCAAATACATCTATTTACCACTGTGTCCCTATAACAAATACATCTATTTACCACTGTGTCTTTAAACCAAATACATTTATTTACCCCTGTCTCTATACCAAATACATCCATTTACCCCTGTGTCTCTGTACCAAATACATCTATTTACCCCTTTGTCTCTGTACCAAATACATCTATTTACCACTGTGTCCCTATACCAAATACATCTACTGACCCCAGTGTCTCTATACCAAATACATATATTTACCTCTCTGTCTCTGTACCAAATACATCTATTTACCACTGTGTCCCTATACCAAATACATCTATTTACAAACTGTGTCCCTATACCAAATACATCTATTTACCCCTGTGTCTCTATATCATATTCATCTATCTACCCCTGCGTCTCTATACAAAATACATCTACTTACCCCTGTGTCTCCTCTATACAAAACACATCTATTTACCACTGTGTCTCTATACCAAATACATCTATTTACCACTGTGTCTCTATACCAAATACATCTATTTACCCCTGTGTCTCTATACCAAATACATCTATTTACCCCTGTGTCTCTATACCAAATACATCTATTTACCCCTGTGTCTCTATACCAAGTACATCTATTTACCCCTATGTCTCTATACCAAAATACATCTATTTACCCCTTTGTCTCTATACCAAATACATCTATTTACCCCTGTGTCCCTATACCAAATACATCTATTTACCCCTGTGTCTCTATACTAAATACATCTATTTACCTATGTGTCCCTATAACAAATACATCTATTTACCACTGTGTCTTTAAACCAAATTAATTTATTTACCCCTGTCTCTATACCAAATGCATCCATTTACCCCTGTGTCTCTACACCAAATACATCTATTTACCCCTTTGTCTCTGTACCAAATACATCTATTTACCACTGTGTCTCTATACCAAATACATCCATTTACCCCTGTGTCTCTACACCAAATACATCTATTTACCCCTGTGTCCCTATACCAAATACATCTATTTACCCCTGTGTCCCTATACCAAATTCATCCATTTACCTCTGTGTCTCTATACCAAATACATCTATTTACCCCTTTGTCTCTACACCAAATACATCTATTTACCCCTTTGTCTCTATACCAAATACATCCATTTACCCCTTTGTCTCTATACCAAATGCATCTATTTGCCCGTGTGTCTCTATACCAAATACATCTATTTACCCCTGTGTCTCTATACCAAATACATCTATTTACCCCTGTGTCTCTATACCAAATACATCTATTTACCCCTGTGTCTCTATACCAAATACATCTATTTACCCCTGTGTCTCTATACCAAATTCATCTATTTACACCTGTGTCTCTTTACCAAATTCATCTATTTACCCCTGTGTCTCTATACCAAATACATCTATTTACCACTGTGTCTCTATACCAAATCCATCTATTTACCCCTGTGTCTCTATACCAAATTGATCTATTTACCTCTGTGTCTCTATACCAAATACATCTATTTACCCCTTTGTCTCTGTACCAAATACATCTATTTACCCCTGTGTCTCTATACCAAATGCATCTGTTTACCCCTGTGTCTATATACCAAAACCATCTATTTACCACTGTGTCTTTATACCAAAGCCAACTATTTACCACTGTGTCTTTATACCAAAGCCAACTATTTACATCTGTGTCTCTATACCAAAGCCATCTATGTACTTCTTGGTCTGTGTACCAAGGACATCTATTTACTCCTGTATGAAGCCCATTTCTGGTGTCCCCCGCCGTGGTATTGCTGGAATATTGCTAAAAGCGGCGTAAACCCCAACTCACTCACACATGAGCATGAATGCTCCATTGCAAAAAAGAATGCCCGCCTTTCCATGTGGGTTACATGGAAAGGCGGGCACAGGGAAGCAAATATATACCTATTCAGATAGCGTCACAGCTACCCAGTAATATATACTACGGATACATGAACATTCATGTAATCGTGTGTAGATTAAAGGAGGGTTCTATCGTATTACATGTGTCACCGGTATGTTGGCTATGTAGGAGTCCTGAAATACACAGTTGTGTACGTTACACGGTGAATTATAATTAATTTACAACTGAAAAATATGATGATCATAAAACATCCTCTTTCATATCTACAGCTACAAATACTACAATAACTACAACTACAACCACCACTACCACTACATGCATGTATGTATATGTATTATTTTTAATATGAAGGAATTTTATCATCCAAAACTGTGTTCCACAGGAGATATTGCTTGTATGAGATCATACGATATGTCCTAGGAGATATCATTTTGACAGTAGATTTTGTACAATGCCCGGACAATGCTATGACGTCAGGAACTTGATGACGTCACAATGCTATGACATCGCTGCACTGCAAGTGTAATGGCAGTACCGTGTTCACAGACGTACATTTTTCACTGAAAACTAAACAAGAGTGATTGTCGATGATAAATAGAATCTCACCCTCGTGTCTTCTGATATCAAATATATCAACACTCGTTAATAAAAATAAAAATATCCTCGGCAAGCCAGATATTTGTAACTTTATCAACTCGTGGTGATATATTTGATATCAGTAGACATTCGGGTGAGATTATCTATATATCTGTCCGTGTGTGTGTGTGTGTCAGTGTGTGCTAAAGTAAGATATTTTTTTAAAGGTCTCATGCAACGTAAAACACAACTTTGCAGATTCTGATACCTTTCGGTATGGACTTACCGAAACAAATCATCAAAAATGCAAATTCAACTTATAAAGTTGAAAAATAACGCGATGAAACAAACCGAAATCGTAGTTCAAACGATTCACTAACTTTCCCCCAGCGCTTGGGGGGAATTGAAGTGGTTTCAACAGCTGGGCTGCGCTCATAGCACATGCGCAGTGAAATAGGTTCGCGGAACTTGGAAGCGGGTTGTCCGGTGAATATTCGGTGAAGGCTTTGGTGTGAGCTATTTTTCTACTGTTTTGTTGATATTTCACAGGCGCGAGCTTTTTATTTGTTATTACAGTAGATTACCGATTTAACTGTTTATATAATTTCATTTGTCTATTTCACCACACGTTCTTCTTACCGAGTCACTTTCTCAGTTGATACTTAAAAGCAATGTCATTATTTAGCGTCGACAGAATTTCTAACTGTGATATAGATATGTCGTTGTCACAGACAAAACTCAATGTCTGTTTTATTGACACCTATGTGTCTGCCTGCCCGTCTGCTAATGACAATATTCAATACACAATTTCAATCACTGACCACATGCAATTTGAACTTAACACCTATCAGTCTATACACCATAAACAAAACGCATTGATTTATGGCCCGAGTTCGGTCTCTGTCACATTATGTAATTACACAGACAGGCAGGCGTGATACTTGTACACATGACATGTTATGATGTCTGTTGATTGCAAAATGTTATACACAAAAAATGAGCATGTATTTACAAAACCCAACATCTCTATATATACACACACAATGAGCCGTGAGGGCATCTGCAAATGAACCAGCCGTTACACTTGAGTGCACACCCACCCGCTCTGACTGGGTTCGGTATCCCGGCTGCTTCGTTTCTTGGGAAGTAAACCCAAGAACAAAATATTGCACTTTTGATTTGCGATTGTACGCTTATAATTTTGTTTATATGTTGTTTCATAACCAGCAATGTATATCATATGTCATGAATAAGTGAAAATTGTGTTTTAATTATGTTTGATTTTTTGGTTGCATGTGACCTTTAAACATATATTCATGGTTGAAGTGAGAGATACATGTCAGGTATGTATGATGTTAAGCGATGTTTTAGTCGTTATATCACTGACTATGAGCAAACTCGCACACTAGTTTCTACAGCACGTTAACTCATTTTTAAACAGACCTCCTTCGTCCTAAAACAAACAATAATGACGAACTACAATAGTTATCACGGAATCACCATAACAGTGTCTACAGATCTGAACTGAATCACATACCTTCTCAGAACCCTGGTTTAGAGGTTGATGGTGACATCAGGCTGTAAACGTTTATCTCAATCTAGCTCTGTTGAACAATCTATCTGTTGACACCCAGGACTTCCTTCTATGGACGAAACTAGACACGGCCTGCCCCAACAACATGCACAATAAAGTCGACATCTCCTATGATTTTGTACTGTTTGAACATGAAACATATCAGAAGAACTGGCCTAACACTTAGTCTGAATATATATAATTTGGGTCGAAACAAATAATTCCATTTATGTTGAAACAAATCCCATTGAATTGGGAAGATTCAGGGACTGATCTCATTAGGACTACTCCTGCTGTGGTCATATTAAATTAGGATTTACGTACAACATCCATCAGATAGATGATTAAGTTACAGGTTTATTTATTCGGCCCTTTTTCCTAGCCCAGTCCTCTCTAGATGGAATCTAACTAGTGTGCTGCTTACATGTGGTCAGTGCAGCACTATTATATTATATTAATGTCCTGCATACATATCTCAAAACGTATTTGTGACAATGTTATTCGTATTTAGATGTTGTAATTTTCGGAAGCAAGAACATTATCTATGATTGTATTTATTTCTCTCATAATTACGTACCTATTTGGATAATATATGGAAAGGGTATACACACACCTCCTCACGGAGGAAACTTGTGTGAAGTGACACAAATATCAACTGTCTCATGAATAACATAATGACTGTAGCCGTGAAGTTCCGGGTTAGAATTGGTCTTCAGTAACCGATGGGAACAGGATCGGGGTAGAGGCCACTAACGGGATCAGGTGGTCAGGCTCGCGGATTTGGTTGAGTCATCGTGTCCCAATTGCGTGGAATGATGTGCATGCTGCTGATCACTGGAGTGTATGGGCGACACTCGATTATTGTTTAAAGACCGCCGCCATATAACTGGAATAGTGTTGAGAGCGGCGTGAACCTAAACTCACTCACTCACTTAATGTTATGAATATTTCTATCCGAACATTTAGTGTGATTGCATTGGTATAGTAAAAGAGCCGCTATACCTGCAGTGTCCTTGATACAGATACATACGAAATGTATTCTGAACCTGAGGATAATGTAGACTTGCTTCACTTACACTTTCGCCCTGAAGACAGGGCTGGGTGGAAGGGAATACAATGCATGTCGTGTTTTAGGGACTGTGAGACAGATTACATCAACCCATAGATGTCGTAGGACTTAAGGGGTCGGGTGGTCTGCTTCCCTGTTTTGGCTGATAGATTTCTTCGGATCTCAACACCGACAATCGATGCTCATTACGTCAATCACTGGATTCCATCCTCAAGTCCCGATTGTTACAGTTCGCCGCCATACTGTTGCATACTTGCTGAGCTAAACAGGAAACTACTGCACAATGTACTGTTTACAGGCAGGACTACAGGAAATACACACACAACATCAAATTGATTGAGTATTTTTTGAATGGGTAATGCAAAAACTGGAAGGCACTCAAAATCTGCAGAAGTGTGACAAATGTAAAAGATTTTCTTTCTTTTCTTTTCATTCATTACTTTCGGTTGTGTCGAACTTCGGATAACTCACCCTGGGGAAGTGAGTTTGCTAAATATAGGCTCAGTTTACCGGGCAGTGAATTGGTACCAGATGGGATAAGGCACATGGCTGTTAACCTTCATTAACACAGATAGTGAGCTATGTTAACCTACCGTCTTTCGCAGCCATATAGCTGGGATATTGCTGAATGCGGCGTAAAACTAAACTCCACCACTCACTCACTCACTCTAGTGTCATACAGGCAGCTTGTATTAACCGGGATTGTAATGTCGTAGAACTTCGATCACGCCTGAATGTGTGGATACAAGCGCTTTAATATACGTAGTTGTTACTGAAAGATTTAACTTTTCCGGATTTCGATCCACATTTTCTATGCCCAAGTGCGGCAAGGGAGGTAACTCCAAAAGTGGGAACTGCGGTTTGCCATGTGCTTCGCTGCGGTGAAGTTGACAACAAGATGTGTAGACAGTTTGATGGGTTTACAAATTTTGTAAGTATATTTTTGTAGTTACAAATCATGTAGTGTGCAACATATATATATACTGAGTCAAAAAAGAAACTTCACAAAATGTAATTTGAAAAATAATGAATAATTTTTCTCTGATGATACATCTATGTATCCGAAATGGGATCCCTATCTTTCGACTCTAGAAAAACGTTAGCAAAACCCACTCAAACCCATCTATTCGTCGTGCAAATGACGTTAGTGCCAAATCAGGTTTTGCACGTGATCTTCGCATCGAAGTTTTCTTCATATGCACGTGTTTGCATTGGCCTCAAGAATTGAAAAAAACACTTTTAAACCACAGTTCTAACGGTACTTGAAATGCGACGATTGTCAAATGTGCAACGTGAACGTGCCGTTGGCATGTTGCAAGCGGGAAGATCAGTTATTGACGTCGCAAGAGCAATGGGATGCAGCCGTCGTACTGTGTATGACTTGCGAGGTCGTCTACAACAAACTGGCACCACTTCTGATCGCCCAAGGTCGGGTCGTCCACGTGTGACGTCACGAGCAGAAGACCGTCAAATCGTCCTACGTCACCTACGTGACAGATTTCTGCCGGCTACACGAACCAGGGCTGAATGTTTAGAGGTCAAGACCATTCGAAATCGGTTGCGGGCTGCCAATCTCCATTCTCGACGTCCATATCGTGGGCCAATATTGACGCCGTTTCATCAACGTCAACGTCTGCTGTGGGCCCAACGTCACCTCCGATGGACCCAGAGAGACTGGAATCGAGTCGTCCTTAGCGATGAATCCAGGTTTACCCTCAGATTCGCGGACGGCAGGCATAGAGTCTGGAGACGACGTCGTGAACGGTATGCCCAATGTTGTGTACAGGAAGTCGACAGATTCGGGGGCGGAAGTTGCATGGTGTGGGGTGCTTTCTGTGGGAACAACCGTTCCCGACTTCTGGTCATCCGTGGAAACCTCACAGCTGCTGCTTACCGCGACCAGGTGCTCACCCCTGAACTCGTTCCTTTCATGGCGGCTCATGGCCAAGGTCTACAGTTCCAGCATGATAATGCTCGGCCGCATACCGCGATGTTGACACGAAATTTCCTTCAAAACGCTGGAATCAACGTCATGGACTGGCCATCGAGGTCCCCTGACCTAATCCAATAGAGCACGTTTGGGATGCACTTGGGAGAAGGCTTCGTGGTCTTAGGAACCAACCTCAGAATTTGCAGGAACTTGGTGCTACCTTGCAAGAGCAATGGCGCAGAATCCCAAACCACGTGTTCACAAGCATCAGGCAGTCGATGAGGAGACGGTGATTGGCAGTGGTGAATGCGCGGGGCGGCCATGCACGATATTGAACTGAGAAATTTCGCATTTTTATTCTTGTGACTTGACATTCTGTATACCCATGTTTTGGAACGGCGGTGTAGCCTAATGGAACTGATTATGGCACTGTCAGTGTATCGAGTACATCACACAGATCTCAGAAATGAAATAATAACAATTTAACCATCTTACCATCTTGTTCTTTTATAGTGCCCTGAAGAGAGAATGTGAAGTTTCATTTTCGACTCAGTATATTACCAAAAACCAAAAAACTCAAGATTGTGTGAAATGTGTTCCTGTAATTATGTAGAAAATGAGTACCACTTTTTACTGATTTGTACTGCCTATGATGATCTACGTAAACGTTTTATCCCTGTCGATGTTTTCACCCATCCAACCTGATAAATTAAGCCATAAATGTGCAGTTATTTCCAGGTTAGGAACACGTGGGTTGGCCTAAAATGGTGTCATGTTTTATGTTGTTTATTTTGTTTGACTGTTATAAGTGAAGAGTATCCCCATGTTTTGGGTCTTTGACGTGTAGGAATTTCTGCTGTTCTTGCAATCACAATTTTCCATGTTTAACATATTGCATTACACAAGTATTTGTAATGTTTGTTTCTGGCAACTACAGCCAAAGTAAGTGTATTTCATCCACAAAAACATAATCCGAGGATACTTTATTTACCGAAAAACATTTATTATGTAACTTGTGAGAATATTTCTGGGTAGTATTTAGTACTGTGAATTAGAAAATGTTTCAATGATGTTTTAGCTGGAACCGACAAGCGACAACCGACAATATGGAGGAATGCAAGCAATAACACTGCGGTGTATAATATGGAGGAATGCAAGCAATAACACTGCGGTGTATAATATGGAGGAATGCAAGCAATAACACTGCGGTGTATAATATGGAGGAATGCAAGCAATAACACTGCGGTGTATAATATGGAGGAATGCAAGCAATAACACTGCGGTGTATAATATGGAGGAATGCAAGCAATACCACTGCGGTGTATAATATGGAGGAATGCAAGCAATAACACTGCGGTGTATAATATGGAGGAACGCAAGCAATAACACTGCGGTGTATAATATGGAGGAACGCAAGCAATAACACTGCGGTGTATAATATGGAGGAATGCAAGCAATACCACTGCGGTGTATAATCATAGAAGGAAGTAAAGAAACGGCGAGTACAAGAATGAAAACCTTGTTGTTATGTCTACAACAGTAGTAATTATCGTTTGTATTTCCATTATCAAATACGTGTAAAAGTTGATCTGCAGATCCCTCGAGTCCTCCTCCTCTCATCAGGTCATCTCCATCCTCTCAATACACTCTCTCTCCTTATCTCTCTCTCTCTCTCTCTCTCTCTCTCTCTCTCTTCTCTCTCTCTCTCTCTCTCTCTCTCTCTCTATCTATCTATCTATCTAAGGTGTCAAACTCTTGATTCTTGGGTCCGGTGACATGCTGATATCGCGAACAGTCTAGATTGAAGGACATAAAATAATAAACCAAACTTTCAGTTCTCATGTTTCCGTCTTAATGTGTATGCTTTCATTCAGTCGGGAAATATTTCATGCATTGTTGTGTGACAAAGGAAGACATGATTTAACCTCATATATCTACTTTCAGTGTCCGTGTAGGTGATCATGCTCGGTCACTCACTCACTCACGCACTCGCATGCACTCACTCACGCACGCACGCACGCACGCTCAATTGCTAGTCGGTTGTTGAAGACCACACTCAGCAATATTCCAGCTATATGAATGTAAAATTTGAGTCTGGGTCAGTCAATCTAGTGATCAACATCATGAGCATCGATCTATGCATTTGGGATACGATGACATGTTTCAGCCAGGTCAGTGAGCGTGACCATCCGATCCCGTTAGTCACCTCTAACAACAAGCATAGGTTGCTGAAGAAAGGTTCTAACTCGGATCTCCATGGGTGTTTTTACTGGAAATATACGGAGCCACAAAAGAAATGTCGCACGGAGAGCGGTTTCTTTAAGCACACACCTTAATTCACTCTAATTAAGAATCAAAACGGAGGATTAAGTTATAACCTGACAATTATGGTTAAGACTTGTTCGAGTTCATACAAACAAAATCATCAAAACTGTTACCATTAATACACCCCAAAGTCAGTATTGTTTGTGGTCTTCATGGGCATTGATGAAAGCGTCGCGTCTTCTGTCCATGGAATAAATTAGCAGGTTGATGAAGGCCATAGGCTCTTGGGTCTATACTCTGTGAAATGCCTGATCGAGTCGAGTCTCAGTTGTCGGCTTTGGTTGGAGGTCATTCAGTCTTCTTTGAATCTCGTCCCAAAGGTGTTCTGTTGGACTCAAATCCGGACTGAGTGCAGGCTATTATAGGGTTTGGGTGCTATGTTGTCTTAGGAAGTCCAATGTTGCTCTGACAGTGTGGGCAAGAGCGTTGTCTTGCTTGAAGGTGTGATTTCTGTAACGTCCAAAATGTGGTACAACGAGGGTTCTTATGACTTGGTCAATATAGGGAGCAGCTGTCACGTCATTTCCTCGTCCTGGACCGAGATTCACCTCAGTGCCAACTGTCTGGTTCAGACCGATTGCACCCTACACCGTGATGCATGGACCACTCTTTCAACACCCTACACCATGATGCATGGACCACTCTTTCAACACCCTACACCATGATGCATGGACCACTCTTTCAACACCCTACACCATGATGCATGGACCACTCTTTCAACACCCTACACCGTGGTGCATGGACCACTCTTTCAACACCCTACACCATGATGCATGGACCACTCTTTCAACACCCTACACCATGATGCATGGACCACTCTTTCAACACCCTACACCGTGATGCATGGACCACTCTTTCAACACCCTACACCGTGATGCATGGACCACTCTTTCAACACCCTACACCATGATGCATGGATCACTCTTTCAACAACACACGCATTGGAAAACAGTTCCCCACACTTTCAGAGAAAGCACAGTTCTCCACTGTCGATAACGCCAAGTTCGATGCTCAGTTAGGAGGTGATGAGCGGTGAGGACAGGACTACGAAATTGTTTGTGACAGCAGAGGTTTCTTCCACGCTAACGTCTACGCACTGTATCGGCACTGATGGGTCTGTTGTGAGTTCCAATGGTCTGGCGTGTTGTTTCTGTCGCTTTGGTGAAGAGATCCTGCAGATGGTTGCCCACAATCTGTCGATCTTGATGTTACTGCGTGGACGGTCTTGGATGCTGTTATAATTAGTGACCTGATATCACTCCTGCAGACGGTAAATTGTCCTAACATTTACATTGAAATGATTGACTACTTTCCGTGCAGTCTGGCCAAATTGCAATCGTCCCAAGACTTCGTTCCTCTGATCTCTCGTAAGTCGTGCAATGGCGATTGTGTCAAACAAAAGCTATATATAATTTCACTCGATATTGGGACTCGCTTTCAGTGGTATGGTTGTCACGATATGCGCGTGCGTTTTCATTTTTACGAATGTCATACGGAACCTTTTATCACGTCTGCCTTTCAGGTACGTTTGGTCGACATGCTTTTTCATCAGAAAACACTCTCAATTTGAATAACTCTCAATTTGGATTGAAAAACATGTTCACGAAATGGTACGATCATAATAAAAGACCACTGCACTTTGTAAGAACATAATCTTGCAATTGGTTTGAAAGGCAACGTTTCTTTTGTGATCAGTATATATAAATATATAAGCCTACTAAGACAACTTTGAGCACTAAGCAATATATCAGCACATATAATCTTTTAACATATTTTGGTATACAGTAACTATGAGATCAAAACACTGACGTTCCCTTCACTTCACAGGACAGTAGGTCAAACTAGCAGTTACATAATAAACATTGTCATTACGCATCGAAACACCTGTAGAACATAATCTGTTTTCAAGCATGTGCTAACTTGGAGTATATGTTGTCAGTAACAGCAGGAAATCCCCGCTTTCCTTCATCGGCAACGTCGTAAACGTCATCAGCCACACCAGCATCTCCACCTCCACCCCGGCATTTCCGACCAGATGATTCATAAGCCTTGACCGCCGACGTCGGTGGCAAGTCAGTATACCATTCCAGCTCAACAGAGGCTTTGTCCATCGTGGCAACGTAGTTGAACACGTCCTTTGTCTGGGTGACACTTCAAAAAAGTACAAGTGAGTGAGTTTAGTTTGAGTTTAGTTTTTTAAATTATCGAGTCTGGACCAGACAAGCAAGTGATCAACAGCATGAGCATCGATCTCCTCCTCTCTCTTCATTTTAAAAAGCCTGACAACCAGACGCTTATTATTTCCGCTGAATGCATTGTAGTAGAAATCTGAAAAAGGTCACTTGTTCATCGTTCTACAACAAGATCGACATATCACGCCTCGGGAAAATTGACAGATGGTATGCTTCATTATGACACCTCGTCCATTCAACTTCCAAAGAAATGTCATTAGGCATCTATGGTGACGTTTCCAGGAAGATAATAGACTATAACGATCCAACGACAACATCAGTGAAATCAAACCAGGTAATTCCGACACAGGCCGGTGTTATACCTTGTAACGAAGGTGTATCCCTCAGAGCAGTTTGTCGACGTGTATGTGACCGAGGCATCTGAACTAGCCACCCAGCCCTATGGAAATTTTCTGAAGCCAGAACATCGACCTCGATATCGTCAGTAGAGCAGGCAATGCTTACAGTTGGTACCACGAGAGTGGACAATAATATTCTTTATCGATAAGTTACGTTTCTTTCACTTCGATCTTACGGTAGGACAAGTGACACAGGCGTACACGTGAACATTACATCAGGCCATGTTCTGAGAGGGGGATTGTTTGAGGATGGGGCATGGTGATCTGGGGTGGGGTGAATGCTGTGAGGTATGCTACAAATGGCCGCTTCACCGTTGTTGTAACAGTAGGGCTGCAGTGAGACGTTTTATCCCGATAACGTTAGACCACATGTTGCTTGAGTTGTTCAGCAGTATCATAACCAGAACAATGTTAATGCATCACTCTGGCCCAACCGATCCCATTGTCACCCACGAAACAGGTATGGGATTAAATGGAGCGACGTTTACGTCATTCGAATTCTCCGATGGCACTGGAGGAACTCCGTCATATCCTTCCTCGGATATGGAATGATCTCCAGGACTTTCACTGACGTTCAGTGGCCTCAATGAGGTGAAGGTGCCACGTTTGCATCAATGCACACGTCGGATACACTCGCTACTGACCGTGTGATATTGCTTGTGAACTCCTTCATGTACTGTCGCCCGTTTGTACATGCCAGTTATAGACAGTTGATCAACGTCACCATACTTTGAAACATTTGTCTTACCAAGTAATAACATTTCATTATGGCACGGAAGTTTATAATCGATTCTGTTTGTTGTTTCAATAACTTGTGCCTTTGAGCATGAGTGCAAATTGGTTTATGCCGCACGAACAATTAGTTATTTGCGGCGATTCGTTTACAACTATAAGCAAATAACTGAAACACATACTGTAGAAATATCATTTCACCCGACATTGGATCAGTGTACTTTCGTATGTCGTGATCAAGTCCCTCGGAAGTATACAACATAGTCTTTATGATAGGCAATAACCAATTTGTACCTACCAGTATCACAGTCAGTCCCGTAGTAGGAGTCTACACATCCAGACACACAGGATGACCCCAGCTGACAATATCCTCCATCACAACCACCTGGACATGCCGTACAGTTACCTCCTGGACTGTCACATGGTATGTTGCAGTCAATGCCAGAATATCCTGGCATACAACCCTCAGTGCAGTTATCACTACCATGTTCTGAGATCACGCATTTGTTATTCCTACAGGTCTTGCTGCAGGCAGATCTGCAGTGCCGATCGTAATACCCAGTATCACACTCAGTGAGGCAATCCCCCGTCTCTCTGTCACAGTCTGAACAGTGATGGGTGTAATGGCATGGAACGGCTGAAAGTAATTGTGAGGATATCATTTGATTGTTTCGTGAAATGGAAACACGTTTCGTTCTTTAACAAAACACAAGATACTCAACTATGGTAAATATAGAACGAGTTCTATGGATATACAAATCGTTTATTATCAATATGAGCGATGTCTCGGTGTAGCTAGTAACGCCGTTACAAAGAAGTGGTATATCCACAGAACTCTCCCCGTTTTTCATCAGTCCAACTTCTAAATACATA
Organism: Haliotis rubra; assembly: GCF_003918875.1. Classification (NCBI taxonomy): domain Eukaryota; kingdom Metazoa; phylum Mollusca; class Gastropoda; order Lepetellida; family Haliotidae; genus Haliotis; species Haliotis rubra. Next base: position 294,342 of record NW_025764902.1, on the reverse strand, counting down.
CCACTCAAAGAAGTTATGGCAAATGAGTTACAATACCTATAATATCTGAACACTCCAGCTACAGGGTGGAGGCTATTCCTGAGAACAGTATAGAATCTGTATGGTTTTGAAAGGTATACAGAATTGTTATATCTATATAGAGACTTTTATACTTATGGCAATAATTTTGAAGGTTATCAAGATGCTTCCATCGACAAATAAAATCACGTACAAAAAAGGTTAGTGTTGGGGGATTAATTTTGTTTAAAATGTCTTATTTTCAAAAATGTGTTAGTAACATGTACACTGGCCAGTTTCTGACATTCAAAACGCTTTTCGGAATATTTAGGTTTGTTTCTGGAAAATGACCACAAACCAGGAAGTGTGTAGTTTCTTGTGTAGGTCAGTATATTGCACTGTCAACAAGTCAGTGAAGATAATGTAACGCTTAAAATCACAGAAAATGACCGGGCTGGGAATACACTTGAACTTTATACATGTACAACTAGATACAGACAACATTATTCTTAAACAAATTACAAGTACGACCACAGACAGGAATGATTTTCACAGTTCAAGATCACAGTAATATTGTTTTCATCGGGCAAGTGAAACGGCACGTTGAAGATGATGGGAAAATATATTTGGCATTCACGCGACAGTTACTGACTGTGTGTAGGGAATAAATTGGAAGTTCTGGACTTGGAACACATGGCTGTCCCTCACCAAGCACATTGATAGACAGTACCAGCTTGCCAGCAAATATTGATCTATAAGTGATAATAATGAATTTAATTCTAATCCCACTTCTCCACATCTTTTCTGATAAGGCGGAAGGTTGGATCTCTGACCCTACGTCACCAATACCTTTAAATGCACTGCCTAGTCAGTCTACATCTCTTTATAAGTGAAATAAGTTTGAAATTCATCCTTCCCACATTTGTTAATGATACTTTCATTGATACTCCAATGTCTTCCTCTCAACTATCTTATCTATGGATGTTAACAAATAAACTGGTAATACTGCAATGTCTTCTTCTCAACTATCTTATCTATGGATGTTAACAAATAAACTAGTAATACTGCAAGGGTTCACCTTCTGTAGCAATTATCATGCATGCTGTCCACATTATCAACCAGGCAGTCATTCTGTTCACTGAAACAAAACCTGTCACAATTAAGTGATATTGAAAAACATTTTGTTAACAAACAAAACATATCTGATTAAGATCATAACAAACACATAAAGAAAAGTAGGCAGCTTAGAGGTGTACAAGTGTACTCTCCTCAGGAAACTGATAACAAACTAATGAGGGACACTGAATATTCACTTTTTCAAAATATGTTCTGTGTAAATATGAAATCTACAAAATAAAGTTCATATATATTATGCAAGCTTCAAGATTCACAAAACCTGGACAGCCTGGTATGAAGGTTTGAACGCCAATGAACCTGCACAAAGTGAAAGTCAAAAGATAATCCACTTTTACAACAGCAGGTACTTACGATATAATCGGTCTTCGTTATGAAATCCTGGTGATACTGTATGGAGATGCGAGGGTTTGGAGCAAGAATCGTCACCTATGTCCGATAGGTCTACAACTAAGACCTGTTACAATCAGAACACACTATACATCTATCACCCTTCACAATTACATTAAATCCTGTTGCTCTCAGATCAGGAAGATGAAAACTTCAACTGTCACGTGAAAAGAAGGACATATTTCATGTAGCATTTTTTACGAAACCACATGCTACATATTCTTAGCGTCATATTAAATTGTTTTTCGAAGAAAAGATCTGCAAAGCATACTTTATCAGTTAAAAATACTTTAAACTAGGTTTCTTTCTACCATCTTAATGCAAATATTTCTGCGAATATATAGCCAGTGAGATTGAGACAATCGTCACACTCAACTGAAGGGCGGTGGTGTTGACAGTTTACCTTTTAAAGTGGGATGTAACTTACACAAATGCATTGGGTTGTCGTTTTCGTTTGAGGGTGTACTGGTTTGTCAGGGTATCAAGGTGTACTGGTTTGGCTGGGTGTCAAGGTGTACTGGTTTGTCTGTATCTTGGTCTGGTACTCGGTTCTCGATGTATTTTGGTGTAGTCGGTTGATTACCTATAATGGTGAAGAGACTGGGAGATGTATCGAATTGAACAGGGTTGTTGATGTATCTTGGGGCACATGGTTGTCACTGTATCTTGGGGCACAGGGACGTAGGAGGAAGTCGGGAAAAGGGTTGTCTAGGGGCACAGGATTGTCACTGTATCTAGGAGCACAAGGTTGCCTTTGTATCTAGGGGCACAGGGTTGTCGCTGTATCTATGGGCACATGGTTGTCACTGTATCTAGGGGCACATGGTTGTCACTGTATCTACGAGCACAGGGTTGTCACTGTATCTAGGAGCACATGGTTGTCACTGTATCTAGAGACACAGGGTTGTCACTGTATCTAGGGACACAGGGTTGTCACTGTATCTAGGGGCACAGGATTGTCACTGTATCTAGGGACACAGGGTTGTCACTGTATCTAGGAGCACATGGTTGTCACTGTATCTAGGGGCACAGGGTTGTCACTGTATCTAGGGACACAGGGTTGTCACTGTATCTAGGGACACAGGGTTCTCACTGTATCTAGGGACACAGGGTTGTCACTGTATCTAGGGACACAGGGTTGTCACTGTATCTAGGGGCACAGCTGACATCCCTTTAAGCCGGACAGTGTACAGTACAGAAGGGACTGGTATCCAACACTGGCCAATGTACTCCACATCCCTTTAAGCCGGACAGTGTACAGTACAGAGGGGTCTGGTATCCAACACTGACCAGTGTACTCTACATCGCTTTAAGACTGCAAGTGTACAGTACAGAAGGGGCTGGTACCCAACACTGACCAATGTACTCTACATCCCCTTAAGCCTGACAGTGTACAGTACAGAGGGGGCTGGTACCCAACACTGACCAATGTACTCTACACCGCTTTAAGCCGGACAGTGTACAGTACAGAGGGCGCTGGTATCCAACACTGACCAATGTACTCTACATCCCCTTAAGTCGGCCAGTGTACAGTACAGAGGGGGCTGGTACCCAACACTGACCAGTGTACTCTACATCACTTTAAGCCGGACAGTGTACAGTACAGAGGGGGTTGGTATCCAACACTGACCAATGTACTCTACATCCCCTTAAGCCGGACAGTGTACAGTACAGAGGGGGCTGGTATCCAACACTGACCAATGTACTCTACATCCCCTTAAGCCGGACAGTGTACAGTACAGAGGGGGCTGGTATCCAACACTGACCAATGTACTCTACATCCCCTTAAGCCGGACAGTTTGCAGTACAGAGGGGGCTGGTATCCAACACTGACCAATGTACTCTACTTCGCTTTAAGCCCGACAGAGAACAGTACAGAGGGGGCTGGTATCCAACACTGACCAATGTACTCTACATTCCCTTTAGCCCGACAGTGTACAGTACAGAGGGGCCTGGTATCCAACACTGACCAGTGTACTCTACATCCCCTGAAGCCGGACAGTGTACAGTACAGAGGGGGCTGGTATCCAACACTGACCAGTGTACTCTACATCCTCTTAAGCCGGACAGTGTACAGTACAGAGGGGGCTGGTACCCAACACTGACCAATATACTCTACATCCCCTTAAGCCGGACAGTGTACAGTACAGAGGGGGCTGGTATCCAACACTGACCAATGTACTCTACATCCCCTTAAGCCGGACAGTGTACAGTACAGAGGGGGCTGGTATCCAACACTGACCAATGTACTCTACATCCCCTTAAGCCGGACAGTGTACAGTACAGAGGGGGCTGGTATCCAACACTGACCAATGTACTCTACATCCCCTTAAGCCGGACAGTGTACAGTACAAAGGGGGTTGGTATCCAACACTGACCAATGTACTCTACTTCCCCTTAAGCCGGACAGTGTACATTACAGAGGGGGCTGGTATCCAACACTGACCAATGTACTCTACATCCCCTTAAGCCGGACAGTGTACAGTACAGAGGGGGCTGGTATCCAACACTGACAAATGTACTCTACATCCCCTTAAGGCGGACAGTGTACAGTACAGAGGGGGCTGGTATTCAACACTGACCAATGTACTCTACATCCCCTTAAGCCGGACAGTGTACAGGTACAGAGGGGCTGGTATCCAACACTGACCAATGTACTCTACATCCCCTTAAGACGGACAGTGTACAGTACAGAGGGGGCTGGTATCCAACACTGACCAATGTACTCTACATCCCCTTAAGACGGACAGTGTACAGTACAGAGGGGGCTGGTATCCAACACTGACCAATGTACTCTACATCCCCTTAAGCCGGACAGTGTACAGTACAGAGGGAGCTGGTATCCAACACTGACCAATGTACTCTACATCCCCTTAAGCCGGACAGTGTACAGTACAGAGGGGGCTGGTATCCAACACTGACCAATGTACTCTACATCCCCTTAAGCCGGACAGTGTACAGTACAGAGGGGGCTGGTACCCAACACTGACCAATGTACTCTACACCCCCTTAAGCTGGACAGTGTACAGTACAGAGGGGGCTGGTATCCAACACTGACCAATGTACTCTACATCCCCTTAAGCTGGACAGTGTACAGTACAGAGGGGGCTGGTATTCAACACTGACCAATGTACTCTACATCGCTGTAAGTCCGACAGTGTACAGTACAGAGGGGGCTGGTATCCAACACTGACCAATGTGCTCTACATCGCTTTAAGCCCGACAGAGTACAGTACAGAGGGGGCTGGTATCCAACACTGACCAATGTACTCTACATCCCCTTAAGCCGGACAGTGTACTGTACAGAGGGGGCTGGTATCCAACACTGACCAATGTACTCTACATCCCCTTAAGCCGGACAGTGTACAGTACAGAGGGGGCTGGTATCCAACACTGACCAATGTACTCTACATCCCCTTAAGCCGGACAGTGTACAGTACAGAGGGGGCTGGTACCCAACACTGACCAATGTACTCTACACCGCCTTAAGCTGGACAGTGTACAGTACAGAGGGGGCTGGTATCCAACACTGACCAATGTACTCTACATCCCCTTAGACGGACAGTGTACAGTACAGCGGGGGCTGGTATCCAACACTGACCAATGTACTCTATATCGCTGTAAGTCCGACAGTGTACAGTACAGAGGGGGCTGGTATCCAACACTGACCAATGTGCTCTACATCGCTTTAAGCCCGACAGAGTACAGTACAGAGGGGGCTGGTATCCAACACTGACCAGTGTACTCTACATCCCCTTTAGCCCGACAGTGTACAGTACAGAGGGGGCTGGTATCCAACACTGACCAATGTACTCTACATCCCCTTAAGCCGGACAGTGTACAGTACAGAGGGGGCTGGTACCCAACACTGACCAATGAACTCTACATCCCCTTAAGCCGGACAGTGTACAGTACAGAGGGGGCTGGTATCCAACACTGACCAATGTACTCTACATCCCCTTAAGCCGGACAGTGTACAGTACAGAGGGGGCTGGTATCCAACACTGACCAATGTACTCTACATCCCCTTAAGCCGGACAGTGTACAGTACAGAGGGGGCTGGTATCCAACACTAACCAATGTACTCTACATCCCCTTAAGCCGGACAGTGTACAGTACAGAGGGGGCTGGTATCCAACACTGACCAATGTACTCTACATCCCCTTAAGCCGGACAGTGTACAGTACAGAGGGGGCTGGTACCCAACACTGACCAATATACTCTACCCCCCCCTAAGCCGGACAGTGTACAGTACAGAGGGGGCTGGTATCCAACACTAACCAATGTACTCTACATCCCCTTAAGCCGGACAGTGTACAGTACAGAGGGGGCTGGTACCCAACACTGACCAATATACTCTACATCCCCTTAAGCCGGACAGTGTACAGTACAGAGGGTGCTGGTATCCAACACTGACTAATGTACTCTACATCCCCTTAAGCCGGACATTGTACAGTACAGAGGGGGCTGGTATCCAACACTGACCAATGTACTCTACATCCTACAGTACAGAGGGGGCTGGTGTCCAACACTGACCAGTGTACTGCACATCCCTTTAAGACTGAGAGTATCAAAGGCCTCCAGGCCAGAGTACATGTATATAGATAGTGTACATATAGTCATGTCACAACGTATATCATTCCCATTTGTAATGGTTACGTTTCTCCATTACAAGAAGTACATGAAGCGTTCGTAAAATTGTCAGTTGTGTCCCTTAGCTGTTTGATTTGTGTGCACTTCAGAATATACAGTGAGTGAGTGAGTGAGTTTAGTTTTACGCCACACTCAGCAATATTCCAGCTATATGGCGGCGGTCTGTAAATAATCGAGTCTGGACCAGACAATCCAGTGATCAACAGCATGAGCATCGATCTGCGCAATTGGGAACCGATGACATATGTCAACCAAGTCAGCGAAACTGACCACCCGATCCCGTTAGTCGCCTCTTACAACAAGATAGTCGCTTTTTATGGCAAGCACATGGGTTGCTGAAGACCTATTCTACCCGGATCTTCACGGGTCCAGAATATACAGTGCTTAAGATTCTGACTCAGTATTATGTGTCATAACTTGTACAAATACTTGGTAAAAACCTTTTTTCTCAATCTGTTATACAAATAACATGAAGTAATAAAGTGCACTTCGTCTTCAACTGCAGATACATTCAAATTTGAGTCACAATGTATATCAGTAACAATTATAATGATTTAGTTTCCCATCACCAAAAGTAAATGAAGCGTTCGTAAGATTGTCAGTTGTCTCCATGTGTTCTACGTTCTACAAATTGTTCAGGGTTTGTGTCTTATGTATCACTGTGGGATCAGATATGTTTACCTGAGATGTAAGATTCGTATCACCGACCTCCAGTCCTTGAGAGAAGCATCTGTTAACAACCTCATTCGGACATGACCCCAATGTCTCAAACACTTGCGCCCTGTCCATACATAAAATAACCACGCAAGCGATTTATCAGCGGGCTTTGAAATTAGGATCCTCTGACAAGATGAGGAATAGAACAGTATTAACACACGGCAGTAACAATACAGATTCAACCAAGTGATGGGGTACTTCCTTCGGCTACAGCTCATGTTACAGTAAACACATTTCAGAGGGACGCCTTGTTATACTGAAGGGAGCTATTTTCAAAATGATTTGGGCTGAATGGATACAATGGTTTCCTGCCAAACTAGTAATGAGGTTTGAGAAAACAAAACCATACAAGTCAAGCTTTTTTCTGGCATCAGAGGTATCAACAATATCGAAAGAGGCCTAAGATTTTCTTTGCTTACGCTTAAATAATTTGACTTTGTATTATGTACACGTGCCTCTTGTGCATAGCACTTATCCAAAGATGACCATTTCTGTAAAGAATGTTTCTACTATAAAATTTTAATCCAACAACTTTTCATTTGATGTTGTTACCATCTGCAATCTCTGCCCAGAGTATGAGGATGAAAGATAGATCCATAGTTAGCGGCATACAGAATAATTTGCTTTGCATCAAGGCAAAGTACCAGGAGTTTAATTTGACTGGAGATTTTCCTGACATTCCTCCCATCTGGCTTTATACTAGCTACACCGCGATATGGCATCTGTGTTGCCAGGAAAACAAGCTGTTTGGCATCATCCACAGCGATTGACCGGATGTGAATTTTACTCCTTACGGTAAGACTGACAGTGGCATTGAATGAGAAGGCTTGGATGGTCGTCGGATCTAAAGTAGCCATAAAAACTTGTCGGAGTGTTGGTACGTATGCCATGACAGTGGCAGGGTGTGGGCATACACGACGATGTGTTGTAATGGAGTTGTCCTCAGCGTGGAACGCCCGTAATGGCGTTTTCAAACCACGGACCATGTACGGTGAAAGCAGGACACTAGTCTGTTCTTCTGTTTTCACTGTAAGAATATAGCAGTGTTATTTATATACGGACAGTTTGTTGGCGTGTACAAATATTTCGGCTGATGAGGTCCTGGCTGTATAAGAAGATGTTCATAATCTGCACGCCGATCTCATGGTGCTGATAGTGTTTGAATAATGACCAAAATGATTAACAGTTATGGAACCGTTCTTTGTCTTAAACACTTAACAACTTATTAATAGGAAACCAATAAATGTGCATGCATGGTTGTAGGAACTAGATTTACTGACAGGGTAAGTGTGAAATATGATTTGAGGCACCCTGACTGCTACATTCTTTTGAATCAGCAACATTCTAAATGAGTTTCTTCAAATAGTTTCAAGAGCAAATAATCAACACTTACGTTTTATACAGCGAAGGTCTTTCGACCGGGAAAAATCACCCTTGATGTTTCTCTGTGCATATTTCCTTTCTTTGTGAAAAGGTCCTTGGTATTACCTACGATAGAAACTGTATGTACACACTGACACCAACTGATTACGATTTTTTAAAAGAGACCATAAGTATATAAGTATGGTCGTTATCACAATGTGATCTTATGCCTACAAAGAAGAAGTTATTGTATCTATCACATCAAGGCTTTTGGGTACAGTACCTCTTGACTTGCCCTAATATTGACACCAGTGCTTTGTGACAAAACTAAGAAAACGACACTCACATACACACGCGAGCCAACACGCAAACACACCCCATATATACTTTTCATAATAAGAAACGCATAAGCAATTTCAGAAGAATTTACTGCGTTGGTTTAAGACCAATTATTTCATTTAATTTCAATAGTAAAATGGTGAAAAAGTCAGAACAAATCCTTGGGTGTTCCAACAGGAATACAACAAATTATGTTCTAAGTATAATACCCATAAATCCATTTTCACAGACGGATCCAAGGATGATGGCCAAGGTGCCACTGCTACAGTCATTGGATCAAAGACTGTCTCCTCTAGAATTCCCGACAATAGTTCCATTTTCACTGTTTTGACCCATATTAAACAACAGAACCATTCCAAAAACTTCATCGTTTTTAAAGATTCATTGACTTGCCTTCAAGCACTTCAAGTCACCCTATCATCCTGAACGACCTTTCTACTGGCCAATGTGACAACGTCTTCTGCTGGCTGCCGGGTCACGTCGGCATAGCAAGTAAAACATAGGCCGATACTGCAGCTAAATCAGCTCTTGACAAGCCCTTACCTCCACTTTCGCATTGCTCAGTACATATTTTAAACAAACACCAAAACTGATTGCTGTCTGTTCTATTACCACGAAAGGTTTTACGACACTTCAATAGATTATTACCTCCCCTTGGAAATCTTCAGTCATAGAGGAGAGAAAAAAGAGATTATTTATAAATCACATTCGTCACCGCTCGCCCCTTTCCGTAACCCCCAAGAAGACTCGTCCCCGTCTCGATGCTTGTTATGTGCGAAATTACGACAAACCAATCAGAACGCGCGTAATGAGTGCGGTGCTTTGATAAAAATAATCCCGAGTACTTAAACCGTTTATGGCATAATGTCATTGTTTCAAAAATCATGAAAAATATATATCGTCATACTGAAAGTACAAAGAAATAAGAATCATGCGATTGACGGTGAGAGAGATTCAAATACACGCGCGTGCGTTTGTTCTCATGGGTCCAACTGAGTGTATTTCTGACGATCTTACGGTCTTGTAATGGAGATTGTACATGCGCTTCCAACAATTTTAGGAAAACAAATTGATTCATCAAGCTAAGACTTTGAAATACTTCCATACATACAAAATTATTTACTGCGTATTGTTTTGAAGCTGTTAGACTTGCCAATTTCATGTATAAGCCGGTTTAGAGGAAACAAAGGTTACCCTGCCCTAAACTGAATATTTTTAATTACAATTACCCGTGTTTGGCAATATCAGCTAAAAACAGAGTTTCTCTGCCATAAGTTATGGGTTACTAGGTGACAGAAAGACATAGTGTATTTGGGAGATAATTTTGAGATATCGAACACTCTCATGTCAATAAAATGTGAATTCAGACCCATAATATTACATTCCACAAGCGTCAGTTGTTATTATTTACATCAAATCAGCTTCTGGGATTGATGAACAGCCCTTATTTCACGTAAAAAACTGCACTTATTTCACTGAAATACTGCACAGTGAGGCATTAAGGGGACACTAATGGATGAGGATGACCGAGTGATGGAATTTGGTAGTGAGACATTGTGGTATATCAGCATGTACCAGTATATCAGTGTGTACCAGTATATCAGCCTGAACCAGTATATCAGCCTGTACCAGTATACCAGCGCATGTACCAGTATATCAGCCTGTACCAGTATATCGGTGTGTACCAGTATATCAGCCTGAACCAGTATATCAGTGTGTATCAGTATATCAGCATATACCAGTATACCAGCTTATCTTGGGAGATATTTGCTACCTTTGACACGAGCACGTCGACAACATCCTATTTTCCACACCAAGCTGCTGCCATCAAAGGTGTCCAACCCCCATATCCCCTTTAAAATGTCCTTCTAACGACGCATAATACGTACATGTGCGACATTTTATTTTGTCTTATTTGAAACGGTCTGCTCTTTGTGAGACTTGTGTGAGTTGCAATGGTGAATTGTTTTGCTGGTTAGTAAGCAAGTCACTGATAATACCATAATACAATAAAAATTGAAAATGTTAAAATGTTAACTTTCCGATTTAGATTCTCTAACTTGTGACCCAAAGTAGTGACATAAACGGTGCGTAAAATAAAATGATAAAATTTGAGTTGGCAAATAATAAATAAATGTTGCATCCATAATTACCCCAGTAACCTGAGGTTTAGAATGGTGTAACTCGTATTTTAAACTGTGCACTAGACTGCGAATTATGATGTGGTTAGTGCCACGCGCGTTACCGAGCTTTGGGTAATGTTTGAAGTAGCAGCGATTGGCGGCGAAATGAAATGTTGTGACACCAGACTATTCTCGTGTTAACACCACCACTTTGAGAAGGAAATATGACGAGACTGGCCCCAATACTGACCCACCCCTCTGTACAGGTATTAGCGTGATACTATTGATGTTTAGTATCGAGTGGAAGTGTGGTGCTAATGTATTGCCTAATGTCTATACACTGGGTGTAATGGCGGATGGCCTTCTGTTAACGAGGAGAAGAGCGATGTTTCCAATCATGAAAGTTAGCGACTATGTATGTTATCAGTGTAACCTTTATGTAACTTTAGAAACACTTTTCTACATTTTGCCACGAGCATTACAATGCGCCCTGCTTAGTTCCTCGGATTACTGCCTGGCATGGTGCAAGGCGAATTGCGAATTGAACTCGACTGAAAGGGGTGGTAGGTGTGTGTGCTGGTATGTTGTATGTGATTAACTTTGTAAAGCAAAATCATTCGTGAAATAACTAAAAAACGTTTTCTCATTAAATACGTTGTGAAAGGGTATGAATTTTTTATATAAAACCTTAAACACCACGGACACCAGCTTAATGCTTGGTGTGCCTTAGTGCTGCCTGCCCCCCATGCACGCAGTAGGTGGGATGGCCTACTGAAACATACTTACTTGGGAAGGAGTGTTGGCAGTAACGCAACAGCAACAGATTGCTGGGATATTGCTAAAAACAGTGTAAAACCATACTCACTCACTCAATAGAAGTAGGGTCTAACTTTAATTCCGGAAAACACTTAGCAGTGTCAATTTTTCAAACCGCTTGATTATTTTCACTTGAAATTACTCCATCCTATAGGAAATTAAACAATCTACATGTCCGTGTAATTTTAAAGACGTCGGTGGTTTCAGTGACACGCGAGTGCATCTCACACAAAGTTCACAAAGCTCTCGTAAGCCTAAGATGTAACTCTTCTCGTAGCATTCGTACTTCCTATGTTACAGTATAGGAGGTAGGAATGCTACGAGGAAAGTAACGAGATCTTAGGCTCACGAGAGCTTTATGAAACGGGGCCCGGGTCACTAAGCCTGCCATTAGACATTGAACATTATTAAAAGAACATTCTATTTCAAAACATTTTGGTGTGATAATATACAGCAACCCAGTCGTATCACTGATTGCACATGGAAATCCATAAAGGCTAAAGTCAGATGTCCCCGTAACACCGAGAAGCTTTTGGATGTACAATATATTAATAGTTGTGACACCTTTTTATTGAAGGTCACCTACTTTGCTTTGACCGTAAATGTTACCTATTGATTTATCTGACAAGCAAAAGACCTACAAACCAGTAACAGCTACACCCTTTAATGAAATCCATAATGATTGCTTCCATGTGTGTATCTCACTGTTCTGTTCATCACGCAACAGATATAAGGATTCCTGTGACATTTAAATGTCGTCTCCTAGAAAACTATAATTTCTTAAACCAGTGTAAAGGACATATGGAACGTAAAACAAACTCATTCATCGTTTTATGAACCTCTGCGGGATTGGTCTTCAGCGTCCTATATACTGGCCACATAGAGAAACTGTGCACACAGAAAATATAAAGATAGGCAGACAGCGTCTTTATGCATAAATAAAGGTGTGAACATAGCAAGTATTGGAGACAATCAAACGCTCATGCGGGTGTCAGGCGACGTGACGTCATTGATGGTGGCCTATGGACTTGCAATGTGTTACTGCACGTGCAGCCTGTGCAGCTTCACACAACATGTGAAACTCAGAAATTGATGTCACTGTCGAAAGCTTGATCTTTGGTCATTCAAACGTTCACAAATTCACATGAAAAGTCACATGCACATCATGCCAAGATTAACATGTGCTCAACGTCATGAAGCCATTGGAATGGTTCGAGCAGGCACGAGCCAACAACAGGTGGCAGCACATTTCCAATGTGATCGTAACACGATATCTGCATTGGTCAGGCGTTAGGGAAACAGTAATGACGTCGCCGACCACCCACGTTCTTGGCGTCCCCGAGTAACGACGCCAAGACAGGACAGATGGATTCGGGTGACTCATATCAGGCACAGGTTCCAGATGGCAGTGACCACGTCCCAAACCATTCCCCATGCTTTCATTTGGAAAATTCGGTAGCCTCTATGCGTCGTCGATGCCCTGCTGTGCTTCACGCGCATAATGGTCATACCCGTAATTGACTTTGTGACTTCAACGTGTGACCCCCGACTCATTTTTGAACTTCTGACGTCATCGTTACGGATATTGTTCATGTTCTTTTGACATATTGTTGAGGCCCGATACTTCACCTTATAAAGTGTCTACATCATGTCGTCTTTTCTGTGTTGTATTCCAGTTCTGAAGGAATTTACTGTGTGCACAGTTTCTTTATGTGGCTAGTATATTTGTCACATGAAGGGACTAACTTTGTGGATGCATGTCATGGTATCCCAATTGTGCAGATAGATGCTCAAGATGTTGAACGGAGGTGATACCTCACCAAATCCGAATCAGTAGTTTATGACCTTCGTCCGGTAATTAAAACTGACTCAATATTGAATGCTGTTTTTCAACATGATGACCGGTGTACGAAAGTCTAATGTTTCCAGCAAACAAAGAAAAAATCATCGAAATTCCTCGTTGCTTTATTGTTTTGTCGGGCCATTTTCTCAGTATTTCAATCATTTCCTGATAGCTGCAACTGTTTTCAAATAGTTTCTTTTCATTTCGAGCCTATTTACGTTGCTTTAAATAATTTCTCAACCTGGACTTTTTAATAGCAATATTTCCCTGGTACCTTTGGATCAGGCATGAACAGACTTTCAGCCAGATCCACCATCTCTCTAGTACCAATAATTGCCACAGATGAACCCTCAGACTCGCAAACACGAACTGCTTGGTGCCAGTTTCTCCTTTTCTGATGCTTCTTGACATACATCACTCTCTCTCCAACCTGTACACGTTGCTAATCCCTGGGCATCCATGGCAACAGTGGAGATGTATTGCAGTATTACCATATTTCCACACATACATCACTGTCTCTCCAACCTGTACACGTTGGTAATCTCTGGGCATCCCTTGCAACAGTGGAGATGTATTGCAATATTACACATATTTCCACACATACATCACTGTCTCTCCAACCTGTACACGTTGGTAATCTACAGGCATCTATGGCAACAGTGGAGATGTATAGCAGTATTACACATATTTCCACACATACATCACTGTCTCTCCAACCTTTATACCACACTTTGACTCGTTACTATGGGATACCTTTGATCTCTCAGTGGGTGTGTCAACCCATACACTCTTAATTATATACGTGCTTGCTCAATACACCTACAGTTTACTCGATACACCTACAGTTTTCTCGATACACCTACAGTTTCTTCGATACACCTACAGTTTGCTCAATACACCTACACTTTCTGATGAACAGTTTTCTCGATAGTTTTTACACTTTGCTCGATACACCTACACTTTCTGATAAACAGAATTAGGATTTTACATGTGTGCACGACAAAATTGATATATCTGTATAATTATTATACAAGGGAAAAAAACACACATATATTTCCAGTACATAGTAATTTTGGCCTTTTAATGTAAGACGTGTGGACGACGCTGAGGAATGTTTCAATGCTGTCGATGGTAATCTCTGGGCATCCCTGGGAACAGTGGAGATGTATTGCAGTATTACACATATTTCCACACATACTCACTGGTTGTAGCGACCTTTGGAATAGTGCTGTATTTCTATAACATAGTTTTTCTTAAGATTCTGTGGAGGGCTCGGGTGTGTTAGTTACTTTATTTAGACTTTGAGAACAGTGAGTGAGTGAGTGAGTTGGGGTTAACGCCGCTTCTAGCAATATTCCAGCGGGGGCACTAGAAAGAAATGGGCTTCATACACTGTACCCATGTGGGGAATCGAACCCGGGCCTTCAGCATGACGAGTGAACGCTTTAACCACTGGGCTAACCCACCGCCCTACATGGAGAGGAGATACATCGGGGCATATTCCGGAATAAACCAGTGTCATCTGACCAGGAGAATGATAAGGGCGCCAGTCTTGCCTCAGTCAGCTCTCATTACAGGAAGACCATAGGCGAATCCAGAAGGGAAGGGTGTGTAGGGGTGGCACCTTGCCTCTTTTGTCCATTTGGAATTGGGGGTGTTGAAACTTACCTGCTTCTTAGCTCAAGTAGGAGAATTTACCCTTGTAGTTAATTTATTCAATTTTCCGGTAAACAACGACACAAAATGTATGCGATTAACCGGACATCTCACATGCGACATATTATGTAAAGTAGGTTTAATAAAACGCGTGACGGGCAAAGATATTTTCCTTCGAGGGTATCTTACCTCTTTTGTCCATACAAACAACACAAAGATGCTGAATCCATCTCTCAGGACAGCACGATTTATCAAGCTGTGTCAGCTGTTTGCAGACGATGTCAGAGCAGCTGGAAAACACCAAAGAAAAGGATGAGAACAGAATCTCACCTCACACAACGCTGGTGATGTAAATCATGATGATGTTCACACAAAGAGAATACTTCTTCCCATCAAGATCCAAGACAAAAAGCAGTTGGAGTTGGTTCTGGATAACGACGATACGCCGAGTATAACCAGGTGATGAATCATAGATCTCACGTCTTACACTGTTGACAGTGCTTTCATGAAAATACACAGCAACAGATATATTCCTAGATACTGACTTTGATAAAAATGCATTGCGACTTGCATATTTCCATGGAAACTGCTATGTATTTCTGGAAGGTTATGATAAAAAAGACCATATTTTGTTAAAACCGATCAGACAATTAATATTGCATTCACCTTGTCAAGGTAGCTACTAAGACACGCCGACGCTGCACGAAAGGTGTTGTCAGTTCCTTCCATTTCTTCTTGTCCTGTTGTTGTTGTACTGTGCGCACACGCACGCACGCACACATACACACACACACACACACACATTCTCCATGTAAAACTATTTTAGCTGATTGTTGATACAAATGCAGTTCAATGTGTGTCTGCAGGGTGAGTGTCATTCATATCCACCAATGTGTGTCTGCAGGGTGAGTGTCCTTCATATCCACCAATGTGTGTCTGCAGGGTGAGTGTCATTCATATCCACCAATGTGTGTCTGAGGGTGAGTGTCCTTCATATCCACCAATGTGTGTCTGCAGGGTGAGTGTCATTCATATCCACCAATGTGTGTCTGCAGGGTGAGTGTCATTCATATCCACCAATGTGTGTCTGCAGGGTGAGTGTCATTCATATCCACCAATGTGTGTCTGCAGGGTGAGTGTCATTCATATCCACCAATGTGTGTCTGCAGGGTGAGTGTCATTCATATCCACCAATGTGTGTCTGCAGGGAGTGTCATGAGGGTGAGTGTCATTCATATCCACCAATGTGTGTCTGCAGGGTGAGTGTCATTCATATCCACCAATGTGTGTCTGCAGGGTGAGTGTCATTCATATCCACCAATGTGTGTCTGCAGGGTGAGTGTCATTCATATCCACCAATGTGTGTCTGCAGGATGAGTGTCATTCATATCCACCAATGTGTTATAACTGTTGGTTATATCGAACTCAAGGGAACCAATAGTTTAGTTCGCTACAATCGTAGTTCCTTATACGCGTTTCAACTAAAATATACAGCAAAGTGTTCGAGATCAAACAGACGGCTATATCCGATAGTGGTGGACATGAACGTACATTACTGTTTAATATTTCATATCACATCATCTGATGACTTCAAATGGACGTAAAACCTCACTCACTCATACCATTACCTGTTGGCAGGACACTGTTGTGCTCGTTGCCCGTGTTAGTAAAACGTGATCGTACCCTGCCAAAACAATGGTACTTATCACAAACACATGCAATGGCGAGTCAATTTCTCAGAATCAGTTTACCTATCGAAAATATCTTACCATAGAAACAGAATTTAAAACGGTGGTCTATGAAAAAATTCAATCTGTATATTTGATGGAACGACTTGAGTGAACAACACATTTTATGTCTCATTAAATTTGACTAAAATACCAGAATACAAGGAACAAATCGATACTGTTTAAGAGTTGTTGTTTTTTTTACAATAACTGATAGTACACCTATCTAGCCATTGTCTGTCATTGAATCTGTGAGAGATGTTGCTGCAGCAGGTGTTCAACGTTGTTCTCTTCCCGTGGCCTTCATTTGCTGCACATTGTATTGATGGACGTTGTGAGGAGTTTATGCAGTGCCATCTGGAAAGTGAGGTTTATATCTGTGTCCTAACAAGAGGTTTGTTTATTTG
This sequence comes from Haliotis rubra, assembly GCF_003918875.1. NCBI lineage: Eukaryota > Metazoa > Mollusca > Gastropoda > Lepetellida > Haliotidae > Haliotis > Haliotis rubra. Next base: position 277,178 of record NW_025764902.1, on the reverse strand, counting down.
TTTTTGTTGTTTTTTTGTTTGTTTGTTTTGTTTAAATCAGCAATGCTCCAGCCGTTTGATTACTAACTTTCTAAGTTTAGTTTTATGCCGCTTTCAGCAATATTCCAGCTAAATGGTGGCGTTTCGTAAATAATCGAGTCTGGACCAGACAGTCCAGTGAAAATTTCAACCAAATGTCAGACACAATATGCAAAGGAGTTACACTATTATGTATGTTGTATTTTGCTTATTTGTTTGTTGTTTAAAGCCGCAGACTGAAGCAGATCTCACTTATACTGCAATAAACAGTATGAGATATATATAACGAAACACTTAAGTGATAAAAGCTCCACGCTTATTGTATACAGTGATGTACAGATCTCACTTATACTGCAATAAACATTATGAGATATATAATGAAACACTTACGTGATAAAAGTTCCACGCTTATTGTATAGAGCGATGTACAGATCTCACTTATACTGCAATAAACAGTATGAGATATATAACGAAACATACCACTTAAGTGTTAAAAGCCCCACGTTTATTGTATGGAGCGATGTACATCGTTCAGGATAAAAAAGCTGATTGGATGTTGATTGATTCCATCACTTGCACAATGGGGTGGATTTCGACTTTGTCGTACTGAAGATGAATTGCAAATAGACAGACACAAATCGTAAAAAAGTAAGGACAATATTTCTGTCACTTGTTGTAGCTGTTTTATTGAAGAAAGTGTCACGAACGAAAATCAGAAATTGTAGCACTCAAGGGGAGCTTGTAAAAAATTCCATCACATCTCATACAATACTACCCTTCACGATCGTTGTAATCTACGTGACTGTTATCATTCACAAAGCTCAGTCGTTAATCCCTAAGTTGTGTTTCGTTAAGGAAACAACATTACATGTAGCATCCTCTCCACTCAGTTGAGTTTGTTAGCATGCTAACAATAAACTTGATCAAGTCAAGGCTCTTGAAAATATAACTTTATGTTATACTGTTAAATGCAGTTGTTTACGCAAAAGAAGTCAGCAAAAAGAATCGACATCTGAGAAGTAATATAATGAACGTCACTGACAATACAACAGCATTTATAAAAGGTAATAGTATTGATCAGGTTGTGAATGATTGCCTTTGTAACGTAGATTACAGATTTGCACAAAAAGCACTTTTCCACATGAATAACATTCATTCCTTCTTTCTCCCTATTCCCTTGTCCGTAATCCCGCTGGATCTCGTCATGAGTCTTGCCAGTTCTGTCAGAATTCAACCATGATAATTTTGTAATCTACGTTACCAAACTGTAATTTATGTTACCTTACAAACTAATTCATTGGACGTAATAATCGGCCTCAAATAGATTGATTTTACAACAACTTACCATATATGAAAGTCATTATTGCTACGCAATTGGGTGTATGTCCTGCCCCTGGATTTTGAGAAACTTAAGGAGCCATGGCGGCCATATTGAAACTGGGTCTTCGAGAAATTTCATTGAGAAAATGGGTTTCAATTTAACGTCTCATCAGCAATATCCCAGCGATATCAGTACAGATTGTTAGGAGTAGGTGAGTGAAAAATAAATTAGCTTCTTGATTTTGCAAAGAGCGACGATGAAAATTCGGGCACTGTTTTCAAGCTATGCATAAAGCTGTATGCTTTATTATCATAAAAGTATAGGTCATTGTTGTGAAAAAGCAAGGAAGTTAAAGCTGCAATAGTACAGAAGAAAGACCTACTGAACGAACGGGGGAATATTTAGCGACCAAACCTACATATACTGAATTTCAAAAGAAACATTTTTTAACACAAATCTATAAAATTACAACATATTTGGTTGTTGTTGAGCCCCACACTCAGCAATATTCCAGTAATATTGCGTCAGACTCTAAATAATCGAACATGGACCATCCAGTCCCTCGTCCATGAATAGATTTCATATCTTTCAACCAGGGAAACTGAGCTAATGTCTCTAAATGAGGTTAGAGACCCACATTTTCCATCATTTCCTCACAAAATTGACCACGTGTAGAATTGGGAATAAACTATGAACAACAAAGAATTTTGGAATTTAATGCATCGCGAAATCTGAAGCTGCAAAGTGAAAGGTTGTTCCTCAATTCACCCATCTTCCACTCCAAGATTCATGCTCATGCTCGTAAACTCGCTCGTTCACACCAGTTTGAACAACGCTTTGACATTGTTCATTTTTCAGTGCAAACACACAAAGTGACATTCAATTCTTGAATGAAGTTTCCTACAACTTTGGCATTTTGACTTTCAAATATTGATCCCCAGTAATGGAAAAATAACAACCGTCAGTAAAGACATGCTTTCATGACAAGGAATACAGAATGGGGGAACGTGGCATTTTAATAATAATCCATGTGTATATCGTGAACGATATCGCACGATCACATCCTCAAATCTGGACTGACAACCCAAGTAATTACAACCAACATCTTGTTTAGCTTCATGTAATTTATTTCTATGTACCTACTTGGGTGTCCCACTGCTTTTACGTCATATACTAATGCAACATCTACATTTAAGCTATTTGGAATTAAATGTTGTTACCAATTTGCAATTAGAAACAGTGTCAGTAATTCGGCCTGTAACAAGAAGGTTATATAATTCAAGAACTTCGACAAAAAGTAGATGTCTGATTAATTGATGTTGGATTGCCTTGAGACAGGAGAAAGAGTCTGAAAATATATGAAATTGTTTGTTTTGCTTGTTTACTGATATATTCCTGTGTTTTTAATATGATTTTGGGATTCGGATGTACAAAATGGAGAGTTATCTGGTAGCAGTCTGGTAATGACATATTCCTAACTCCCACGACAGTGGCGCTATCAATTGTCTTGGATTAATCTTTAAACATTATTAGCTGTGCTTCTTAAGTGATTATATTCTTCCTGATCGATGCCAGTTGAAACACGATGTATAGATGTTGTTTTTCAAGTACTATTTAATACTTTTATGAGAATCCAGTATTTGAGTTCGGCTTATTTGAAAGTTCTGCTTCCTTGAAAGGTATATTTGAAACTGATGAAGTAAAAATGTAATCATCTAGAATTCATGGAAAGTTAGTGAAATGTGAAAACGTTTTGTTATGTTTTAAGATATTTTATGGAGAGAATTGAAATTGAACACGTTTAATGGCTCTAGATTGGTTTTAGTGAAATAAAACGTATACAACAAAAGTTCTAAATATAGAACCTGATCAATACCGGAATGGAAGTCATCAAACTGAATCTTAAGACCATCCATTTACTGGTTTGATCGTATCTGTATCCAGGGAGATGTTGCTTCATCAACTGTTCCACATTTTCCTCTGCTCCAACGTGCCGATTCCTTCATTGGTACAACACTGCGGTGATGTCAAATGCAGGGAAATCCTTCAGTGTAACAAGCGGTTGAATCATATGGGGATTGGAATGTGCAGCTGTCATATTACAAAAGGTAAAGTTGACATACAGGACTGACTGATTCCGAGACTGAATTAGCTTCAGTCTGAAGTTTACTTATTCCAACCAAATATATTAGAAATTAGCTGTCTGTCTTGATGTTAAAGGGCAACTGGAAGCCATTAGGAGTTAATTAGCATTGATTGATCATGACATTGACAGCTCGACGCCGGGAGTTAAATTACAGGCAATGGTCAAATTGTGAGTGAGCATGGTTTTACGCAACTATTAACAATATTCCAGCAAAATCACTGGTGGGGGTTGGGGGGTCAACAATGGAAAAGAACTAACGGGAGGTAACGGGTAATAGTGCCAACAGTTAACATCCATAAAACTCTCTTTGGTATGTGTATCACTTCTAAATGCCTTTCAAAGACCTAAAACTAACATATTTTACTACTCCAATCTTACAATGGTGACAATTGAAAATGTGATGATATCTCTTATCAGAGTTCTCAAATCACAATGAACCCCTCTGTTGGTAACTGCTAATGTGAAGGCAGTCACATATCATTATGATCTAATCAATAATACAAATATACTTACAAAAAAGATAACCGCCTGTAGCTCCAAATCTTGTGCAATTAGTGATGTACAACCATTTTTGTGTGTGTTTAGTTTTTGTTCAATGCTGCACTCAGCGTTGTTTCCACCTGCATGGCGGCGGTCTGTAGATAATCCAGTCTGTACCAGCATCTTTAGCTTCGATTTACGAATTTGGGATACGATGGCATAAGTCAACCAAGTCAGCGATCCTGACCACCCGATCCTGAACAGTCGCCTCTTACGACACACAGAGGCGCCTGGGAAACATAGTGGTTAAAGAGTTCGCTCGTTACGCCTAAGACCCGGGTTCGATTCTTCACATGAGTACAATGTGTGAAACCCATTTCTGGCGTCCACCTCCGTTATGTTGTTGGAATATTGCTAAAAGCGGCGTAAAACCCAACTCACTCACTCACTCTTGCTCAGTCTCCACCTTTGTTGTCTTCTCAAAATTGTTGTACTTACATGTACACATATATGCACTCTGCCTCATGACATTCATTCACCTGATGAAGAAGTAAGTATATTATCCGAACCGTTGTGATCCTCATAATAAAGAAGTTAACATCCATAAAACTTATGTTAAGTTTAGATGTTTTTTCTTCAAGTCACAAGTCTGATATTCCAATATTGTAGGAACCGACGAAACTGGGATGCTTAAATGTCCAAACGGCTCGTTCCGCCTTGCTTACCTGGCATCGGGGAGACATTTTTATTTCCAAAAATCTGGATCTGTAAAAAAGCAAAACTTGCTTATGTAAATACATCTGCAAGTAATGAGTTGAACCGGCTGGTTAGTTCACGTAGACAGTCAGTATTTTGAAGTTTGTGGTGTCTGTGGACAATTATAATCATGCAGCTGTGCTTTAACATTTACGATAAAGTCATGACCTGATTGAATGATGTCCATATTTGTGGAACTGCAGACTGAACTATGGCCACGAAGTATTGATCTCAGGTCATTCCCATGTATGTAAAAGTACATAGTCTTTCTGATGCTATCGTATCTGTGGCAGGTAAAGAAAAGTTGGGTTGTATCCTCAAATTGATACCAACAAGTGCAGTCTGTAACGTACGTTATGAGTAGCGTTGTTACAACAAGATGTTCGCTGTTTTGCACATCGTTGCCAGTCGAGGGTAAATACTCCTCGTTGAATAGTTATTTCAATATGACAATTATTACAAACCTGGGAAGTTATCATGCATATGACGAAAAACGTATCACAGGACTCCAGAATCACAGGACTTCACAGTGGCATCTACATCAGAGTTTGTCCAACAGAACGGGGCGCTCGTGAAGAGCAACCTCCTCATGGTGAGTGCTGGGTAACGCTAACAGCTCTTTCCCGTGTGGTCCTCAGCACATCATTGCTGGTTGTAAGAGGCAACCTGTGGAGAGCACCCCTATGCCGGAGGAAATGATTCTGGTGGCTGAGGGTAAAGGGTCCAGATCTGTGTTCACTTTTACCCAATACAATTCTTCGACCCTTACTTCACTTAGACGGGTGGAAGGATGGGCCTGATTGTATCTATCAGCTGGTCATGCCAAGACCTGTGCAGATATACAAGTTTTCATAGAGATGGTTGAAAACACAATTGACTGGATTTGACGTATTCGAAAGGAATTTAGTGATACACTGCATTGAAAGTTCAATGTGGCGTTTCTCACGGGGTGGTTCAGGCTTGAATTATATCTCTCACTCAATATCTTTACACAAATAACAAAAGCACATGTTAGCTTATTTGTAAACAGGAATATGCACAATTACGTTCTACAGATAACTTTCGGCGTTCAATTTGTGAAGATGCTTCCAAGGATAGTTTCAAGTGCCACATGTTGTTTGTTTGTAAACTTCACGATATGACTGCAATATTGCCGATGCTATGTAAAATTGTAACCCGCTCACAGAACCGTGCAAAATCGCCTAAAATAAAGACAGAAGATGTATCAGACGTTCATCGTTATCCCCAGAGCACAAAGCAGTACGACTAGCTCGGCGTCAGACTCTCTGGAATTTGATGCCATAGGGAGTGTCCATATGTCGCACGAATGTCGATTTATTGTTTCATGAAATGGCGCCTGACCGAATACCTTGTAGTAAGTACTGTTTGGTGGGGGTTCATTAATGTGCCTCTCACATGGCTGTAAACTTGACGATCAGACAAACTGTGAATTGACAACGGTATATCACCGACATCCCAGATTGAGTTGTTGAACCAAATTTCCATCAACCATCTTCCGAAAACAAGGTCCGTCTTTACGGGTTGGCAATGCTAGGCGACACCGACATCGTGTAAGTGCTGCTGCTGACGAGATTTCCATGTCAAGCGACGGTAGCAATCTTGACCCACCAGGAATCCAGATCTCAGTCCCATAGATCATGTTTAGTAAATTATGGTCGCAGAATACGCAAGAGAGATCCTTCAGTACAAAATCCTGACAAGCCCTTCATCAAGAATGGAACGCAACATCTCAACGTCAAGCTGTAATTCAATGAGGAGGATGAGGGATGTTATTGCAGTTGGTGGAGGTTACACCAGATAGCTAAGTTATGCTCGGTTTAGGATACTCTCTTGAGCAGTGTATGCCAGAATCCTGAACATTATTGCACTTGTAAACGTCATATCACCATAGTTCTTAGCACTACAACAGAGTAAATTGTATTCCATGCCTGCTTTCCCCTGAGTACACTACACCTGTAATGGTCTGTTTGCGTATATTATTGGTGTCCATTTATCGGTGATTTTAATTTGGTAGAATTATTAAATAACTGTGATTGTTGGTAAGTGTACCATCAAGGGGGGTTGAAGTAGCGTAAAATAATTGTCCTCTTGAGAGGATACGTAAGTCCAATTCTATTCAAAGTATCTCTCATTGTACGTGGTTTTAAACGAAGCATATGTCTTACTTTTAACTGTCTGACTAAACTGTCTGATAATCACCAGTTGCCAGAGGTAGGGCGTAAATCCACCTGGGGTACTATGCAGGTAGCAGAAGGACTGTAAGTCCCCAAGGTCCCTATTGTGGTGGCCTACCTTTGGGTGCTGGCGATTTTTGTAACTGTGAAATAGGCAGTGTTTGTATAATGTACAGTTAGGAGTGGTAATATGTTTTCAGTTAGATACTAACTTTTAAATAATACATCTGCAATAATCTGGTTATTTTACTGTCCTTTGTTGACAGGTTATATTTAATCTGAAGTTGTATTCTTAATGAGTACTAATATTACTCTCACAATATGGCTGAAATAGCTTGTTACTTTAAAATTAAACTCACCCACTATTTCTTGCGTGTTAAACTCAGATTTGGATAGGTTCCTGTGTTAAGGATAATGGCAAGATATTGATATTATGAACAATATAGGGTGTTGCGATGCTTGTTTTCCAATATGTGTATATTTTTTATAACCTAACGGCAAATAAGTCAGAAATACTTTACAGATTGATATTTCATCTTGATAAGCAACAGTGTTTTAACATGTCTACCAGGTCTCTTGAAACCTAAAAGACGGTTGTTAGATTGGATCTTAGTTCATATCTGTAACATTAGAAGTTACGTCTAAGATAACATGGCAAACAAGTGGTTGGTAGGTATCGATGAGCAACGTGCAATAGAAATAAACATTGGGTGCACCTGCTTAGAGGTCATTTTAAGACGATGCCGTATTGCCGTAGCAGGGGTACTCAGGAATATATATTAAAAGGCGAGGATCTTCCATTCTGTATCCCTTGTGATGAAAGAATTACGGTCAAGCATGTTCTGCTTGACTGTGTTTTTAACCCGTTTCTTCATTAAAGTATATTTTAATGTAAGTCTCATTCAATTGTTGGTTTCTAGAAAGATGTTGATAGTTTTTATAATATTATGTGCTGTTGATAGTGAAAAGTTATTTCAATTTGAAAGAATGATAAAAAAACTGAGATTATTGCTGGCTGTGCTTTCCTAGGAGGATGAATAAACTACTTGTCCTCCTGAAAAGGCATTAAGTCTCAATTCATTCCATGTATTCCAATCACGGCCAGTGATGTCTTTGCTTGGCTGTACTGAATTATTTCATCATAAGGGATCATTATTCAAACCATCATCTATGATGGATCGTTTTACTGATATTAGTTCTAATAATTGGAAATTGCATTGATGAATAAATTTAATTTGGACGAATGGATAAATAATTGAGACTTTTACTGACTGTACCTTCTAAGTGCGCTGAAGTAGCGTACGATAATGTTCCCCCAAGAAGCGCGAGTGAGTTTCATTTCATTCAATCATTTTCGTGATTTTAATCCCAATAATAATGGTATTAATTTCTTTTTTAAATATACATACATGGCTAATTTGCACAAAAGTCACCAACACCAGAAGGAATGGAGTGTTTACAGCTAGGGTTCATGCAGGAAGCAAGAGTACTGTAAGTCCCCGTGATTCCTAGTACGGTGTGACCGCCTCCGTGGTGTAGTGGTTGGAGGGTCCGCCCGGAGAGCAGAAGGTCGCGGGTTCGATCCCCGACCGCGTCATGCCAAAAGACGTTAAAATATGGTACTTGGTGGTCCCTGTCTGTCGCTCGGCATTAGCGGGTACAACGAGGATTGGTCGGCTCGGAGTCAGTGTCTGAGCAGGGTATTAATGCTTCACTGCAGCATGGTATCTCAGTAGGCTAGCACTATAAAACCAGCTTAGGTCTGGGGTAGTACAAGGAGCCGCACATACACATGCACAGGAATGCACGTCGTCATATGAGCGAAATATTCCAAGCACGACGTAAAACCCAATGTCACTTCACCTCACCTAGTATGGTGATCTACCTTCAGTTGCTGTTTTATATTGTATTGTTCTCTATGGTGATATTGTTTTGTGATAACATCTTAAATTCCTCTGCATCTGTAATACAGTAGCAGACCATTGGATACAGGTTTCTATGTTCAAAATACATTCATTTATAATGTGTAAATTGATCTGTCTTCAGCCAGTACCTCTGAGTAAAGGTCTGAATTCTGGAGACAAAGTGACCTTCACCTTAAGGACCGACTCGGATTCTTCCTGGTTTGTATATCTGCCAAACACCAAATGGTCGTTAATGTAGTATGTACCTTCGGACATTGTTGTCTCGCGTTTTGCTAAATAAAATGTGAAATATCCTATTTCTCACGAAGAAACAAAAAACCTTGTCCATGAGAGAGTGAGTGAGTTTAGTTTTAGTTTAGTGTTACATTTCGTCACTTGTAGCAGTATTCCAGCCTATCAGCAATAGGCTACCCCACTGCCTCTCTCATTAATAATATTGTATATATTAGTGCAACACATTACCAACTTAGCAATAGGTCATACTAAATCTCAATTAGTCTCCTTATCTTGATCATAAATCTTTGATTTTGAAGGTTTATCATCCGCCTGGAGCGCAAGGCAACCGTCCTTTTAGATGTCGATGTAGACTATGAGGATGACAAACGTATAACTTATGGCGGGGACTGGGAAATGGACAGTGAAAAGTGGAAAAGTGCAGAAATGCCTCCTAATATGATATCGAGGGCATTCGAGTTGGCAGTGGTGATGGGGAAGAATGACTTTCAGGTACAAAACTGCCGTTTTACACAATGGTATACAGAGGCATGTACAATACCATTTGGGGCACTTCTTGGTGAGCAAGCATACTGAGAGACCTAATCGCCATATACTCAAGTTAATCATGTTAATGAGATGTGTGAATGAGTTATAATTTTACATCGCCAGTGTGTAAGTCATTTCGTGACACAAACCAAAACTGTAATGACAAATGCATGTAAACTGCAAGTAAAACAACAAGACCACTCGATTCTAACCTAATCGAAAATATACCATCAACTATAGTCTCTTTGCATTGAAAACGTACCGATGAATGTCACTTTAAACAAAAAAGTAAATACATTAAAGTGAAATTAATATTGTAAATCCTCATAATTTGACCTTGTCAACTGAACATTTATATCTCAGAATTTTGTTCAACTTACGATAAAAGTTGTTTAACAAACGATCATAGTTTCAAATCTCTATTATTGGTTTGTATTAGAAGGGGGTAACCAGAATATAGTATCATAATTACACGATTACAGTTTTAATGTTGGTTACATACAGCCACTGGTGGCCAAAGTAAATCCTCCTGGGAATCATGATCCCATGAAGGTGATCTAGCTTCTGTTGCTTGTTGCACTCACCACGAGGAGGTTGCTCATAACGAATACCTCTAGTTTGGTGAAAAAAATGAATGTATGGAGTATTTGTCATCTTTGAAAGTCAACATATCATTGATCCATGTTGATTAATGGGTTTGGATTAAAACTGTTGACACATTGTTATAGATAATTCTACATTCACGTTGGTTGGTTGGTTGTATAACGCCACACTCTTATTCCAATATTCCAGCTCTTTGGCGGTGGTATGTAATTAATCGAGTCGGGACCAGACAATCCAGTGATCAACAACATGAGCATCGATCTACACGATTGGGATACGTAGACATATGTCAACCAAGTCAGCGAGCATAACCACCCGATCCTGTTAGTCGCCTCTTACGGCAAGCATGGATCGATGAAGACCAATTCTAACTCGGATTTTCACGGGTCATATGTCAAAATGAAATACATTGTACTGTAAATATTCATTTGACGGATCCAACATTCACGAATGAGCCCATATGTAGCTTTAACTATATATCAACCCTACTTTATACGAAACCACAATTAAATTTAATCAATAATTTAAGGTATCTGTTGATGACAAATGGGTCTTCACTCAGAAGATCCCCGAGGAGTTCCAACCGATGACTGTGGACTCCCTCCTTTTTGACGGAGATGTGAAAGTCACAGAAATTCACATAGATTGATATATTTCTATACTGGTTGTTTGGTTCGTTTGTAGTTTAACGCTGGACTCAGCAGCAATATTCCAGCTCTACTTAATATAGGCATGTTCCTAATCAAGTCTAGACCAGACAATCAACAGCATAAACTTGAATCTACGCATTTGGAGAACAATGAAACCAGGTTAGCGAGCCTGACCACCCTATCTAATTGTTCGTATCTTGCGACAAGCATGGGTTGCAAAAGACCAAGTTTAACCCGGATCTTCACGGGTCATATATCAAAATGAAATACGCTGTAAATGGTCATTTCAAGTTCTATAATTAGTTTGTCTTAACTACATCAATGCCCCAGTACACTTGTTTATAGTTCCAAGGAGATAGAGGTATAAGTAAACTAAACATTTTTACTCGCTCATTATAGTTGAGAAAGACAGTAACATGTTTATAAGTATTACGATAATTTTTTTGAAATTTGGTATAAATTTGTCTGTATTTGGAATAGTGGCTTGGAAATGAAATCAGATTGTCTTCAAGCTTTGTCCTTTATCACACATCGATGGTCTTTTGCCTGAAGTGGGCGACTGTGATTTCTTGAGGGCATTAGGTGTCTGTATATTTGTGAATAAACAATGCCATTTTGAAAGTGGTCAAATGTTACATAAATGAGATTACACTTAATAGTAAAGTTAGGCACCTAATCGCCAGCACACATATTCAGCTATTTACCCCACTCAGTAACTGCTGAGGGGAACTCGGACAGCTGGTAGTCTACATCACGTATTTTCTGTACCTCTCTGACAAGTGTACCTTGGTACGGTTCTCATCGTCTAAGCAGCGCCGGTTGCGTGGGTTCGAATCCTGGATGGGACTCAACCTAACAAAAGTACAAGAATCTGTCATCCTATATACAAATGTTATGTCTACATATTCGATGTTGAGGGTGTACACCACCATCATGCATCCTAAACAAGTATCTGAATGCGAATAAATGTAATGAGTGAGTGAGTGAGTTTAGTTTTACGCTGTTTTAGCAATATTCCAGCAATATCACGGCGGGGAAAATCAGAGATAGGTTTGACACATTGTCCCCATTTGGGGAATCGAACCTGGGTCTTCGGCGTGATGAACGAAAGCTTTAACCACTAGGCTACCCAACCGCCCCAAAATATTGAATGAGTGTGAGTTAGTACACGTTTACAATCACATTGGCTATATTTCAGTCATATCGTGACTAAAATAGGTCATACTTAAATCTTTTATAACGTTATATTCTAAAATCTATCGCCGAAGGAGGGTAAAACAACTATAATATCATAATTACAGATTTAAAATTTGCAGGTAACTTCACATTATATACTATTTAAGGCATTACAATATAAAAATGGGCCATAGATCACCAGCAACTGAAGGTAGATCACCTTACTAAGGACCATGGGGACTTACAGTACATTTGCTACCTGCATGGACCCTAGCTGGATTTACACCATCCCCTCAGCCGCTGGCGATTGTAGTGAGATTTAACGATTATTTAAAACGACAAATATTCCACGATAAAAAAAATCGGCAGACCAAAATGGACATTGAAAGATTTGGGACTTACATACCCTCCCAGGAGGACACTAATTTTACATTTAACCCCCTTCCAAGATACAGCCACTAACAATCTCGACTAGAATTCAATGGTCTGGATCATGCAATTTCTTTTATATTTAAACGTGGAAAACATCACACGTCAGTTTCACCTGCATGGCTCTCTGTAAGTACAACTTGAATTTAAACTTGATCAAATGAAAATAAATCAACAAAGGCATATTAAAGTTTATGTCCAGAAGTATATGTCCGCGCCTGAATACTAACTCTACACATGAGCATTAATAGAGCACCGCATGAATAAAACGTTAAGTTTCAAGATTTTGGTGAAAACAGTCAGTCATGTCCAAACACACTGCAATACACATGTAAAGTAAGTGCTGCACACAATATTTCAAAACATATATCCACATGCTCACGTGCATTCCAGGCCCCAAGCACACTGCAATACACATGTAAAGTAAGTGCTGCACACAATATCTCAAAACATATATCCACATGCCTACGTGCATCCAGGGCCCCAAGCACACTGCAATACACATGTAAAGCAAGTGCTGCACACAATATCTCAAAACATATATCCACATGCCCACGTGCATCCAAGGCCCCAGGCATGTTGGAGTGTACATTTCATAAGTGTAGTATTAATGTAAACTAACGTTTTCCGACTTGATACACAAGACCAGCCATTCCCGTTAGTCGATTCTTTCGATAAGCATGAGTTGCTGACAACCAGTTCTTCATCTCTATAAGAACACCAATAGTCATGTCAAAGAGATATATAACTTGTCAAGTCGGCTGTTTGCAGTTTTGACAAAGAACAAACCTAACAGACCATTTCGATGTATCCCAGAAGATTTTCCCATTTAATATTTTGTTGGTCATAAAATATTCCATTCTGCTCATCACGACTAAATGTCAGCAGCCATTTGTTGTTTTGGAAGTAGATTAGATGTTCTTTTTAGGGATATATTTAGATGTTTCTGATACATTTTATAGCCTTTGTCTCATTTGCTCTATACGAGATCAATGTCCAAAAAAATCAGATGCAGAAAGGTCTATCCCTCTGCAATGGCAATTCTTTACAGAAATGCTGTTGTCATACGAGCGTCGGTCAAATAGTAGTCGGCCTTACTATATTCTCGATGTCCAGTGTTTGAAAGCTTCCATTTTATTTTGAAGGCATCATTAGTAAAGCCATATCCAACGTTTCACATAAGTGGGTAATGTGGTTAACCAGATATTAATCAGCACAACACATCGAAGTATACTATTTCTAAAACATTTGCAAAAAATGATATCTTTGCAAAAATTCTATTGCCATATGTTTCGCTGTTGTCTCTTTGTCAGATGTGTATTTAACGTTTGTCACAGTTATGGCAGCACATGCTCACCTTTGTCGACCCCCTAGAATCATAACTGTATAATATGTTTGTTAAGGTGTTGGACAGTCTCATTATATTGTTTTACCATTCATAACTTGATGACATTTTCGAGTGGGGCGTGACTGGTCCTTAACGGCAAACAGAAACCCTCTCTGTAATCGCGTGACCAGCCATGTGACATCTCGTGATAGGTGTCGCTAGTGTGTCAGTCATGCTCAGTACATTCCCCGATCAGACGCCAAATATCGGAAGAGAACAAAACAACGAGTTTAACCGGCGATTCGGTAATTGCTGAACTTTGTTTTAAGATTTATAATGCTTTGAAACGCCACGACCACTGAGAGCGGCGTATTGGTGACTTACAGAACAGTGCGGCCGCTCCTGAGGGTCAACAACTGACCGCGCGAGGTCTGACGTCACCAGTTAACCTTTGTGACAAAGTGCTCACATTCAAACATTTTCTCCTTGACTGTGTGGACTTTTCAAATGCAAGGGATTCACACTATCTCACCATATATCTAAAACATCTGTTTTCCCACGTGAACGGGTATCTCACTGAGAACGGAATGGATACATGTTTTAAGATTGGTAATTTAAAGTAACAAGTTGAATCCATGCCGATCTTTAATTGATCGACCAATTTCACTAACAAGCTGCGTTTGCAAAACCATTTGATGATAATCTATAATCAATAATTGTTCAGCTTGGGATTTGGATATTAATGACTGAGGTAAAATCAGAAGTACCATCGATCACATAGTGTGTTTAGAATCATTCATCAAACATTGATAAGTGTTTATCTCTGCTCGATCTATAAAGAACCCAAATCAACGCGCCTTAATAAGTCTCATGGCTTCTCACTTTTCATAATTAACATTTCTATATCATGCTTGGTGTTTATATGCACTGGGTGCCCTGTCACTAACAATTTGTTGCCTTATCTTGGCATGTTATGTCTTTTACATTTCACGACTTATGTGTGCACTAATTTAGCATGTTGTGCCACAACTTTGCAGTATTAATTACTATCTTTAAGAGGGAAGCTTCATCAATCCCAATCTGAGCCTGCTTTTGAGGCTTATTGTGTTAATACTAATACCTGTAACCAATATTCCATCTATGTCTACATCCACCTTCGGTTGGTATCCATGTAACCTGATTTTGCTGGAATATACATACATACTTTGTACTTACAATGTATTTGCACAAAACGTGTTCGCCAAATGTGATGCAGTTCAGTCATGCCACGAGAGAGTTCCATGTTTGCAAAGATCGGCTAAGCTGTTGAAATGCAAGAATATGAAAATGCAGGAATAAAACCCAGTCTACATGCAACATTTAGATAGAGAAATATGCCAATAAAGTTACTCTATGTGATTCAGATGGGTGTATTTCAATCTTATAATGATACTTGGGAGCAAACCTGAGGAACTGGCGGACAGTTTATACAATCAGAATTCTCTGAGCACCTTGTAGAGACTATCGGGTGAAATCTGTCGTGTATCAACTTCCATGCCAATGTCTATGGTAGCCATTTGAAACAACTGTGTGTGATCCTCTTGTACCATTCTAAAAATATAGCGCTTCAGTATTTTTTCAGTTGCTTCCAATTCTTACTACGTTTTAAATCGTGTGAGGGAGTGAGTGAGGGTTTTAGACATATTCCAGCTATATTACGGCGGGGGACACCATAATCGGGCTTCACGAGTTTTTAATCAAAGAACAAATGTTCTTTTAACACCTGGCTAAATTTGCCCAAAACCGCCAACAACTGTAGGCATTGTGTGAAATGAGCTGGGAAAGCTACTATTTGACACATATTCATATCTTCCTTTCGTTTCCTATCACTGTGTCGATTTTATAGATACAATCTGGCTGAAATAAACCCAGTGTGACTTTAAGTTTTAACTCACGCAGTACTTGTTTCTTTTAAGGGGATGTTTGTTAAGGGCTAACAGTACATAAAATATACGTTCATCAATTTTGTATTTGGTTTACTTCTATGTTTAATCTAAATTAATGTTTTCGGAAATGTAGCAAATATCAGAAATTGATCTTTCGATTAAGGACGATTTATTAAACGAAATCTATCACTTTCTAACATGGCAGATATTTTGATAAACGTGTAATCCGTTCCGATGTTTTTAAGTTTGACCAATATTTCTTCCCGAATGTAGGTTATCATATATATTTTTATTAACTCGTTTTATGTCGGTGAAGTTATTTGCAGGGTGAGGTGGGGGGAGGAGAGTTTCCATTTTAAAACTAAATCATACATAAATATATTTTTTTTGACTGATGACTTTTGATCGAGACAAAATCAATTTCTAGCATGTCTGTAAAAACTGACAAATTAATTTCGATTCTATAGGCTTAATCAATGTTTTTCTTGAATGTATTAGTATCAAACAAAGTTTTTATTACATATGCATTTTTTTATTCTTGATATTTAATCTACATGTTTGATGATGTCAAATTCATCAAGATCAAGATTACTGAGCAAAACTGAAAAATTGACACTCGGCATTTATTGGACTAGGTTTTTAATATTAGATTTAACACAATAATTTTAGTTGTATGCTGTGCATAGAACATGTTGACATCAAAGGACAACAAAATACATGTCTCCCTGAAACTCTTTAACAACGACAAGGTTCAGGATGTCAAGGTACCCGTTCACAGCGTGGAGAACCATTCGATTGGGGTCTTCAGTATGGGTTGTGGCCTCCTCTGGCGTCTCTTACAGCCTCACAACGTCTCCTCGTGGATCTTAGAACGTTCATGATGTCAAGGTACCCTCCAAAAGGAAGTTCACAGCGTGGAGAACCATTCGATTGGGGTCTTCAGTAAGGGTTGTGGCCTCCTCTAGCGTCTCTTACAGCCACACAACGTCTTCTCATGGATCTTAGTAAACACATCCCGAGGAAGACGTGACGTTGAAGATGTCTGTGGTGATATTCATTTGCTGACGAACACGTCGAGCTAGCTCTTCCCAGATGTGTTCGATGGGATTGAGGTCGGGGCTACGCGACAGCCATTCCAGAAATTAAAGCATTCACACTGTTTACTGCTGTCTAATATAATTGTATATATGTTTGATTAAACAGAAAAACAAACTGTCGAAATTTATAAATGTAAAGTTATCAATTATGCGGAGAATAACATTTTTTGTGTGCATTTTCAAGTTATGGATATTTGATCTGCACTCGTTTTATGACAGTGAAGTCATCTTGAAGTGTTACGGCCTCTTGCAGAGGGAACCTTCTCGGAACTTCGAACAGACTTTCGTCATCGTCGGATATCTGAACTAGACACGAACCAATTCAGTTTCATTAAAGTGACCCGTCAACTGTACATTAGGGCCAAATACAATGTATATATATAATCGAACACCTGCTACATCTTTGATATTTTCTCAGCATCAAAAAAGAAAGGTTTGGTAGCGCAGTGGTTAGAGCCTTCGCTCTTCACACTGAAGATCCATTTTGTTCGTGGGTACAATATGTGAAGCCCATTTTTGGTATCCAATGCTGTTGCTTGAATATTACTAAGAGCGGCGTAAAAGCTTTCTTAGTCACTCAGCACACAAACTATTTTAACAGGGCCGTTGAACAATTCCATATTTTCAAGCCTCAGCCACCCAACCTAATCTGTCATATACCGCTCAGATAACGTAGTGGTTCATGATAAAGGTTCAGAGTGCCCACCACTATAATATTGTTGATAAGTCGACTCGGTCGATATTTCTGCAGGTTCCCTGAAGTCCCCGAGTTCCGTTTTACATTCAGTAACATATATAAGAATGCTGAGTCACCTGCAAAAGAAATATTTCGTCCGAAACACAAAAACTGAAGGTCGATATGTTGTAAAACAAATGTATTTTCCAAACAATTTTTTTCATAAACGTCAGAATTTCTATACTTTACACCGTAGTCGTAATTATAGATTATCTGACTGCATTTTCCGGTTCATCCATCTTTTGGGTTATTTACAGTATTGTGGTATTGCTGTGCAGCGTCAGGCTAAATGTTTATATATTCAGGAATATAGTGTAAATAGCGGGTGCTAATGGTAGGGCGGGACAGGCTTAACCTTTTCACGAACAACTGGTGTCAACACTGATTTCAGTGATCCATTCATATAATGCTCACATGTATTTTCCCCGTTACACCAAACGGAATTGGTTTCTGAGGATAGTCATGACTCGGTATACTTTTGCAGAGACAGTCGATATTGAATATTCCTCACTGAATAAACATCTAAATGGATGCTGCAGCAGACCTCATTTGCACGTGTTTATTTGCACACATCCTGCCAGGACCTACCAGGAACTGAGTCTCTGTCAACTTGATGTAGAGGACTGACGTCACGTGTGGTGTGAGCACGGGGTTGGAAGACCTCACTTCAGCTCCCCATGACCCCTCAGCAGTATTGTAGATGACGGTATAGGGCGACCAGCGAGCAGTCAGAACAAACACCACATTACTCTTGCGTACAGATATATTGTAGGGCTGAAGATAAGATGATTGTATTCACCAGATATAACACGACGACACAAACGTTGTCTGTTATTTGTATTCCTCTTAGATGAGGTATTAGCTGGTTATCAGTTTGTATCCAGTGATCATCATGAGCATCAGTCGTGTATTTGTGACACGATAACAATCATCAACCAAGTTGCTCGACAAGCATGAGTTGCTAAAGTCCAAATATTTCGTGCCTGGCTATGGATCATTGCCCATACACCCCTTCTCTATTACTAACAACCTGACTTTAAATGGTAGACATTTTCCGGTGTTAATCATACATAATTCAGACCTGTGTCTGTCTTCTCATCAAATCATATCAATTTCTAAACGCATCATTACTCACAGGCCCCGAAAGTTCCACATGCATTAAACAACACATCAATCAAAATGCTGATGATTGTGAACTTCACAAACACCTACATGTTGAGTAAGTTTCGTTTCAGCGATATACCTACAAGCTGACCCCACCTGCGGCTGCCTCCACGATAATCTCCGCACCACTGGCCAGGGGAGCAGGGAGAGGCGTCCTGAATACTCGCACCTGTTGTAAAGAAGACAGTGAGCAGGTGTGTGTTATATAACAACTAGACAGGGAAGCAGGGAGAGACGTCCTGAATACTCGCACCTGTTGTAAAGAAGACAGTGAGCAGGTGTGTGTTATATAACAACAAGACAGGGGAGCAGGGAGAGACGTCCTGAATACTCGCACCTGTTGTAAAGAAGACAGTGAGCAGGTGTGTGTTATAGAACAACAAGACAGGCGTGTAAAATGTTATGCAGAACTGTAGCAATATGTATGCTTTTCTTTCAGTGCTTTATCCTGACGAAGTAAAGTAAACCCTTATGACACGTATATCATCGTATCTTTTGGGTCTTTGTAAAACTAGATTGATTTATAATTACGGTACAGTTCTTATCGGCCATCATTGTATTTACAGTAAGTTAACATGAAAAACATGAAGTGATGTATGTGTTGGAGGACGTGGACATAAATGTGTTAAGTTTCCAGACACATGTCACTGTACCGGGTCAATCCAGAGGGTCTGCATGCACCGTCCTATATCTAAGGGTACGTTGTCATGGAAACATTTGCCTGACGTGGTCGGTAGATAGGAGAATCCGTTGGAGCAGGTGACATCCTCGTGGGTCTCGTTCCTCATCACCGAGAGTGCATTCAGGATCCGGAAGTCGCTGCAGGCAACTAAACACAACACAGATTCTACATCAGTCTCATCATGAACTACTTGTTGACAATTCCGACCTGTCAATACAGGATACCATGCTGAAACAGTTATTCAGTCTTTGTTTTTCTGCTGTTACATAAGCTGTACCTGTTGGATATTGGGCAGATATATCCTCAGCAATCAATGCCCTTTTGTACAGTGACTCACGTCCATGAAGTGGTAACATCTTGAATGTGGCACTGAAGAACGGTGTTGTATTTGTATTACATTGTTTCTGTTAATATTCATCGCAGGACATTGCTGTGCTGGTTACTATATTTAGGCAGAGACCATATATATAGTATATTATATGGTCTCTGATTTAGGATTAAAGACAAGCCTGGTGTGGAAATTCCAAGGTCTGTAGAAAATGCCAGAATACAGAACTTTGCTGTATATACAAGGGGAGCCAGCTCCCGCCTCATCTCCGGTTACATCTCAAATTACACGAACATCACTTTTCGCCCAGGGTTCCTAGCAACCACTAACAGCTTGTCTTTATATCTGCTGTTATAGAATACTGCCTGTGCATTTGAACTCTTATTAAAATTGGAGCTTCCTCTCTATTTTGTAGTAGTTCTTAGTAGTATGATTTGTAAACTTAGATACGTTGAAAATACAATTGCTAATTATCCCACATTTCTTTGTTGCTTGTTTCCCAGCGAGTTCCCCATTTTCAGTTATTTTTAGGATTCTAATAAATTGTAGATGTAATGTGGCAAATGAATAATAGGATACACTACGCTTGTGACGAACTCAGAGGGAGCACTAGTTTCAGTTCGTTATAACCGTGGTTCGTTATAACTGTTGTTCGTTATAACTGTGGTTCGTTATAACTGTGGTTTGTTATACACCTTTATGCACAAAATGCACGGATCGACAAAAACACTGTCCACACTGTCGTCAGTTTCTTCTACAAGTGTTCTGTTTTGAATGTTGTTAGCCGTATATTGATCTTAACTAGTTCTTGGCAGTTCTGAAATAAACGCATCTACAGACAGAATCGATGTAGATTGTAACCTTTTTACGAAGCTCAGAAGGTACCAAACATCTTAACGATCTCATCAACACATTGTGTAGACTTATTGTTGCAATAAACATGCATGCATATCCAATTTGTAATGGTCCATTTATTATACCGAGTGGTTTGGATTAATTATTATCTCATGTATTGTGAACAGAGAGTGGAATGCTGAGGGGGCTATTCTGACTGGTTCATGCAATGGTTTTCCACGCTTTAGACGACAATATGTCTGACGCTTAATAGCACAAACATGGTAAAAACTCTAGTACATCATCCTATATAAGAGATGAAGTCTTCTTAATTAACGCCAGGCTACAGACGCCAGAAACCAGACTGAAACCACCTGACTGCAGATCAATGCAGATTCATGCCAACACGTTCTTAAACAAGGAGTGTACGTTATACTGGCAGATATTAAAACAGACGCAACCAAATATTATGTACGTTCAGCAAGTGAGTGCGTGCGTGAGTGAGTGATTTTAGAACACATCGGTAGCATTTCAGTCATATCGTGACTAAATCAAGTTTGATTGATAGTAATTGAAAGTACATTTTAAAATAATGCAAACGATGGACAGTAAAACAACTAGATTATCACAGATATAAATTTGAAACTAGTAATTAAACATTTTAACTTTTGATGACAATAGATTGCCAACAACTGAAGGTAGATCACCATACTACTACTGATAAAAATAATGCATTTCTGTAGCACCTGATATCAAACTGAAAGCTGCTCAGCAGTGCATTACATAAATACTAACATGAATCATCACAGAAGTTAAAATGTCTTGGAGAAAATGTTTTCATGGATTGGCGGAAAAAGTCAGTTGAGTTTGCAGATCTGCCTTCAAAAGGGACACTATTCAACAGTGCTGGGTCTGCCACAGAGAAGGCATGACCAGCGAGCTGAGATCTAATGACTGGGACAGGGAGCTGTGACTGTACTGGGGACCGGCGGTTTCGTGGTGGAATAGAAGGAGTGAGGAGTTCCTTCAAGTAGGTCGGGACTGTCCCACAGTGAAGAGCAGAGTAGGTTGGGGCTGTCTCACAGTGAAGAGCAGAGTAGGTCGAGGCTGTCTCACAGTGAAGAGCAGAGTAGGTCGGGGCTGTCTCACAGTGAAGAGCGGAGTAGGTCGGGGCTGTCTCACAGTGAAGAGCAGAGTAGGTCGGGGCTGTCTCACAGTGAAGAGCAGAGTAGGTCGGGGCTGTCTCACAGTGAAGAGCGGAGTAGGTTGGGGCTGTCTCACAGTGAAGAGCAGAGTAGGTCGAGGCTGTCTCACAGTGAAGAGCAGAGTAGGTCGGGGCTGTCTCACAGTGAAGAGCGGAGTAGGTCGGGGCTGTCTCACAGTGAAGAGCAGAGTAGGTCGGGGCTGTCTCACAGTGAAGAGCAGAGTAGGTCGGGGCTGTCTCACAGTGAAGAGCAGAGTAGGTCGGGGCTGTCTCACAGTGAAGAGCAGAGTAGGTCGGGGCTGTCTCACAGTGAAGAGCAGAGTAGGTCGGGGCTGTCTCACAGTGAAGAGCAGAGTAGGTCGGCGCTGTCTGACAGGGAAGAGCAGAGTAGGTCGGGGCTGTCTCACAGTGAAGAGCAGAGCAGGTCGGGGCTGTCTCACAGTGAAGAGCAGAGTAGGTCGGCGCTGTCTGACAGGGAAGAGCAGAGTAGGTCGGGGCTGTCTGACAGGGAAGAGCAGAGTAGGTCGGGGCTGTCTGACAGGGAAGAGCAGAGAAGGTCGGGGCTGTCTCACAGTGAAGAGCAGAGAAGGTCGGGGCTGTCTCACGGTGAAGAGCAGAGAAGGTCGGGGCTGTCTCACAGTGAAGAGCAGAGTAGGTCGGGGCTGTCTCACAGTGAAGAGCAGAGTAGGTCGGGGCTGTCTCACAGTGAAGAGCGGAGTAGGTCGGGGCTGTCTCACAGTGAAGAGCAGAGTAGGTCGGTGCTGTCTCACAGTGAAGAGCAGAGTAGATCGGGGCTATCTCACAGTGAAGAGCAGAGTAGGTCGGGGCTGTCTCACAGTGAAGAACAGAGTAGGTGAGGGTCAGAATTGTGAAGAATACACGTTTCTGGATTGGGAGCCAGCGAAGATGTTTCAGGATAGGTGTGATATGCCCATGCTGTCTGGTACGGGTAATGACTCTGAATACTTTGTTCTGGACTCCTTGTAGATGTGTGATGGCTCCAGATCCTAACAGGAGAGCAGTATTCCAGATAGGATGTGATATATACATGCACAAGAGTTTTGGTGGTATCAACATACAGGTATCTTCTAATTTTTCAGATGGCACAAAGTTTGAAGTTTGTGGTTCTGTGATTCTTTAGAACTTGAGTCTTGCTGCACATACACCTGTCCATTTGAACACCCAGCTTCCTGCCAGATGTGGAAGGTGCTGCGGAAGATAATCCAACCGAGAGCGTGTGTCTTTCAGTTTATTACGTTCGTGGGGCGTCCCGATCATGAGAGTTCAGTTTTGTCACTAGTGAGTTTATGAACGTTTGATGACATCCAATTATGAATTTTGCAAACACGTTCCTCTAGCTGTGAAATTCTTTTCCTGATATTTAATGTCAATGTACAGGAGTTTGTCATCAGCATAGCTATGGAACTGGAGTGAGTACTGTCGAATAATGCCACCTAGAGGTTTTGTGTAGATTGAGAAGGAGAGGGGCCAAAAACCGACCCCTGTGGAACCCCGCACTTCAATTCCTTGTTGTCTAATGTGACACCAGCAACTAGGACGGACATGGACCTCTCATCAAGATATGGCTCAAGTCATGCCAGAGCTGTTCCTTTAATCCCAAACGTGTACCGGATGTCAAGATGTTGTCTACTGAGTCAAAAATGACCAATCCCTCTTGAAGCATTATGGCACCATGCGAGTGTCCAGGGAGCATCTGATGACTGAACATGCATGCAGTGACATAATAGCCACGCTGGAACTGGGCCAAGAGAGCAGGATTTACAGGGTGCTGTCCGAACTATGCTGGTCACATCCAGTTCACTGACAGGAATGAACCCCTAAAGGGTGGTACCACTGAACTCTGTGTCGTCTGACAGATTGTCCTGATGAGACTGTTGGTTTGAAGTTTCCGCACATTCTCTGGAAACAAAACAACCAAGCGATTAGCATGCAGGTTGGAATATGAATTACACCTTCCAGAACAGGCTTCCCTGACTTCTGCTAACTTCTTCACGATCGAAAAATGCTGTTTGGAGTTGTGTCTGTTCTCACTGATGTTGTCCTTTATGACAGAAAGTTAGGATTTCTCGATGGGTACCTTAACATTACTGCGAGCATGTAGGAAGCTTGTCTGTGGACCACAAGTTTGGTATTCCGCCAGGTCCTCTCAGCTCGTCCTCGTTCATGCTTTGCTGTCAATACTCGTATGTCCTTGTTAATCCTGGCTAATTTAGGCTACATGATGATATTAGCAGTTCTTACAGGAGCATGTAAGTCCAGAATTTCCCTCATTGCTTCGTGGTATGCTACTGCTCTCTCGTCAGCTCTACCTTCACATGAGGATGTTACACCAAGGATTGGTTGACTCTCGTCAGCACTACCCTCAAATGAGGATGTTACACCAAGGTTTGGTTTACTCTCCAGATACCTTCTCACATCATTGTGGAATTTGTCAACATCAGTATTGCGGGTCTTTCTGTACGTAATTGATTTCCGTACAGGCACTGTGTAAAGCGCAAAACAAACTTGAATGATCAACTGATAACAGCAAGGTGTCAGCCTTAATGATGACTGGGTTTAAAGTATGTCCGCTACACTACTAGGGTGCGTGGTGACTTTCTGTATGGACCTCAGCTGGATCTACACCATCTCTTCTGATGTTAGCAATTTCGTTGATCAAGGATGGACTTCTGGCCCCTCCCATAGGACAATACCTTCAAAATTATTTAACCGCCAGAATGGCACCTCCGTCAATAATCCCAAATGATAATGTTATGCTTACTTTACAGCATTTTCAAAATGTATCTAGTGGTTTTAATTCTGAGAATCTGAGCATAACATTAACACCAATTTTCGAACAGGCGTGAGGAAATCTGCGTAACTTTAGTAGTTTTGAGAACACCTGTCCGTGCAGTGTAGACTAAGTTGGAGGAGATGGAAATCAGGACATATCTAATTTGAGACACTAATTTTCGAACTCATTTAGATCGTTACCAGTTACTAAGTGTAACTTTCAGGCCCTCAACTTTAGTAGTTCTTATGAAAAATAGCCCCATTGAGAAGTGGCCGTGACAGGAGATAATTAGACTTCCAAAATGACACTCAGAGCAACTTCTCTGCGTATTTTTTTGAAAAGTTGGACTGAAAAAATAGTGAGTTAAAATGTAACCTTCATTTCAAGCATATTGGGGCGGTGGCGTAGCCTAATGGGTAAGGGTCCGCTCGTAAGGCGGAAGAATTTCCCACATGGGTACAATGCGCGAAGCCTATTTCTGGAGTCCCCCCACCTTAATATTGCGGGAATACTGCTAAAAGTGGCGTAAAACCATACTCACTCACTCACTCACTCAAGCATATAGCAACCCTCACATGTTAGGGCCTTATTTCCTGTTTTTGCCACCTGCATATACCACATGTTATAAATATATGGGCTCTAACTGAAGATGGAGGAATAAGTTTTGTACTGACAAGGTGACACACAAATCGTTTGAAATGTTGAACTGATATAACAGTTAGCTGACATGTAAAGTGGCATAGGCATTATTTCAATCATATAGCGACACAGACATATTAGCAACAAACCAAACCATTTATTCTGTATTTGTGTTGAGGCCAGGTGCGTTTGTCCCATGCATATATAACATGTTATAAATATAAAACGTCCAAAGGAACACCCAGTCTTACACACCCGTGTGGTGTAAAGGAAATAAAAGCAGTAAAAAAGTATATAGATAGAGCACTGAAAATCGGTCGTTGAGACCAGCTATTGGCGAAAGGATACGGCATGCCCTTGTCTCCTGGTACCGCCCGCCATTCACAAAAATTTGCCTAAAACTGGAAACATATTTTGCCTGACGCTACACATCAGTACACCTGCCATGCACAGGTAAACAAACCAGATAATCCAGTGATCGACGTGCCGGAAAATCCAGTGAGATAATTTAAAATTCAGACTGTTCAGACGATCGGGAAATACATTTGTTTTACAACACATCGGTTATTTAATGCAATAGATTCTACGAAAAGGAAAACAACGCATATTGTGGCAATAATATCTTCATTACAATATTATGAAGGGACGTTATTAGGCTTGAAACAAACGTGAATTTCCTCTAAAAATCCAACAATTTTTCAGATCTCTGTGCCTTTGGTTTGTAAAAGCAACATTTGATGCAAAAGTAATAAATATTTAAATAAACAAGAACAATAAATAACATAACCCCTTTGACTTCTGTAAGGTCCAGTGAATCTGTAACATGTGAAATTTCAGGTGGTATATTTCTATTGAAATATCCAGTACACGTTGATTAACAACAGTATCCCTAACTGCGTTGTCCGATGCTGATAATGTCAATCACTGGATTGTGTGGTCAAATATCTACAGATTGACATCACGTTGCCAGAATATTCCTGAGCCGGGTGTCAAAACAAACAAAGATCCTAACTTTCTAGGAGAATATGAGTGAATACCATGTCAATCATCCTAACAAAATATCCTAACTGCAAAGACCGATACACCTCATGTCAGTAACTAACTTGTGTGGTCCAGATTCAGTTATGTGCTATTTGTATAGCAGGATTAGGGATGGGTACAACTGAACAAACAAACACAGACCATGTATTACTATGTGAATACCACCAGAACGACATACAGCATTCGTTACCTGTATAATACTGCCAGCCTGCCTCTTGTTCACCCCCAGTGATGACGGATGAATAGTACGACCGGCAACGTTGAGACGCTGGATTGTGCAGTACCATGTTGCACTGCAGATTACGAAGACACCACCACAAGCATGCAGGTTTGTCAGGAACACTGCGTTCAGCGATGAAGGTGTCATTGAACATTTGTCCATCCAAACTTCCATGATGGTTAAATGTCAGAATGCCACATGACTGTGAACCTAAACTGTAAGTCATGGTGATGGCGAGAACTAGATGAACAACTTCCCACACAGCCATGCCCTTGCTTCTTGATTCTGGGAATAAGTCCGCGTAGTTAGATAGTCTGTATTAATCGATGGTATGACGTAAGTATTGACCACACGCTGGGTTACGTTTTAAATAAGTTACATGGCTCTGTTCACAAACCGATCACTGATTCAGTTATTGCGTGATTATCATTGAGGAGAAACGTCCTTGCCATAACAATCTGCAAAGATATGTTTTATGTTTTAATAAGTTTCACTTAATGAACGGACGTCTGACAATGAGGTGCACTGCTTGGCATCAATAGTGGCAGGTTCGATTATTAAATCTTTTTTGTTGCAGTCTTTCAAGCTGCCGGAGTACTTGTTCTGGTGCCGCCATTGTGGTCTGCATTAAGTAGACAAGAGGGTTGATGACAAAGTACTTCCTGGTAAAGTCTTCATCGTGACAAACACATGCACCACAATAAACAAGTAACAAAGTCCGTTTGTGTAATATATAGAGGGTCAATTTCAGCTGTGAAAGCTATCCAGGAAAATACATTCTGAAAGTGAACACCCGTAAGAAACTACGAAAAACATGCAGAAGTAATGATTTATTTTCATACGTACAAATATGCAAATCATTACTCGGAGAAGGAGATGGGCTGAGAAATAGTTCATGCAGGAGTCAGATTGTTACATGGTAACGAAAGAGTGCCCAATCAATCATTTACCTGAGCCGTTTGTACGATTCCGCCTATATTATGTGCATGGGAGATAATGCAGTGTAATATTTTTTTACGGCGATGTTACACCAGTGTAATGGTTTACAAGTATGATGTCACAATGCTAATCCCCTGTCACAATGGCATTAGACCTTGCTTGACTCGCGTAAAGCTGACTCATCACACTGTAGGCAGTATCTATCTATTTATGTTAGAGAGTTATAAACAGAACACTTAACCCGCTTCCTTGGGATACCAATTTTCGCTCGTTTGATACCAACTCATTAACTCGTTTAATAAAACTGGTATTCCACGGAAGGTCGTTTAGTATCCTCTATCTATCACATTACACAGTATCTAATTGTGTAAGTCTTTTGAGATGGGCTTTTTCACTAAGCATGAAGCACTTACTGCATTTGTTTACATTAGAATCTTTATTATTAAAAGCATTACAGAAATGAACACCTCATTGACAGTGATGTACATGTCTATATTCTAAGCCGAGAATATCTTAAATCGATTCACGTAAAGAAACAGAATCAATGAAAGATGAAAGTGTAATGAAGAAACAAATGAAAATCGACTACACTGACATATAAAATAATAATAAACTTCTTGTTACTCCGTCGAGACAGATTGATTCAATCAGTAAGATGTTGGGATATGTCTGTAAATGGCAGATGGTTCCATAATTGAATACTCATATAACAAAACATGGCAGCTCAGTAATATTGTCTCAGTCGATCAAACGAGCCTTAAGGTCTCATGCATTGAAGTGACAATACATCATCTCTTACGTCAAGTTGTAAGACCAAATAAATCTAGATGGACGTATAGAAACTCGCGATGATACAGCTCTAACAGTGCTTATGTATAGCAATGAATTTCAGTGTCGATTATCTGCTGAAACAAATTCCATTGGATGTTAATGGCAAAATATATATTAACATTGAATGAATATGAACTGATCGCTGAAACTGAACAGTATATGTTTCGATTATTATTTCTACAAGAGTTGCTGTAGGTATTGTGTCAATCCAACCGGGGAAGCTACTGTTTGTTTCCACGTATGTATATCTTCCCTTTGTTTCTTATCACTGTATGGATTTTATAGATACCATATTCCTGAAACACAGCCGATGTGAGTTTAAGTTTTAACTCACTCAATTCTTGTTCTGGTGAGGAGATGTTTGCGAAGGGCTAACATTCCCGAACATGACCATCATAATATACCTGTACCATCAATTTGGCATTTGGTTTACTTCTATATTTAAGCTCAATTAATGTCGTGAATTTATCAAATATCACAACTTGTCTTGTCGATTAAGGATATTTGATGATTATATTTTTAGCATGTCAGAAATTTGACAAAAAGTAACAAAAATGATTTCCATGGGTGTTCAGTGGTTTTCCGAATTAATTGAAATAGTCAAAGATTGGTCGCAGTGACCAAATGACCAAGCAATCGATCACATTTTCTTATAATCAAACTCGAACAATTTTGGAGCAACTGTTTTAGTATTTGAAACACTTGACGATGGAACATATCTTAGAATTTGTCAGGGCCCGAAAACGTGTTTAATTGTCAGAAAAATCAGTTTACTAACTGAAAAGTCAAGACTGAATATTTCTTGACGACTCTGGGAACTTTATGTTTATGTCCTCACTTTAAAATAGCAAGGTGCATTATTTTACATTGCGTGTTAAATTTGCAAATGCAATTTGCGCAGTTTCTACATAAAGCAAAAGACAACAGAGAACTATGTTATACTTATCTGCAATAACAACCTTAACACATACATTGTAAAACTGACCATAAACATACTTCTTTAATTATTGCTCGTTGGTAATGAAATAATTATCAATTGTAAGATTTCGAACACTAATTACCAGCATGTCAGAAATTTGAAATTCATGATGACGAAGTCAATATCTATCGTATCAGGAAATTTGACATTAATTATTTGTATATCCTGATTATGGATATTTGATCTACACTTGTTTGATGATGTCAGTACCAGTCTCTAGGGTATCAGAACATTTCACAAAAATGTTTTCCTTCATGAAGGCTTAATGTTATTGCCAAATGTATCAAACTCAAAATAATATTTGTATTGTATATTTTTTACTTATTTATAGTTTATCTGCACTCGTTTGATGACTGTGAAGTCAATGTAAAGGGAGACGGCCTCTTGCAGAGGTAACCTTCTGGGAACATCGAACAGACTGTCGTCATCGTCGGATATCTGAAAAAGACACAAAAAAATTCAATTTCATTAAAGTGACTGGTCAGCTGTAAAATGAGGCCATACTTTCTCATTACACTGACACTACCAGCACAAATGTATACCTTGAGTATACCTTGAGCACATTTACATCTTTAATTGTTTTCTCAGCGTGAAGGTGGGTAGCACAGTGGTTAAAGCGTTCATTCTTCACTCTGAAGACCTAGGTTCGTTTCCCCACACGAGAACATTGTGTGAAGCCCACTTCCAATGTCCCAAGCTGTTGCTTAAAATCGGCGTGAAAGCAGACTAACTCACTCACTCAGCGCAATTACTATAATCAGAAGGCTATTGAACAATCTATATTTTCAAGACTCACACACTACACCACACCCCCAACCCCCAAACACACACACACACACCCAAACTCACTCACTCACTCAACAGTGGTGTAGTAGCACAGTGGTTATGTGTCATGCCATTATAAAGGTTCTGAGGTTCACCACCGTGATTTAGATTCAGTCCTCCTCATTGACTAAGTTCCTAAACAGATGCTGCAGCACACCTCATTTGCATGTTTGTAGTGTCACATATCCTGCCAGAACCTACCAGAAACTGAGTCTCAGTCATCTTGATTGAGAGGACTGACGTCACTTTTGGTGTGAGCACGGGGTTGAAAAACCTCACTTCAGCTCCCCATGTGAAGGACGCCCCTGCAGTATTGTAGATGATGGTATAGGGCGACCACCGAACAGTCAGATAAAACACAGCCTTATCGTCATCCTTGGCCAACAGAAACATTACAGGGCTGAAAAAGATGCATTTACCAGATATGAAACCATAACTCAAACGTTCTCTGTAATTTGTTTTAGTCTTAGATGAGGTATTGGTTTGTTGGGTCAGCATCGGTCTATGCAACTGAGATATAACAGTCATCAACCAAGTCAGCTGGCCTGATCCTGTTTGTCACCTCTCACAACAAGTATGCTTGCTGAAGGACGACTCTGTGGTGGCTGACTTGAAATGGATGACTTTTTCCCATTAAGGTCACACACTCACATGATTAGAAACATCCACAGGCATTAAAAAACACACTTATTAAAATGTTGACTATTGTACACTTCACAAACACATACCTGTTGACTCCATCTGCGGCTGCCTCCACGACAATCTCCGCACCACTAGACAGGGGAGCAGGAAGAGACGTCCTGAATGCTGGCACCTGTTGTAAAGAAGACAGTGAGCAGGTGTGTGTTACATAACAACTAGACAGGGGAGCAGGAAGAGGCGTCCTGAATGCTGGCACCTCTTGAAAAGAAGACAGTGAGCAGGTGTGTGTTACATAACAACTAGACAGGGGAGCAGGAAGAGACGTCCTGAATGCTGGCACCTGTTGTAAAGAAGACAGTGAGCAGGTGTGTGTTACATAA
This sequence comes from Haliotis rubra, assembly GCF_003918875.1. Lineage (NCBI taxonomy): Eukaryota > Metazoa > Mollusca > Gastropoda > Lepetellida > Haliotidae > Haliotis > Haliotis rubra. The sequence goes on along the minus strand of NW_025764902.1, from coordinate 246,130 downwards.
CAACTAGACAGGGAAGCAGGGGGAGACGTCCTGAAAACTGGCACCTGTTGTAAAGAAGACAGTGAGCAGGTGTGTGTTACATAACAACTACACAGGGGTGCAGGAAGAGACGTCCTGAATACTGGCACCTGTTGTAAAGAAGACAGTGAGCAGGTGTGTGTTACATAACAACTACACAGGGGAGCAGGGGGAGAGGTCCTGAATACTGGCACCTGTTGTAAAGAAGACAGTGAGCAGGTGTGTGTTACATAACAACTAGACAGGGGAGCAGGCAGAGACGTCCTGAATACTGGCACCTGTTGTAAAGAAGACAGTGAGCAGGTGTGTGTTAAATAACAACTGGACAGGGAAGCAGGGAGAGGCGTCCTGAGTACTCGCACCTGTTGTAAAGAAGACAGTGAGCAGGTGTGTGTTACATAACAACTAGACAGGGAAGCAGGGAGAGGCGTTCTGAATACTGGCACCTGTTGTAAAGAAGACAGTGAGCAGGTGTGTGTTATGTAACAACTAGACAGGGGAGCAGGCAGAGACGCCCTGATTACTCGCACCTGTTGTAAAGAAGACAGTGAGCAGGTGTGTGTTACATAACAACTAGACAGAGGAACAGGGAGAGGCGTCCTGAATGCTGGCACCTGTTGGAAAGAAGACAGTGAGCAGGTGTGTGTTACATAACAACTAGACAGGGGAGCAGGAAGAGGCGTCCTGTCCTGAATGCTCGTACCTGTTGTAAAGAAGACAGTGAGCAGGTGTGTGTTACATAACAACTAGGTGGGTTAGCAGGGAGATACGTCCTGAATACTCGCACCTGTGGTAAAGAAGACAGTGAGCAGGTGTGTGTTACATAACAACTAGGTGGGTTAGCAGGGAGATACGTCCTGAATACTCGCACCTGTTGTAAAGGAGACAGTGAGCAGGTGTGTGTTACATAACAACTAGGTGGGTTAGCAGGGAGATACGTCCTGAATACTCGCACCTGTGGTAAAGAAGACAGTGAGCAGGTGTGTGTTACATAACAACTACACAGAGGAACAGGGAGAGACGACCTGAATACTGGCACCTGTTGTAAAGAAGACAGTGAGCAGGTGTGTGTTACATAACAACTAGACAGGGGAGCAGGAAGAGGCGTCCTGAATACTCGCTCCTGTTGTAATAAAGACAGTGAGCAGGTGCGTGTTACATAACAACTAGACAGGGATGAGGTACTGAATTATCACACCTGTTTTAAAGAAGACACGTGTTGAATAGCGACTTGGTAATATCATCACCCGATCCCCTTAGTCGCCTCTAAAGACAAACATGGGTTGCTGAAGACCAAATCTTTCTCTGATCTTCACTTGTATTATTAACAGTAAAACGTGAAGTGATGTATGCATGGAAATATGTATAGACATGTGGTAGGTTTCCAGACATGTATCACTGTACCGGGTCAATCCAGAGGGTCTGCATGCACCGTCCTATGTCTAATGGTACGTTGTCATGGAAACATTTGCCTGACGTGGTCGGTAGATAGGAGAATCCGTTGGAGCAGCTGACATCCTCGTGGGTCTGGTTCCTCATCACCGAGAGGGCATTCAGGATCCGGAAGTCGCTGCAGGCAACTAAACACAACACAGATTCCACATCAGTCTTGTCATGAATTCTTGTTGGTAATTCTGACCTGTCAATACAGTGCTGAAACAATAGTAGTAAATAATATTTTGCTGCACAGTGAGATCTTTTACAGCCTGATTCCCAGTTACCTTATCGTTTCAACTTGGAATCAACAGGTTACACGAGGGATGACATTATTTCTGGTTTGGAATGAAAGCACATTTCTAATGCTGTGTCATTTTACAGGAGGACCCACCCCTAAAGCTTGCATGGAAGAAAAGTTCTGGTAAATATTAAATATTCTATACAGGCCTCTCTGTTATTTAAAACTGACGAGCATATGATGATTACCGACATAGCAACATTGGATACAATAATCATATTCCTGTTGCGCCCTAGGTACGCAACTCCCAGTGAATTAGAAGACTTGGCCAACCGTGCTTCAGTTATACATAGTGAATTTGTTCGGTCCAATACATATTGACAAAGCAGTTTACGTGATGTGGGGGGTAATTAATGATAAATAAATCCATAGAGGTCATAAATAATAAACAATAACAACAGAGATGTGTAGTCTATAACTGTTTTTATTGATAATTAGGTTGGGTCTGTTGGGTCTTGAATTAATAAAACTGTAGATGTTGTAGCAAGATATTAATACAATCAACAACGGCCCTAACGAACTCAAAGGGTTAATTTCGTTATAACCACGGTTCGTTTTACGCCTTTGTTATATCTGTCAGTTCAGAGCGTTCGTATTAAACGTAGTTCACTGAACAAAGAGTTAAAGACGTTGTTGGTTTGAACGTGTGACTGATGACACTATTATGTTGTAAAAGACACACAAACATTTTTGACAGGGGACACAGTTTCAATTGATGGATATGGCCAAGCCACTGTTACTTCCAGTGAAGGCGAGGGGAGGTACATCTGTTTCATAGACGGAATTGGCGGTATTATTCAATGTGACAACATGCTTTATCATCAAATACTGGTTTCCAGAGGAGATATCGCTTGTAGAAGATCAAGCCACTACAATTAAGACATTAAGAGACTTTGGCATCTGTCGCATCAAGAAAACACGTCGAGGCTACCGTGGCGGACGTTGTCAACAACGGGGAGGTTTCACGTCTCTCTTCAATGAAACTAAAACACTTAATTGGATCATGTACATACAAGGTACATACTTTGAAGTTTAGCACTATCAACTCAAGATCAGCTAAAACCTATGATTCCTCGACTGATAAGGCTCATAAGAAAGTAAGAATATTTATGGATAACAACTTCTTTATTATATATGATGCTGTTATCCATAAATATTCTTACTTTCATTAGTCACCAACTTCTAAATGCCAATCAAACAGATGATAAGGCTCAGTCATTGTGTGATCTAATTGTAGACAATAACCTTGATGTTCTGGCAGTGAAGGAAACATGGTTACGTAAGGATGACACAGATCAGATTGCCATTGGCAAAATGACTCCTCCTGGATTCAAGTGCATTCAGGTGCCAAGGAATATCAAGAGAGGAGGAGGCGTGGCCATTGTATATAGAAAAACTCTACAGTGTTTAAGGATAAAACTCACAAATTGGGAGTCGTCCTGTGAAGTTCTAGCAGTGACACTATCTGTAGATAATCAATCCATAACCCTGATTGTGGTTTACCGTCCACCTGGGCAAGAAGCAACTTTCATTCAATCTTTCCCTTTGCTGCTTGACAGCATTGTGACACTTCCTGGAAAGTTACTCATGTGCGGTGACTTCAATCTTCATGTTGATATGCCACAGAGGAAAGACGTTGTAAGGTTCAATAATCTTCTTCAATCTCACGGTTTGCACCAGCATGTAAAGGAGCCCACCCACAGCAAAGGACATATTCTGGATCTAGTTATTACTAGAGACAATGAGCTTGACATCACCGATGTCACACTGGACCAGTTAAGTGGGATCACTTTGCCGTTCTGTTCAACACGAACATCATTGACCCCAGGCGAGAAATACAAGAATTAGTGTTCAGAAGATGGAAAACTATCAATATGCCTAGCTTCAAACAAGATCTCGACAATGCCCTGGTACATCATGGGAACAGATCCGCTGATGAAAGTGTTGATCTGTACAATGAGGCATTGAAGGAAACTTTGGATAAGCATGCACCACAGGTATCAAAGAAAGTTACAATACACCAAAATGCCGCTTGGTACAATGACAACATACGCAATGAAAAACAGAAACGCAGAAAACTAGAACGACAAATGAGACCGACTGGACTTTCCATTCACAAACAGTTTTTCAATATCCAAAGGAATATGGTTACCTGTTTGATAGAAAAAACCAAGAGATGCTGTTTTGTTGAGCAGTTAAATGGAGCTTCTAATGTTAAAGAGGTTTATCGACTTTCAAACAAGCTCTTGTTCAAGAAAACAGATAAAGTTCTACCAACCTTTGATGCACTGAATGAACTCGCAAACAAGTTTGCAAAGTACTTCAAAGAGAAAATTCAAGTTATAAGGACATGTTTGGAAAATCTCCAATCTGATACCTCGCCTGCATACAGCGAAGATATAGACTTTTGTGATTTTCCCCACTGGCCTTTTTCGGTGATACAACTGAAAAAGAAGTGGGTGAGATAATTAAGATGAGTCCGGGTAAATCATGTTCCCTAGACCCCGTGCCAACATGGTTCCTAAAGGAGTGCCTTGACTCTGTTGCTCCTATCCTGATGCACACAATAAACACATCTTTCTCAGAAGGATCAATGCCACTGTCAATGAAGGAAGCTCTTGTCAGTCCTCTCATAAAGAAGAGCCAGCTTGACTCTGAGATAATGAAGAACTACAGACCAGTATCTAACCTGTCGTATTTCTCAAAACTCATGGAGCGTGTTGTTGCATCAAGACTCAAAGAGCACATGGAATCAAACTGCTTGTTTGAAGTTATGCAATCTGCATATCGGCAAGGGCACAGCACCGAGACGGCGCTAGTTCGTGTGAAAATGATTTATTGTGTGCTGCTGATTCTACAGGAGGAGCCATCCTAGTTTTACTGGACCTATCCGCTGCGTTTGACACGGTAAACCACGGCATCTTAATCTCCATTCTTGAACGTAGGATCAGGGTCACTGGTCTAGCGTTAAAGTGGATCAGATCGTACTTATCAAACCGACATCAGTCAGTGTGTATTAATGGAGCAATCTCGGCGAAGGAAGAACTTCAATTTGGAGTACCTCAAGGGTCAGTCCTCGGTCCGATTCTGTTTGTCATTTATACATCACCACTTGGAGACATAGGCCGATCACACAACCTTGCTTTTCACTTGTACGCAGACGATACCAAACTCTACCTAGGTTTCAAGCCTCTGCAGTCGTCATCCTGCGATGCAGCATGTTCGGCAATTCAAAATAGTATTGCTGATATCCAAAAATGGATGACCAGACATTTCCTGAAGCTGAATCAAGACAAAACAGAAATGCTCATTCTCTGTTCAAGTTCAGCACGACAAAGGTTGTCTTCAATAAGTTTCGAAATTAATGAGTGTATCATTGAACCAACTGATCATGCTCGCAATCTTGGGGTGATATTTGACAGCACTATTAGCCTTGAAAAGCACGTCAATAAAATGTGCAAGAATGCCTACTATTTCATCCGCAACATAGGCTTAATCAGGAAGTACATCAACCAGCAAACTGCTGCAACATTGATGCAAGCATATGTAGTATCTCGGTTGGACTATTGCAATGCTCTGCTGCAGGGGATTCCAGAATATCTTCTGAGCAAGTTACAGAGAGTCCAGAACTCAGCTGCCCGAGTTGTGACACGCACAAAGAAGACAGAACATATAACACCTGTTCTGATCACATTGCACTGGTTACCCATCCGACAACGTATCCATTACAAAATATTGATACTGATGTTCAAAGCCTTGCACAACATGGCACCAGTTTATCTCTCAGACCTTGTGCAAGAATATCAACCAACACGCCATCAAACGACAACCAGTTGGCATCCATAAACTGGAGTCGTTCATGAAGCGTATGTCAACAGCAGTTGGTCTGTCAAATAACAGAAATCTTACGAATCACAGTGCCCGAAAGCACAACAATGTCCCGCCATAACTATTCTCACATCAGTGATGCACAGCACACCGAGATATCCTCCATTCTCTCAAACTCAAATTCTTCAGTTTCAGGTCAGCTGGCCTCATGTTGTAGCGAAGCAAGGAGGGATGTAAACAAAGCCCCGGCACCCCGACTGTTGCTTGTCCATGACATATGCCTCCAACACTACTTGTGTTTCTAGCAAGAGAAACCACCTCCAGTCAGTATTTGGCTCAAGGTACATGCAGGGGGGTCTTTCACCGTAAATGTCAACAACTTTTCGTCTGACAAGCGTCGTAGACCTGTCATTGAAAGTGACACTGACTCCGAGTGAAGTGTTGCTACCGACATGCTTGGTTTCGGACTGACTTGTGGGGGAGATTTGAAATGTTTGGAAGTTTCTTCTTTGAGAAGTGATAGATAGACCACTAGCGCCCCAAGCAGGACCACCTTCCTTGGGATCAAGGGGACTTACGATGCTTCTGCTTCCTGCAAGATTCCCACGAGGATTTACGCCATCAGTTTGGCCACTCGTGGTTGTATGCAAGACTAACCAGTTTAAAAATATTAAACTTCAATCAAGCAATTAAATCACTAGTCGATGTTATATATTTCCATTACATGATGTCACTGTCACTGGGACACAGAGCATTTTAATATTCTACAACTCTCCACTGACGCAGAGAACATTATAGACAGGTTTGGTGCCTTTTCCTAGGTATATAAGAGGAGCTCACTCTTGACTCTCATCTCACATTACGTCTCAAGTTTTCTTGGACAATTTTGCAGTGAGTAAATAATATTATTTCTGTCTCTATTGACATAATCACCGTTTTTGTATTATACCAAGGTCAAGGGTTCTGTCTTGGAACTTTAAGGACCTCTCCAGTAGACAGCCTGTAAGTGGGGGTGAATGAATCACCCCTGAACAAAGTCATATTATACTTTCACTACAGAATATCAGTAAATTACGTTCAAATCAGATAAATCCGGCATACAGTTGTGTTTTCAAAAAAAACTATTTCCTAATCTGTCAAGCTCGGTTCCACCACATGGAATCAGAATTCACAACTCTGCGCTTTCATATGACCTTACCAACTTTTGCAGATGGTGACACCAGAGGTTGACCTTATCAACGTCTGTCTTCCCCACCCTGGCAGATGGTGACACCAGAGGTTGACCTTACCGACTTCTGTCTTCCCCACCCTGGTAGATGGTGACACCAGAGGTTGACCTTACCGACTTTTGTCTTCCCCACCTGGCAGATGGTGACAACAGAGGTTGACCTTACCGACTTCTGTCTTCGCCACCTGGTAGATGGTGACACCAGAGGTTGACCTTACCAACTTTTGTTTTCCCCACCTGGCAGATGGTGACACCAGAGGTTGGCCTTACCGACTTTTGTCTTCCCCACCCTGGCAGATGGTGAGACCAGAGGTTGACCTTACCAACTTTTCTCTTCCCCACCTGGCAGGTGGTGAGACCAGAGGTTGACCTTACCAACTTTCCTCTTCCCCACCCTGGCAGATGGTGAGACCAGAGGTTGACCTTACCGACTTCTGTCTTACCCACCCTGGCAGATGGTGACACCAGAAGTTAACCTTACCAACTTTTGTCTTCCCCACCTGGCAGATGGTGACACCAGAGGTTGACCTTACCGACTTCTGTCTTACCCACCCTGGTAGATGGTGACACCAGAGGTTGACCTCACCGACTTCTGTCTTCCCCACCTGGTAGATGGTGACACCAGAGGTTGACCTTACCGACTTTTGTCTTCCCCACCCTGGCAGATGGTAACACCAGAGGTTGACCTTACCGACTTTTGTCTTCCCCACCCTGGCAGATGGTGACACCAGAGGTTGGCCTTACCGACTTTTGTCTTCCCCACCCTGGCAGATGGTGACAACAGAGGTTGACCTTACCAACCTTTGTCTTCCCCACCTGGCAGATGGTGACACCAGAGGTTGACCTTACCGACTTTTGTCTTCCCCACCCTGGCAGATGGTAACACCAGAGGTTGACCTTACCGACTTTTGTCTTCCCCACCCTGGCAGATGGTGAGACCAGAGGTTGGCCTTACCGACTTTTGTCTTCCCCACCTTGGCAGATGGTGACACCAGAGGTTGACCTTACCGACTTTTGTCTTCCCCACCTGGCAGATGGCGAGACCAGAGGTTGACCTTACCGACTTTTGTCTTCCCCACCTGGCAGATGGTGACACCAGAGGTTGACCTTACCGACTTCTGACTTCCCCACCCTGGCAGATGGCGAGACCAGAGGTTGACCTTACCGACTTTTGTCTTCCCCACCCTGGCAGAGGGTGACACCAGAGGTTGGCCTTACCGACTTTTGTCTTCCCCACCCTGGCAGATGGTGAGACCAGAGGTTGACCTTACCAACTTTTGTCTTCCCCACCCTGGCAGATGGTGACACCAGAGGTTGGCCTTACCGACTTTTGTCTTCCCCACCCTGGCAGATGGTGAGACCAGAGGTTGACCTTACCAACTTTTGTCTTCCCCACCCTGGCAGATGGTGACACCAGAGGTTGACCTTACCGACTTTTGTCTTCCCCACCCTGAGAGATGGTGACAACAGAGGTTGACCTTACCGACTTCTGTCTTCCCCACCCTGGCAGATGGTGACACCAGAGGTTGACCTTACCGACTTTTGTCTTCCCCACCTGGCAGAGGGTGACACCAGAGGTTGACCTCACCGACTTTTCTCTTCCCCACCTGGCAGATGGTGAGACCACAGGTTGACCTCACCGACTTTTGTCTTCCCCACCGGGGCAGATGGTGACACCAGAGGTTGACCTCATCGACTTTTGTCTTCCCCACCTGGCAGATGGTGACACCAGAGGTTGACCTCACCGACTTCTGTCTTCCCCACCCTGGCAGTTGGTGAGACCAGACGTTGACCTTACCGACTTTTGTCTTCCCCACCCTGGTAGATGGTGACACCAGAGGTTGACCTTACCGACTTCTGTCTTCCCCACCCTGGCAGTTGGTGAGACCAGACGTTGACCTTACCGACTTCTGTCTTCCCCACCCTGGCAGATAGTGACACCAGAGGTTGACCTTACCGACTTCTGTCTTACCCACCCTGGCAGATGGTGACACCAGAAGTTAACCTTACCAACTTTTGTCTTCCCCACCTGGCAGATGGTGACACCAGAGGTTGACCTTACCGACTTCTATCTTCCCCACCCTGGCAGATGCTGACAACAGAGGTTGACCTTACCGACTTCTGTCTTCCCCACCCTGGTAGATGGTGACAACAGAGGTTGACCTTCCCGACTTTTGTCTTCCCCACCCTGGCAGATGGTGACACCAGAGGTTGACCTTACCGACTTTTGTCTTCCCCACCCTGGCAGATGGTGACACCAGAGGTTGACCTTACCGACTTTTGTCTTCCCCACCTGGCAGAGGGTGACACCAGAGGTTGACCTTACCGACTTTTGTCTTCCCCACCTGGCAGAGGGTGACACCAGAGGTTGACCTTACCGACTTTTGTCTTCCCCACCCTGGTAGATGGTGAGACCACATGTCGATCTTACCCTCACCATACTCAAAAAGTCTTAAACAAATCCTTTGGCATTCCACCAGGAATACAACCAGTTGCGTTCCAAGTATATAACAACTGAGAGGGACTCACATTATGAAACAACAAATCTGAAAACCTTTTCCCATTGCATCTGCATCTCAATGAGAGAAAATGATGTATATCATAAATTGTAACTGTGTTATGGGTAAGATAAATTGCTTATTTTAAATTATTTTCTGTTTGTCAATAATAGTGTAATGAATAAATATATATTTCAAGAAACTCATTTAAACATTGTGTTTAAAATGTGTAAGAATGTTCAGAACTATATGGGTGAAATAACGTTCATACAACGTAACATTTTGACTCACAAACACACTCATTTTTGCTGCCATTGTCATACCTTTGCAGTAGTTTGTATTAATTTATAAACTTTGAATACAATGGTTGATTGTATTTCATTCTTTTGTTGTTTGTTGGTATGAAACTGGGTTCTTTTACTAACAGATTTAACTACTGCATTAGTTTCAACTTGGGAATCAATATAATACGTGAAGCATTGAAATAATTAATTCGATTTGACGACTATAGTGTTTCAGGTTGGATGATCAACACCATTATTTCTACCGTAATCGATGCAGATACTTACTCTTTTATGAAGCGAAAAAGTTACGGGAACATCCTAATGGATAGAGATATGTCTTAATTGACGAATTTTCGAGATAAGATACTTAAATTTTGCTCTTCAACAATCTGATCTTCAGGCACTCTACGACCAGTTCCTAAACTCCTGCATGACTGTTTTGATTTTTCCATCACAAGGGATCAATATTTCCTATCATCATCAATGAAGGTTCTTTGTAATAGTATTGGTTCACATTTAATCATTGCTTATTTAAAGGAAATTGAAATAAATCGAGAGATTGTGATCAACCCAAATTGTTCTTGACTATGCCCTTGATGGGGGCTGAAGTACCATACCATTATCGCCCTACCTAGTGGGTATGTAAGACCATGTCTCTTAAGATATGTTTGTGTCTACCATTTTTTAAATCGAAGTATATTTGTTCTTTTAAGTGACAGCTTAATTCGAGTACGATCGCTGAGTACGTTAATATCGTAACTCACTCACCCCCTCGCTTTGTAATTACAATGTGTTATTTAACGCAGTCGACAAGTCAATGAGTTAAAATGTTACATTGCAGTGGCAAAATTACAGTAATGTAGCAATGAAATCAGAAAGATATGTTTTCCCGCGTGGGCGGGTATCTCATTGTTAACGAATTGAGGGAAGTTGACCAATATAATGTGAATGACGAATTGCAAGTATTAACTTTTGTGCTATGACTTTTTTCTGTTTGTAAATAAAAAGCATTGAATAAATATGTTGTTTTTGTTTTTTAAAAACCCTGATCAGTTAAACTTTGTACTTAAAATGTTCATTTATGCAGACCTGGTCTCGTCGCTACATACGAAGGGGCAAGAACCAGCACGGAAAGGTCGTTATCGATAGATTTGTCTTGTATTATTACACCAACTTCTAAATGCCCTTGAAGAATGTCGTCGCTGTATGGCTGAAATAATGCCGATGCGATGTAAAACGCAACAACTCAACTCATTTCATATAGCAATGAAAACAATATATTCATATTTAAAGGTGTGTCGATCAAGGACAACTAGACTGTGGTGTATGTCATAGTTTAGAATAACTCAAAACAAATGACAGTTATATAACCCCCCTTAATTAATACCTATGAAAGACCAGTAACCAAACTGAGACCACCTTACTGGGGATCATGAGGACTTACAGAGCCCTTCCTTCCTGTGTCACTTCCCAGCAGCATTTAGACCGACCCTCACGTTGATCAATGATGGACTTACTAGAGACTGTCATTGGACAAACCCTTAATACAGTTGTAGCTTCCAGAATGGAACCTCCATCAATAACCACAGATCATAATATTTTAGTTACTTTACAACACACGCAAGCTAATCAAAATTTGTCTAGTGGTTCTCTTTCTTTGACGAAGCAAACATTTTAGGAACTTTGATTAAACATTCCCACTTTTAAAATCAACAACAAAATGGACCCATCTATTGATTCATTTAGAACCCTGAACATTTATCAATATCTATTCCAAAGAAAGAGAGTACAAAAAGCTGTCTTGCACTCACTGGACATCACATAATTCGTTGTAGTAAAAAATGTAAGTAATAAAAATCGGTCATTCACAGGTCTCAAATTTAACTGGTTCTCGAGGAACCATAAGATAAAGGGACAAACTCTGTTCCTTCGTGCCATGGAATGATTAAACTTCCATGAAGCCATAGTTCCCGTCTACCTTTCTCTGCCTTTAATTTTGAAGGTTGAACTGACATATTAGTGAGTTAAAAAGTAAAATTGTCAGCCATATAGCGACATTGGCATATAAGACCTTCACTGATTGAATACTCTTTTCTGAATGTTTTTGTTTTTCAAAGAACAACCTTTTAAATAATAAATGGACAAACACACATGTAACGAAACTGCACCAAGAGAAAAACGTGTACTGTCGTCATGCATTGTTGAATTGATTGTGAACTTCTGTTATTATGCTCGATGACAGATGCTCATGGTGTTATCACTGGATTGTCTGGTCCAGATTCAAATATTTACAGGCTGCCATCATATAGCTGGAATACTGGAGTACGAAGGAGCACGGTCTTATAACAAGCCAAGATTATCTGTCACGAAGCGAATATCAGTGACTGGCATAAGGCAATAGATACTTACCTGTATAATACTGCCAGCCTGCCTCTTGTTCACCCCCAGTGATGACGGATGAATAGTACAACCGGCAACGTTGAGACGCTGGATTGTGCAGTACCATGTTGCACTGCAGATCATGGAAACTCCACCACAAGCATGCAGCTTTGTCATAAACACTGCGTTCAGTGATGAAGGTGTCATTGAACATTTGTCCGTCCAAACTTCCATGATGGTTAAATGTCAAAATGTGACATGACTGTACACCTGAGCTGTAAGTCATGGTGATGGCGAGAGCTAGCTGAACAAATTCCCACGCAACCATCCTCATGCTGCAAGTTTCTAGAATAGTGATCAGTAGTTAGAGAACGGGAGAATATTAACAGCTCAATGTGTTAATTGGTGGTATGACGCCAGTATTGAGTACACGCTCGGTTGCCTTGTAAACATGTTTATTGGCTCTGTTCACCGACCAATCACTGACAAAGTTTTCCTGTGACAATCTTTAAGGAGCGGCCGTTTGAGATATGAATTATATATTATAACACAATGCCATTTAGAAAGTGGTCAAATGGAACATATGTTATATTTGGGATTGTACTTTCGTAGTGGGACTCAACCCAACAAAAAGCACTAGAATCTGTACTTTACTAAGAAAGTGTATCTGACCATAACTTCTAAATGGCATTGTGTAATCACAGCTTTTGGCCGTCGGAGCCAGGCCAAAGTACTCTTATCACATGTACACAAGTCCGCTCTGGACTACCAGTTGTGCGACTTCCATTTTTGTGGAAGTCGCGGTGGCTGAGCGGGTTAGGCGACTGACTTTGTGTACTGGCGATTAGGTGCCTGACTCAGAGGGTGTGGGTTCGTATCCCGGATGGGACTCAACCCAACAAAACGTTCTAGAATCTGTATTTTACTAAGAAAGTGTAATCCGAAATATAACATATGTTACATGAATTATATAGTTTACATTAATGAAAGAACGGAAGACAGCTCGTCACCATGTTTGGCATCAATGTCAGGAAGTTCGATTATCATATCGATTCATTACAGCCTTGCGCAAACAACTGTGGTAAACAACTTGCAAGTTACTATTCGGTCTGTTTGAGTGAGTGAGTGAGTTACGTTTTACGCCGCTTTAAGCGATGTTCCAGCAATATCACGGCGGGGGACACCAGAAATGGGCTTCACACATTTTACCCATGTGGTGAATCGAACCCGGGTCTTCGGCGTGACGAGCGAACGCTTTAACCACTAGGCTACCCCACCGCCCCCCGGTCTGTTTCAAGTAGCTAACACAAAATGGAACGCACGATTAATATTTTTATTTCTGACTCCCTGTTACAGAAACTGATCAGGCACTCATGGTAGCGTCTGGACAAAGAGTAGAGAAATACATCGATTTGTTTTAAAAAGAGGGCGCAAATACTAGAAGACACACACGCACGCGCGCGTACACACAGACACAGAGTGAGTGAGAAAGAGAGGGAGAAAAAGAGAGAGAGAGAAACAACAACATGAAAATACAAACACACACTTCAGTAAACAATTTAAAGACATTCAGTATTTAATTATTGTGATTCATCAACAAAGTTAGCCACAGCATGTTAGGACATTTATTTTATATAAAACGTGGCTTGTTCACTTTGGATACATGGTGTAAATATAGGGTGACAAGCAAGTAAGACTAAGAGTTATTCTCAAATGTTTACATTTACATCTAGTCAGTGAGTGAGTGAGTGAATATTGCCTACCGCCGCATCAGCGGACATATATATCTAAACAGAATTACATAACATACAACCACGTGTTACAATATGTCCCAAGAGTTACTGAAGTAGATTATCATACAAACAAAGTACACACACACACTCACACACATACACACATACACACACACACACACACACACACACACACACACACACACACACACACACACAAAACCGTAAATAAAGTAAGGACATTCAATATTTAATTATTGTGATTCATCACAGCAAACACACGCACACGCATGTGCACATATTCATTCAGTTTCTGTACTGATCCATAGAGGGGCTGTAAGGTGAACTTTCTGCTAAGAGTCACTAAAGACATTCATAACACAACAGATCATTATAGCGATTCATCAGCAGAACCATGAAGTCACAACATGTTACAATATCTAGTTTATGTAAAGCTTGGCTTGATTCACTTGGGATACATGGTGGAATATTGGGCATCAAGTAAGTAAGACTGAGAGTTATTATCAAATGTTACAGTTATATCTAGTGAGTGTGTGAGTGAGTGAGTGAGTAAATACTGCCTAACGCGGCATCAACAGAACATTTATATCTAAACAGAATTACATAACATACAGCCACGTGTTACAATATGCTCCAACAGTTACTGAAGCAGAGATATGCTGTTTGTCATACAGGCAAACCAAAAATGCAATGTAATTTTTAGTACATGTTATCAGGTGAAATAATAAGCTTTCCTTCAGGAGGGCTGTTATCATATATTTAATTATGAATCGACATACAAATGCCATTACAATGAGTACAAATGTATTTCTCACATAAGAGATCCTGAAACATTGAAAAGAAATTATAGTTTGTAGACATCAGGACACTAAAATGAACAATTCACAGTTATTACCAATAATGTAGATATATACTTAAGTGTCTGGATACTGGGCATGTCTTGGGTACAAAGGGAGCATATATATACAATGTAATATCTGAATAGGTCTATGTACAATATCATATCAGTTCTGTCTGTAACTGTACAATGAATATATTAACAATCTGTACAATGGTCGACCAGTCAAATTGTCTATCAAAGTTAACTCACAACTTCTTTATTGCCATGACAAAATGGGAAGAAAGAGAAATATCCTTCTCCGACTCCCACACTCCCAAGAGTACACAGACAAAGTTATGAATGGAAATCGACAGAAGGACGGACTGACAGAAAAGCAGACAAACAGACAGACAGACAGACAGACAGACGTCGGGTTGTATCTTTTCTGACTCCAAGAACACATCGATATGTACACATATGCCGTTTGACAACGTGCAAAGAATGAGAAATGTTATGAACGGAATTCGACAGTCAGACAGACAGACAGACAGACAGAGACAGGCAGAGGGACATAAGGCAGATGTCAGGTTGTGAGCCATCTTAACACATCAGTTACATCTACATGCGTAACCGAAAATAAGTTTACCTACTACCATTTGCATTATATTATATTACATGTATATATTCCATGATCAACATGAACAAAGATCTGGTAACAAGCAAATAAGCATGTCTTAAATAAGCATGTAATAACTGAGATGTGAATTATTTACAATATCCTAGATTTGAAACCAGAAAGTATAGTCAATGCATTGTGTCAAATATTTAGTGAACAGATGAAATACGAGTCCCTCAGTTCATCGTATTCTCCAGGAATGAACAAACTATGTCAAACAATTACATAGACATCTATGTACATATCTACAGAATCTGAATATAGACCAAGAGTTGCTACCCACAGCCGCCAAAGAAAGCATGCGTTGGCATGCAAAAAAACAATCCAGTAATCACTGAATGTGAATTATTTTCGTTATAAAACATTTGCAACCATCACATATTGTCAATACATAATGTCATATATTTAGTGAACATCTGTAATGTCTTTTATCAGTATTTCTCCAGGAATGAACAAACTGTGTCAGACAATTACATAGACATCTATTTACATATCTACAACATCTGATTAAAAGGCAATAGTTGGTATCCATAGCAACGAAGGAACATGTCTTGGCATGAAATAAACATTTAGTAATTCCTGAATGTACATCATTTTTCACAGTGTGCCATTTGCAACAAGCAATATAGTAAATGCATATTTAAATCACAAGGATTAATGGGTGGACAAGATTTAACATATATTTGTAAAATTGAAATGATATAGATTTCTGTTAACAGTTCATATTTGGATGCGGTGGTTCCTGGGAACTTTGACGTCATATTGAACATCTTCACCGACCTGTTTCCATCCATGCACTTATTTATTGCTCACAAGTTTAATGCATATTTAAATGGCAAGGAGTAAAACAACACATGTAATGCAGCACCTATGTACTGCAGCATTATGTACTGTCTCAAAATGATATCGACATTTATTTACATATCTACAAGATCTGATTACAATTGGAACCAATAGCTGTGGAACACCGATAAGTCAGGTGTCAAATACAAGAAGGTGTTATCTTCCAAACATTCACTTGAGACAATGGGCATATTCAAATTGTATGCTGAGACGCTTTGAAAAAGCATACCAGATTCTTTGTTGTTATTTCACATATTTGACCTCACAAACATCAGATTGTTCAGCTTCTTGAGGCATAAGATCATCAAAATCAACAATGCCGTATTACAGGTTTCATTTGAAGCGTCATCTGCTGTGACAAAATTCCTTTGCTGTTTTCTTGTTCATACTTATTATGCATTTTCACAGTGTATCAGTATATTTAAGAATTCAATCTTTGATGCCCAGGATGATCCTTGACATTTTTTAGTTTTTAGGAAAGTCCATCAGCTGTCGAAACTTTTTTCAAATCTTTCTCATTCCCGAGAATTCCCTGACTTATTCCTCAGGTATTCCACAATGGCATTGCTTTGTCCTCTCTGAGCCAGAGTAAGGATGCATTCGCTTGTGTCTGAGACCAGAGAGAGATCTGCCTTGTGGTCCACCAGCAGCTGGAAGACATCCCAATGTCCACACACAGCCGCCATCATCACCGGTGTCCAGTTGTACCGACCTCTGACATTGATGTCAAAGGTCAGGAGCAGATACTCCACACATTGTCTGTTGGCTCCGCGACAAGCCAGATGAAGCAGACTATCTCCAAACTGGTCTGTTTGAACCAAATCAGAACTGTTGTCATAGCAAACTTTCAACATTTCAAAAGATCCTGTCACTACGGATCTCATCAGTATTGTCCAAGGGGTGTGCTTCTTCACATATTGTCCATCAGGTGATAATCGTTCTATGATTTGTCTACATCCTCCCTGAAGGGCGAGAGTGCACAAATCATCTCCAGTCTTATCAACCAGTGCCAGATCTGCACCCTGTCGTCTGAGGTAGTCAAACACTGCAGAATTTCCAAATATAGATGCTACCATTGCAGGAGTCCACCCAAATGTGTCTCTGTCATCAATATTAAACCATGGACACACATGTTTCACCATACCAAGATGTCCACCCATACAAGCAACGTGTAGCAGGCTATTACCCATATTGTCCACTATCTTGACGTCAGCGTTTTGGGACACAAGGAAGTCAACTGCGGGAATTTGACCACCTCTAGCTGCCTCCAGAAGCGGTGTGCGACCGAACAAACCTCTTGTGTCAATGTCAAAATCACCAATGACATCTTCAACAATCAACATGTTGCCACCTCTACATGCTGTGTGTAGTGATGTGTGATTATCATCACCTACACATACACAGTTACCTCCATGTTTCAGAAGAAGTTCCCAAACATTTTGATTTCCAGGGAAAGCTGCATACATCAAAGGTGTACAACCCAGTGCTCCCCGACAATTAATGTCAAACAGTGGAAGCAGAGCTTCTACAATGGGACTATTTCCACTTTCACATGCCACATGAAGGATAGTGTCATTGTTGTCATTTCTTATTGTGAGATCAGTTTCCATTGACACGAGTAGATCGAAAACATCCTTATTCCCATACAAAGCTGATGTCATCGCTGGTGTAAATCCCACCTCTCCACGACAATTAATGTCAAACAGTGGAAGCAGAGCTTCTACAATGGGACTATTTCCACCTTGACATGCCACGTGAAGGATGGCGTCATTGTTGTCATTTCTTATTGTGAGATCAGCTCCCTTTGACACGAGCAGGTCAAAAACATCCTTCTTCCCATACAAAGCTGATGTCATCGTTGGTGTAAATCCCACCTGTCCACGACAATTAATGTCAAACAGTGGAAGCAGATCTTCTACAATGGGACTTTTTCCACTTTCACATGCCACATGAAGGATGGTGTCATTGTTGTCATTTCTTAATGTGAGATCAGCTCCCTTTGACACGAGCAGGTCGAAAACATCCTTCTTCCCATACAAAGCTGATGTCATCGCTGGTGTAAATCCCACCTCTCCAAGACAATTAATGTCAAATAGTGGTAGCAGAGCTTCTACAATGGGACTATTTCCACCTTCCACATGCCACATGAAGGATGGTGTCATTGTTGTCATTTCTTAATGTGAGATCAGCTCCCTTTGACACGAGCAGGTCAAAAACATCCTTCTTCACATACAAAGCTGATGTCATCGCTGGTGTAAATCCCAACTCTCCACGACAATTAATGTCAAACAGTGGTAGCAGAGTTCTACAATGGGATTATTTTCACCTCGACATGCCACATGAAGGATGGTGTCATTGTTGTCATTTCTTATTGTGAGATCAGCTCCCTTTGACACGAGCTGATCGAAAACATCCTTCTTCCCATACAAAGCTGATGTCATCGCTGGTGTAAATCCCACCTGTCCACGACAATTAATGTCAAACAGTGGAAGCAGATCTTCTACAATGGGACTATTTCCACCTCGACATGCAACATGAAGGATGGTGTCATTGTTGTCATTTCTTATTGTGAGATCAGCTCCCTTTGACACGAGCAGGTCAAAAACATCCTTCTTCCCATACAGAGCTGCTATCATCGCTGGTGTAAATCCCACCTCTCCACGACAATTAATGTCAAACAGTGGAAGCAGAGCTTCTACAATGGGACAATTTCCACCTCGACATGCTACATGAAGGATGGTGTGATTGTTGTCATTTCTTATTGTGAGATCAGCTCCCTTTGACATGAGCAAATCGAAAACATCTTTCTTCCCATACAAAGCTGATGTCATCGCTGGTGTAAATCCCACCTGTCCATGACAATTAATGTCAATCAGTGGAAGCAGAGCTTCTACAATGGGACTATTTCCACCTCGACATGCCACATGAAGGATGGCGTCATTGTTGTCATTTCTTATTGTGAGATCAGCTCCCTTTGACACGAGCAGGTCAAAAACATCCTTCTTCCCATACAAAGCTGCTATCATCGCTGATGTAAATCCCATCTGTCCACGACAATTAATGTCAAACAGTGGTAGCAGAGCTTCTACAATGGGACTATTTCCACCTTGACATGCCACATGAAGAATGGTGTGTTTGTTGTCAGCTCTTATTGTGAGATCAGCTCCCTTTGACATGAGCAGATTGAAAACATCTTTCTTCCCATACAAAGCTGATGTCATCGCTGGTGTAAATCCCACCTCTCCACGGCAATTAATGTCAAACAGTGGAAACAGAGCTTCTACAATGGGACTCTTTCCTCCTCGACATGCCACATGAAGGATGGTGTGATTGTTGTCATTTCTTATTGTGAGATCAGCTCCCTTTGACACGAGCTCATCGAAAACATCCTTCTTCCCATACAAAGCTGATGTCATCGCTGGTGTAAATCCCACCTGTCCACGACAATTAATGTCAAACAGTGGAAGCAGAGCTTCTACAAAGGGATTATTTCCACTTTCACATGCCACATGAAGGATAGTGTCATTCTTCTCACTTCTTATTGTGAGATCAGCTCCCTTTGACACGAGCAGGTCAAAAACATCCTTCTTCCCATACAAAGCCGCTATCATCGCTGGTGTACGTCCCACCTGTCCACGACAATTAATGTCAAACAGTGGTAGCAGAGATTCTACAATGGGACTATTTCCACCTTGACATGCCACATGAAGGATGGTGTGTTTCTTGTCAACTCTTATTGTGAGATCAGCTCCCTTTGACACGAGCAGGTCAAAAACATCCTTCTTCCCATACAAAGCTGCTATCATCGCTGGTGTAAGTCCCACCTGTCCACGACAATTAATGTCAAACAGTGGTAGCAGAGATTCTACAATGGGACAATTTCCACCTTGACATGCCACGTGAAGGATGGTGTGTTTCTTGTCAACTCTTATTGTGAGATCAGCTCCCTTTGACACGAGCAGGTCAAAAACATCCTTCTTCCCATACAAAGCTGATGTCATCGCTGGTGTAAATCCCAACTGTCCACGACAATTAATGTCAATCAGTGGAAGCAGGTCTTCTACAATGGAACTATTTCCACCTTGACATGCAACATGAAGGATGGTGTCATTGTTGTCATGTCTTATTGTGAGATCAGTTCCCTTTGACACGAGCAGGTCAAAAACATCCTTCTTCCCATACAAAGCTGATGGCATCGCTGATGTAAATCCCATCTGTCCACGACAATTAATGTCAAACAGTGGAAGCAGAGCTTCTACAATGGGACTATTTCCACCTTGACATGCCACATGAAGAATGGTGTGTTTCTTGTCAGCTCTTATTGTGAGATCAGCTCCCTTTGACACGAGCAGATTGAAAACATCTTTCTTCCCATACAAAGCTGATGTCATCGCTGGTGTAAATCCCATCTGTCCACGACAATTAATGTCAAACAGTGGAAGCAGATCTTCTACAATGGGACTATTTCCACTTTCACATGCCACATGAAGGATAGTGTCATTCTTCTCACTTCTTATTGTGAGATCAGCTCCCTTTGACACGAGCAGGTCAAAAACATCCTTCTTCCCATACAAAGCTGATGTCATCGTTGGTGTAAATCCCACCTGTCCACGACAATTAATGTCAAACAGTGGAAGCAGATCTTCTACAATGGGACTTTTTCCACTTTCACATGCCACATGAAGGATGGTGTCATTGTTGTCATTTCTTAATGTGAGATCAGCTCCCTTTGACACGAGCAGGTCGAAAACATCCTTATTCCCATACAAAGCTGATGTCATCGCTGGTGTAAATCCCACCTCTCCAAGACAATTAATGTCAAATAGTGGTAGCAGAGCTTCTACAATGGGACTATTTCCAACTCCACATGCCACATGAAGGATGGTGTCATTGTTGTCATTTCTTAATGTGAGATCAGCTCCCTTTGACACGAGCAGGTCAAAAACATCCTTCTTCACATACAAAGCTGATGTCATCGCTGGTGTAAATCCCAACTCTCCACGACAATTAATGTCAAACAGTGGTAACAGAGCTTCTACAATGGGATTATTTCCACATCGACATGCCACATGAAGGATGGTGTCATTGTTGTCATTTCTTATTGTGAGATCAGCTCCCTTTGACACGAGCTGATCGAAAACATCTTTCTTCCCATACAAAGCTGATGTCATCGCTGGTGTAAATCCCACCTGTCCACGACAATTAATGTCAAACAGTGGAAGCAGATCTTCTACAATGGGACTATTTCCACCTCGACATGCAACATGAAGGATGGTGTCATTGTTGTCATTTCTTATTGTGAGATCAGCTCCCTTTGACACGAGCAGGTCAAAAACATCCTTCTTCCCATACAGAGCTGCTATCATCGCTGGTGTAAATCCCACCTCTCCACGACAATTAATGTCAAACAGTGGAAGCAGAGCTTCTACAATGGGACAATTTCCACCTCGACATGCTACATGAAGGATGGTGTGATTGTTGTCATTTCTTATTGTGAGATCAGCTCCCTTTGACACGAGCAGGTCAAAAACATCCTTCTTCCCATACAAAGCTGATGTCATCGCTGGTGTAAATCCCACCTCTCCAAGACAATTAATGTCAAATAGTGGTAGCAGAGCTTCTACAATGGGACTATTTCCAACTCCACATGCCACATGAAGGATGGTGTCATTGTTGTCATTTCTTATTGTGAGATCAGCTCCCTTTGACACGAGCAGGTCAAAAACATCCTTCTTCCCATACAAAGCTGCTATCATCGCTGATGTAAATCCCATCTGTCCACGACAATTAATGTCAAACAGTGGTAGCAGAGCTTCTACAATGGGACTATTTCCACCTTGACATGCCACATGAAGAATGGTGTGTTTGTTGTCAGCTCTTATTGTGAGATCAGCTCCCTTTGACATGAGCAGATTGAAAACATCTTTCTTCCCATACAAAGCTGATGTCATCGCTGGTGTAAATCCCACCTCTCCAAGGCAATTAATGTCAAACAGTGGAAACAGAGCTTCTACAATGGGACTCTTTCCTCCTCGACATGCCACATGAAGGATGGTGTGATTGTTGTCATTTCTTATTGTGAGATCAGCTCCCTTTGACACGAGCTCATCGAAAACATCCTTCTTCCCATACAAAGCCGCTATCATCGCTGGTGTAAATCCCACCTGTCCACGACAATTAATGTCAAACAGTGGTAGCAGAGATTCTACAATGGGACTATTTCCACCTTGACATGCCACGTGAAGGATGGTGTGTTTCTTGTCAACTCTTATTGTGAGATCAGCTCCCTTTGACACGAGCAGGTCAAAAACATCCTTCTTCCCATACAAAGCTGCTATCATCGCTGGTGTAAGTCCCACCTGTCCACGACAATTAATGTCAAACAGTGGTAGCAGAGATTCTACAATGGGACAATTTCCACCTTGACATGCCACGTGAAGGATGGTGTGTTTCTTGTCAACTCTTATTGTGAGATCAGCTCCCTTTGACACGAGCAGGTCAAAAACATCCTTCTTCCCATACAAAGCTGATGTCATCGCTGGTGTAAATCCCAACTGTCCACGACAATTAATGTCAATCAGTGGAAGCAGGTCTTCTACAATGGAACTATTTCCACCTTGACATGCAACATGAAGGATGGTGTCATTGTTGTCATTTCTTATTGTGAGATCAGTTCCCTTTGACACGAGCAGGTCAAAAACATCCTTCTTCCCATACAAAGCTGATGGCATCGCTGATGTAAATCCCATCTGTCCACGACAATTAATGTCAAACAGTGGAAGCAGAGCTTCTACAATGGGACTATTTCCACCTTGACATGCCACATGAAGAATGGTGTGTTTCTTGTCAGCTCTTATTGTGAGATCAGCTCCCTTTGACACGAGCAGATTGAAAACATCTTTCTTCCCATACAAAGCTGATGTCATCGCTGGTGTAAATCCCATCTGTCCACGACAATTAATGTCAAACAGTGGAAGCAGATCTTCTACAATGGGACTATTTCCACTTTCACATGCCACATGAAGGATAGTGTCATTCTTCTCACTTCTTATTGTGAGATCAGCTCCCTTTGACACGAGCAGGTCAAAAACATCCTTCTTCCCATACAAAGCTGATGTCATCGTTGGTGTAAATCCCACCTGTCCACGACAATTAATGTCAAACTGTGGAAGCAGAGCTTCTACAATGGGACTATTTCCACCTTGACATGCAACATGAAGGATGGTGTCATTGTTGTCATTTCTTATTGTGAGATCAGCTCCCTTTGACACGAGTAGATTGAAAACGTTATAGTTTCCATGTACAGCAGCAATCATAACCAGTGTTTTGCCCATAGAATCTCTTGCATTAATGTCAGCGACTGGGAGGATGAATTGTGAAAGACTCACATCGCCTACTCTACAGCTGTACTGCAAGGCTAAATAGGATGCGCTTTGAAAGTCAAAGTCTCCAGTCAGATCTGTGATATTTAATCCTTTGGTAATAAATCTAAACAATTCTCTTCCAACTGTACTGAACCCCTTTAACCTAGCAATTTGAAAGACATTTTCACCAACATCATTTTTTGATTCAAAGATATCAGCTCCCATGTTAAGTAAGGCTAATGCAACGCCTTTGTAATTATTGTCTGTGGCAGTCACTAGAGCTTTGTTGAGCACACTTTGATAAAGCAGTGACTTATATTTGGAAGATAAAAACAACAACACTGCTTCGTTCCCACAGGAAGCACAGGCCTTGAAGGCTTCCATGATCTCTTCGTCTGAAAAACTGTATCCAACATCGAGGATTTTCTCAACCAAGTACTGACTATGTGCATGAACTGCCCAGTACAGTAAGTGCTTCTCTTCTTCCTTTGCATGCAACACGGCAAGCCTTTTTGTATCCTTCGTATTCAGGAACCGCTTTAATGTATTTAATTTCTTCAGTTTGAGCATCTGGAACACTTTGTCAACTATTTGCTCTTTTCTCAAAATAGGATGTGTAATAGACATACTGTAGTTGCCTTTGGCAACTGCATCGGCCAGTCTGGAGGCAATTGTGTCATTGTAAGCATCTGAGATGTAGATGATGTGGAGGTGATTATCTATTGCAGTGGACTGGACTGGCTGGGCTTGTACACGCTCATAAAGGAATCTGATGCTGCAGTGGTTCAGAACAAAGGATGGATTCATTTTGAATAGGGCACACGCACAGGCGTCATAGATGGTGGGATGTGAAAATCCAAGTATATCTCCATCCGTGAAAAATACACCCCTGTAACATCTGATGGCTTTGGCAACTGCAGTACGTGAGGTAACTGGCACCACGCTTCTTACGGCTTCTAAGAAATCATTTTCAGATCCCATTTCCACCTGGCTCAAGTTCAGATGATCTTCACACACCAACATCAGGATGAGCGCAGCGGATTGATCATTCCTACGTTCCATGATCATGTCAATTTCTCGCCGTAGATAAAATAGGGGTTCTCGGAAAAACTGTGCAGGTTCTTTTTGAAAGCTGAGAAATTCACAAAACAAGGTACATATTAGGGGGAAGCCAAACAAAGATTCTCTTGTGTCACAAAGCTCATCAATATCGAGGTCCAGGTCGATGTTATGGTGTTTTAGTTGTTTCTGGAGTATTTTCTTTCTTTCCTGGGGACTGTATTGACATGATTTACTTTTTGTCAAATCGAGAAGTGATGGACCTGTGAAAAAATAATATTCTTGGCCTTCCAACTTTGCGACTCCACATTCAAGGTTGTACGATTTAGTGGTGAAGATAACACGAATCACTGATTCAGCGCCTGGATGTGTTTTCAGTTCCTTGGTAGATTTGGCATCTTCTAAATATTGTTTGAGATTTTGTAGAATGGACCTAAGATGGGGAACGTCAGTTGATAGGCCGACTGTTCCAAATATATCATCCAGTATCAGACACACTCTCTTTCCACGCAGGTCACAATTCTTCAGCTCGAATTTATCCACATCATCAACAAACACAAGTTCATACCCCTGGTTCCTGAGATCTGCTCCTATCATCAAGGCAATAGACGTTTTTCCTTCACCAGAAGCACCACTTATTGTCACATGGTCATACTTCTCCAAGAGTTCCTTCACTCTTCTGTAGTTAGCCGTTTTCTCAAAGACATCTTTGACTCGCTTCAGATTTATTTGGAGCATATCTACAAGACAAAAAAGGCATTAAATTCCACCACATCATCTTACAATTATATATCCTGCTTCATCTGCAGTATCGAATCTATCTCTTGTGGCCCATTTACATAATAACATCTGATGCATCTTCTGAGACGTCTACTCCAAGACGATCCAGGAAATCTATGAATAATGTATGTCTGCCATCTCGTAGCAACAGCCCACCTGCCAACTAATCCAGAAGCCATTTTAATCAAAAGATTTAAACTGACCTTCAACCAAGATGAGAGTTGCATAACCCAGTTATCCTACCATCACACTACAAACTAGTTTACTATACAACATTGTTTTCTGCATAAAACCTCCCTTGTGATCATCTGCCTATTATTTTTCTGTTTAGGTCTATCACCATGTGCTATGAAGTTAAAGAAGTCTTACATTTGGAGGTTTGAATTCTTAAGTCATCCCTTTGAGTCTGACATCTGCTAAATGAATCGGCTGGGCTCCATAACAATTCAAGTCTTTTTCAATAAAACGCCATTATTACCTGGTTTCATTATTCCATCATTCTGTCCTCCAACAGATAAGCTGACATCAGAAGAGTCTTGTACTATGATGCCTTTTAAGTCAGACCCTGGAATGAGAGTAGAAACAGCAGGTGAGTCACAATGGAGCTTACCGCAGCTTTGTTGTTGCCTGATTGATTGTGTATGATATTTGTAAGATAATTTCATCTATTCGGAAGGAGACAACAAAAAGTGGAACCAACGGTGCGTACTCACTTTTACGTTTTGGACAATAAAATGAATTTCAGAAAATAATGCCATTGATACTAATTTGTATTAAATGTGGCGAATATTTTGCTTGTGGTAAACATTCTACTTACCTGCAGTGATTCTAGTTGACACTGCTTGCCTTTCTCGTCTCTCAGAAACAGCCGTGGCACTGGCCTGGCGCTCGATCACTTCTGACGATGCTATCATGTCCATGGAGAATGTCCCATCACCATGTGTTCCTTGTGGAAAGACATTAACATCACTGTCATTACCAGGTTGTGCTACTTCTGATGATGCTATCATGTCCATGGAGAATGTCCCATCACCATGTCTTCCTTGGGGAACGACATTAACATCATTGTCATTACCAGGTTGTGCTACTTCTGATGGTGCCAGGTTGTCCATTGTGAATGTTACATCACCACCTGTCTCACGTTCCCTGGCAGGACGTTCAGATTCTGTCTCCCTCTGATTCCTCGACTTGTCTGAAAATCAATGTCACAATATTTAACCTAATCCTCAAGTGAAACTTAAATTGATAAACCAACTGATAAATCGAGTTATAACTTCACTAGCATTTACATGTGTCTGTGATGGATGCCACCAGTTTCGTAAGACGCTTAATCATGACATGTTCTGTTATCTTATTTTTTGGTGCAACCTTTCACAATATTTGGCTTTGCTTGCAAATGTAGAATTCAAATACTAAAGCGCCCCAAACCTAAAAATAGAAAAATGGCGTATCATTGGCATGCACCACGCCGAGATGTCAAGTGGGTCTATTGGATCAGTTTTGAACGATAATCACACTGTAATCATTAGCTCATTCGTAAATACAATATGACTTGACGCGTGAAGAGTGTGCTGACAAATGGAAAAACATGGTTTACAAAGATGTATAATTTGTCATGTTCATGTTTACAAATGATTGTGCTGGTTGAGGGCACTGGTTCCAGGAAAAGTGTTCCATTGCCAAACACACCACTTTGCCCTTACTTCACCTAGACGGGTGGTAGAATGGGCCCGGTTCTATCAATCGGGTGGTGATGCCATGCCCTGGGCATTCGATTTCATGGCCTTGCATTCGATTTCAAATTTGTTTTCTGTAACTGATCCTGATTTGGGTATTGGCAAAAATAATTTCACAGAATTTATAATGACTTAAAATTACAACAGATGTTCATTTGGCCTAAAGGCGTATGCCCAGAAGGCGGTTGTTCATGGGCCGATCCTGTGGAATAATTAAACTTCTAGTTTTCTGCTGGAGTATATCATCCGAACATCCTTGGTGCTGCATGTCGGATATCCACTTGTTTTTATCATTGTCTTAGCCTATAATACGTCCGTAATGGGTGGTGAAGCTCGCTGGATGATGAAACACTAACCATGGATTACAAAACCCCTAAAACGAAACAATCGTCAACTGGACAATGATAGGTGACAACTAACGACCTTCCAACTCAACTGAATATTGGCCACGATTTGTTGTCTTGACACCTATAAAGCTAAACCAATTTGCAGTACCAAAAGACGTACATGATTTTGCAGGTGAGGTCAAAATATCAAATGATTGCGTACAGGATCTCTGCTCGTAGAATGTAGCAGGAAACAGTAATCGACAAATTTGATGTCAGCTGTTTGTTGGAATACCGATATCGGTTTCTCTACATAAAACTTGACCAGGATCATCTGGTTACTGTTCATGTGTGAACTAGACATCGTCACAGAAATCAAAGAACAAGGAGTGAATTTTGTAAACTGATTCACTACCCGACAAAACTCTGAAACTAAACAAACAAACACCTACCTATTCCTGAAACAGCTCCAAAATAAGTTAAAGCAGGATATGGGAGTGTGTTTTAAATGCCAAATGTACGACCATGATGTAACATGCACTCAATGCAGTGAGAAAACCTGTGTAACTGAAGATTACAATAACAACATTACAAAATGCGCCAACTGCACTGGCTGAGACACATTCATCTTTTTCTAAATAATACCCAATCTGGAAGCAACAAATGGAGATCAATAAAATTAAAATCACGCGGAATATAAGTTTTACTGAGGCCCCCAAAATGTTGTTCTCGCCATAGAACCAAATGAATCCTATGCCTCAGTTACGAGAACATTCTCTGTAATCAGCCACATGTACAAAGCAACTGTGTCTACTTCATCAACACACTGCCAACTGATTTGGCATGGGTGGTTACAGATAAGCTTCATGTATACTCTCTAGATCAGTCCACTCAGACGCTGAATCACGTCCAAAAACACTTCCTCAAGCTCGGTCATCTTCACAGGAAAAATCCATACCAAAACATCAATCCAAAAATAATGGGAAACATGTTACCCAAATCAAATTCAAAGCCGGAAATGACTAAAAAATATCAAAGTGACCAGTCTCCAAATGTTCAAATAGCAAAATCCAACGTTCAGTAAGTTCGGATCCTTAAGAGGACATGGAAGTGTCCGAAGACATCCAAGTTAGGGCCCATAGCTTGTCGCCCTTAAGGTAAACTAGGGGAAGATCCCAATAAACCTTTCGAAGTAATATCTTCTTCATATATGATTCGAATATTTAAGGAACGCCGCCATTTAGCTGGAATATTGCAAAGAGCGGCGTAAAACTAAAGTTAGAAATTTAGTAATCATACGGCTGGAGCATTGCTGATTTGAACAACAAACAAAACAAACAAACAACAAAAAACAAAAAAAAGCATACCGAACACGTGTAGTTAGTGTTACCTTTCCTTATCGTCATCATGTGTATGCTGCAGTATTCGGTCATGCATTTCCTGCCACAGGTCTCATTGTTTGGCGATTAAGACTGTCATGGTGAGACCTAACTCCACAAAGATCAACTCTGTGTTTTTTATCCCCCGCCGCGCGTTTAGCGCGAAGCGGGGGGGATATAGTATTAGGCTCCGTCCGTCCGTCCGTACGAATTGGAATATCTTAAGAACCGTTGACTAGATTCTTTTCATATTTGGCACCTAGGTTTATCACAGTATATGAAAGATCGAAGTCAGGTTTGGTGACCTTGACCTTCATTTCAAGGTCACAAGGGGACTTTAACGTTTTACCTGCATGTTAAGCTATCTCAAGAACCGTTCTCTGGATTTTCTTCATATGCAATACAAAGCTTTATCTAGGGAAGGCACAGGGCCCAGTCGATGTTGGTGACCTTCACATAATTTTCAAGGTCATGGCGACACTTTGAAGATTTCAGCATGTAAACCTGCATGTTAAGCTATCTCAAGAACCGTTCACTGGATTTTCTTCATATGCAATACAAAACTTTGTCTAGGGAAGGCACAGGGCCCAGTCAATTCGATCCTGATGACCTTCACACAGAATTTCAGCATATTAACAAGGTTCATCAGCAAGATACACTTTCACTGATTTCAGCAACACCAAGCTTATCCACGGCAGGTTGGGCCCATACTCGATTTTGGTGACCTTCACTTTATTTTCAAGGTCATGGCGACACTTTGAAGATTTCAGCATGTTAACCTGAATTGTCAGCAAGATATTTCAAGAATGGTTCACTGGATTTTCTTCAAAGACTTTCAAGACTTCCCTTAAATGTTTTTCAAAAAGCAATTTCTTTAGTACTATATATAACATTTTTTTTGGTTTTGATAGTATATAGTTTGTCTTCACACAAAAAAAACATTTGCAGCAGTCTTCAGTCTAGTCATGTGACCAACCTAATGACATCATCACGTTAAGCGACGTCATGCGTCTCTTACGTCAGTCTTGTTCTGTGCATCGTCCTCTTTTGGCCATTTATTTCTGAGCTGTGGAATGTCGGACCTTACCAAAGATTCTGTTCAATGCGGGAAATGGCAGCAGTTAATGCTCTGTTATCAGAACCCTCCGACATAACGTCTGTCTGCATGGAGTGCACAGAACAAGACTGACCTAAGCGACGTACATGATGAAGTCATTAGGTTGGTCACATGACTAAACGCATACACGTCCACCACTATTGTTTCTAACTATGACGTCAAAAACAGGATGCCGTCACAAACGTAACCTTACTGTCACCTATGACTACGGTTTATGTCTCCCGCTATTGTTACTAACTGCTTAACGTCATACGCATGATGACGACACTCAGCTTTCATTGTACACCTGAAGAGCCGTTGAACGTGCATATATAAATTAAATTTGGCAAGATGAGATATCTGGACTCATATTTTGTATATCTATTGCTTATACACCTGCAGAAATCACATATTTATATATATATAGTATATTAAAGACAAAAATATTGTTGAAAGGCGTGACAATGTGCCTTAAGATTCCCATTCCGAATTAAAGTGCTTCGAAAAAACAAACTGCCTGGATGTTGTCACGCTTGTGGGTCTACCTTAGCGGACAATTTCATGACCTTGTTCTCCTATGTCACGGATAGCCCTGAGACACATGGCGTTCACTCCCTCTCACAAAGTATCAAAGTTTTCGGTTATTTGACCATTTGTATTTGTAACCCAACATCACACAAAAGTTGTACATGTACCAAGCGATATTAATATCTTGTTCATGTTTAAGTGTTTTAATTTCGTTGATGAGATAGGTTCATTTGATCTCTGCAACCGACAAATAAATTCTTTATGGACACGTTTGTTAAGTTTGTTTTTGTTACAATGTGTTGAGACGGTCCCTGAAACAGCTTCAGCTTTAACTGTTGACACTTCATGCTTATCAGGAGAGACACTTCGCAATAGTGACCTACTTAAAACTTGAGTTGCCTGTGACGTAATAATTCACTTGAGAACAAACACACACACTCACACAGGCACGTACTGCCACAAACCAGTCAAGTGTAATGTGACTCTGCTAAACAAACTAACGGTTAGAGGAGATTTTGCCATAGTGTTAAATTACTGAAAAACACAATTAAATCACAGTGAATGACAAGCATACAGCAACGATATTGAGCGTGATCCCGTGTGTGTGTAGTGCGTGTGTGTGTGTGTGGGTTGTGTTAGAGAGATAGAGAGAGGGGGAGAGAGATGAGTATTTAGAGAGAGAGAGAGAGAGAGAGAGAGAGAGAGAGAGAGAGAGAGAGAGAGAGAGAGAGAGAGAGAGAGATGAGAGAGAGAGAGAGAGAGAGAGAGAGAGAGAGAGAGAGAGAGAGAGAGAGAGAGAGAGAGAGAGAGAGAGAGAGAGAGAGAGACCCATGAGACGTCACATACAACTCATGAACTTGAACCCTAAACCTGACAAACAAACCAGTAACAGACAAACCTAGAAGGTATAACGAATTTGCCGTTGGAACTTAAATCATGTTCCCGATTTCTATGTCACCTTGCGCAGCCATTTTGTCCTCTAGCTGAGTTTTCACACGCCTATGTTTCTTGATCTCAAACCAACTGTTTGGTAGCAGTCTTTGTTGTCTACAAGTGAGAGGACAAGTCCCCTATCTTCAGGGAAACCAACCTCAGAGTATTACGGACAAAATTAAAGGCAAATATGACATCCTCACCTTCTTACCGCTAAGCCCAACCTTTAGTACTGCTGCCACCCGCCATGTATGTCACGTGCAGACACGTCATCAGGGATTTTCCGTACGTAATTTATCACACCTGTCAGACACTTCACGTTTCCCTTTACATGTTATCGAGGCATCATGACCTCTTCAAATCTGGACTGAGAACACAAGTATGTGTAACTAAACTTTGGTTTTAGTGCATGTAATATATTGTTTCCTACTTGGTTGTCCCACTTCTTGTGCGTTTGGTCGTGGGGTGTAAGGTTTACATTTTCTCAAATATATCTAGAAGTGTTTCCAGACATGATTCAGGGAAATGCTTCAAAGAGCTGATAGTGAATATTATATGCCCCTGTTGCTGCATCATGAATTTGCGGAAGGGCTGTATATAGCTCATGTAATGAAAATACTAATACTATTATAGTATTCACCATTGTCTGAGTTGAAATGTATTCGACAATATATCCTATACCTATACGAGTTTTGTACTCTCTTGTGTTCATCTCAATTGGGTATCCTAATTTTCCTTTGAGTAACCAAATACATTGTCCCCACCTCACTCAAACTCAATTGGGTAATTTCCAATTTCCCATTAGTTGTAAAAATGTATTGAAGTTTAGATGCTGGTTTACGTGTTTCTTATTTACATTTATTTAGTAATATGAGAAACGATGAAAAAGTTCATGTGTAGAAAAAGAATTTCTCAAAATATCTCAATTATTGTATCTATCCATCGGCACGCAAGCTAAGATTTGACATTTGTGTGTGCACGCATCTAAGATCAATCTTTTAAAGTATTTACCAAACTTCAAGCATACTTGTACGCACTAAACTTAATAGGAATTGTGATTTTACATAAATATTTGCATAATTTACGCAGATACGCAGCTTGAATGTACCGCAGATGAATCCACTGATTATAAAAGACAAAATATCTGATAGTAAACTGGTCTAACAGCGGAATAGTGAAAAATTAAAGTTATATCACGTAAATGTAGAAGGAACGCTGAAAGTGATGCTGACGTGGATGTCAACTGTATCAACCGTGCTGATCATGAAATCCTGGGACACTTTGAACTTTCAGCACTTTCGGTTAAGGGCAAAGGATCATAATCTGGGGTTCGCTATCTCCAAGATTGTGACTCTGAATAAATCTGGCATTGCAAATAAACTTGGTGAGACTTTGGCAAAACATTCCTCATCATTAAATTATAATCCTGTTTCAGAGGTACCAAACCGAACAAGAATAAAACCCCGTCAAATTTAACTCTGATAATGGTGAGGATTACAATGAAGCCTTTTCTCTCCATGAATTCATATTCATTATCAGGTTCTGAAACACCTCCCTAATTCAAGTTTGGAAACTCTACTCTTTCTGACATTTGGACAACCGGAAACAACAACTTTCCTCCTTCGTGGCACAATGCCATTATTATCCCTATACAAAAGCCTGGCCGGGATCATACTGATCCCTCAAACTACCGTCCTATATCCCTAACTAGTTGTGTTTGTAAAACCATGGAGCGCATGGTCAACAATCGTCTAATCTGGTACTTGGAGACCAATAACCTGCTTAGTGACCTCCAATGTGGTTTCCAAAAGAACCGAAGTACCAGTGACCATCTGGTGCGTCTGGAATGATTTTGTCAACAAACAACATACTGTCTTTCAGTGTGTCTATCTTTTTCGACTTTGAAAAAGCATATGATACAACGTGGAAACATGGTATCTTTAAAACATTGCATGAATTTGGATTGAATGGCAAACTACCTCTGTTCATATCTCAGTTTTTAAACAACAGACAATTTCAAGTAGTGGTGGGTTCCACATTGTCTGCTTAATTCCACCAAGACCAGAGCGTCCCTCAAGGCGGCATCCTGTCTGTCACATTTTTAGCATCAAAATTAACAGCCTCACTAAAGTTTTAAACAGTTGTGTTGATGGGTCCCTTTTCGTGGATGATTTCAATATTTCATGTCGTGGTGAGAACATGCACGCAATAGAAAAGCAGCTACAACTCTGCATCAATACAATTCAAAACTGGGCCAATGAAAATGGCTTTACGTTTTAAAATGCAAAACAAATTGTATTCACTTTTGCCGTAAATACAAACTGCACAAGGATCCAGAGCCATTGCTGGTCGTAAAACGCGACCAAATTTGGCCACGTGTTTACCGTTGGTTGCGTCCCTGGTGGGCAGATATGGCGTCTGGTAGTTAAGGTTACCGGAGCTGGCAATTATCCAACACACTTTGCCCTGACGGGTGGTAGAATAAGCGAGTGGTTGTTGCCTGGATGGTGTGAGTGGTTGCTGTCTTGATGGTGTGAGTGGTTGCTGTCTGGATTGTGTGAGTGGTTGCTGCCTGGATTGTGTGAGTGGTTGCTGTCTGGATGGTATGACTGGTTGCTGTCTGGATGGTGTGAGTGGTTGCTGCCTAGATGGTGTGAGAGGTTGCTGTCTGGATGGTGTGAGTGGTTGCTGCCTGGATGGTGTGAAAGGTTGCTGTCTGGATGGTGTGAGTGGTTGTTGTCTTGATGGTGTGAGTGGTTGCTGTCTGGATGGTGTGAGTGTTTGCTGTCTGGATGGTGAGAGAGGTTGCTGTCTGGATGGTGTGAGTGGTTGCTGTCTGGATGGTGTGAGAGGTTGCAGTCTGGATGGTGTGAGTGGTTGTTGTCTTGATGGTGTGAGGTGTGAGTTTGCTGTCTTGATGGTGGTGAGTGGTTGCTGTCTGGATGGTGTGAGTGGTTGCTGCCTGGATGGTGTGTGAGTGGTTGCTGTCTGGATGGTGTGGTTGCTGGGATTGCTGTCTGGATGTTGCTGTCTGGATGGTGTGACTGGTTGCTGTCTGGATGGTGTGAGTGGTTGCTGCCTGGATGGTGTGAGTGGTTGCTGTCTGGATGGTTGAGTGGGATGCTGTGGATGGATTGTGTGAAATGACTGGTTGCTGCCTGGATGGTGTGAGTGGTTGCTGTCTGGATGGTGTGAGTGGTTGCTGCCTGGATGGTGTGAGTGGTTGCTGCCTGTGATGGTGCTGTGTGGAGGTATGACTGGTTGCTGTCTGGATGGTGTCAGAGTGGTTGATGGTGTGTTGCCGCCCGGATGGTGAGTGGTTGCTGCCTGGGGATGGTGTGAGTGGTTGCTGCCTGGATGGTGTGACTGGTGCTGCCTGGGTGGTGTGAGTGGTTGCTGTCCGGATGGTGTGAGTGGTTGCTGTCTGGATGGTGTGAGAGTTTGCTGCCTGGATGGTGTGAGTGGTTGCTGTGTGGATGGTGTGAGAGTGGTTGTTGCCTGGATGGTGTGAGTGGTTGCTGCCTGGATGGTTTGAGTGGTTGCTGCCTGGATGGTTTGAGTGGTTGCTGCCTGGATGGTGTGACTGGTTGCTGCCTGGGTGGTTTGAGTGGTTGCTGTGTGGATGGTGTGAGTGGTTTCAGCGACATGTATTTGTTTTCAGAATAGAGCTTGTTGATAGACTGCCTTACAAGGTTCTTTTGAAAGTTGTCCAAATGTTTTAATTTGTGTGATTTTGACACGACCCCTACCTGCTTCTCATCACCCTCACAAGAAGTGAGGTACACAATGCAATGGTGTAAAAGCCTTCCAGACATCAACCGTCCTCCACTTTATGGCTGCACAGCGCCATGACACAATGTGACATAGGACAAACGTAGTCACGGGCAACACCGCGATCACGTGCCAATCACAGTGAAAGTCAATAAAACCCGTTCTGTGTCACATCGATTACAGTTTACAGTTGTACAAGCGCTTAACAGCTGTGCAGAAAATCCACAGGTCAGGAAAGGGTTTTCAAGAGAGTTTACCTTCTTATCCTTTGTTTCTGTAAAATATGTTCTTTTCAGAGACTGATTGTTAGTCTAGAGAAACCTTTCCCCAAGACTTTGCTTGATTTGTCTCCTAAGAAGCAGAAACTGTGAACAAGGCCCACACTATATAATAGCTTCGTGTCACCCCGAGCTCTTTTTGATAAAGAGTTGACAGATGCAAATGTGAGGCAAGGTTCCAGACCACTGGTGAGGATGTTAGTCCGACCAGCCATCGCAGTAATATGTGTTTAATTCGTAACCCGATCCCCGAAGTGAGTTAGTTTTCTTGCAGATGTTTACAGACCCTGAACCTGAGGAAATCTAGACTTACTTTATTTAGGGCTTTAGAACTGCAGACAGGGCCTGGCAGTACGGAAAATAGTGTGGTTTAGCGACTGTGAGAAACTCATCAGGGTCCTGATTCCCAAAGCGTTCGTAAAGTTACGACCTATCGCAACGCTATACTATATCACTGGCTTACGAATGCAGTGCTACAATTCCAGGCTGATCAGTGCATTGATGTGATCACTTGCTCATAATGTCAATCACTGGGTTTGGTGATCTACACTTGGCTGTTTGCTGACTCCTGTGACATGAGAGTTTTGTTTGACTAACAAACAAGATGGAGGGGAAATGAGTCATATCTGGAGGGAATCTATTTAATCGTTTGTGGTTTTATAATAGTCACGTAATCCGTTACACACAAGCAATGAGTCCATCTGCTAGTGTCTTGTAATATATTACACAAGGTTGTACTATTTACTTCATAGAATACAACATATTAGTCCAAGTGTCTCCCCATACAACATCACAGATCCTTGGGTAGACTCTGCGACAAGCTGTATCTACTACGACACTGACTAGACAGATATAACAATAAACAGGTAGTGATATATATGAAATATTCGCCTAAATAAAGAAGCGCAGAAGAGATGTATTTTTGCTGGTTTCTTTGTTAGTTGTTTAACGCCACACTCAGCAATGTCCCAGCCATATGGCGGCGGTCTGTAAATAATCAAGTCTGGACCAGACAATCCAGTGATCAACAGCATGAGCATCGATCTACGCAATTAGGATACGATGACATGTGCAGTTGATAGGTAGTGTTTGCTTGTTTTGTTTGTTGTTTAACGCAGCACTCAGTGATAGTCCAGCTGTATTGCAGCGGTCTGTAAATGGTCGAGTCTGGACCAAACAATTCGGTGATCAACATCATGAGCATCTATTTACTCAGCTGGGATACGATGACATGTGCAAGGACAGGTTGACCGCTGTAGTAAAGTGAATTCATTCATAGATCAATCCAACACGTCCTCAGTTGTAACAAATATCTCCCAACTTCTCATCTCAACAGCTTCTCATAGAACTAACAACACCTCCCACCCCCCCACCCCACCCCACCCCGCACCCGCACCCGCTACTGCTCACAAGTTTACACGATCAATCTGTCTGATTATACAACCTGCATACAATTCTACTGGTAAACTTGCCTTCCTCAACCCTGCACTTGGTAACTTCAAGCCCTGGGCTGTCACACTCTTCCCCGTGAAGGTCCGGGTTAGAATATTGGCCTCCAGTAACCCGTGCTTGTCGTAAGAGGTGACTAACGGGATCGGGTGTTCAGGCTCGTTGACTTGGTCGACACATGTCATCGGTTCCCAATTTCGAAGATCGATGCTCATGCTGTTGATCACTAGATTGTCTGGTCCCGATTATTTACAGACCGCCGCCATATAGCTGGAATATTGCTGACTGCGGCGTAAAACTAAACTCACTCACCCTCAAACAAGCCGAGGCCTCTTTCTCCACATATCGTGATCAGATATTTCTGCAGTCGGACCGAGCTGAGCGTATTTCCCGAGAATACAATGTGGGCGAGCTTATTATATATGGGGGTGACAGTCAGTCCAGCCATTCACAGAATGACGTACTTATTAAATGTTACTCTTACCAAGAAACTAAACGAACTTAAACATCATAAATATTAATTAGGGAAATGTTTAAACAATATGCATGTATTGTATTTCTCTTCTGTCGGTCAACTGCCAGGTACCTCCTACCCCTGCGGGATTATGTTACCTGTTTCAAGGAAGTGACGGTGTCGCGCGTAGATTGGGGGTCGTTTTGTTCAAGCTGCAGTGTCAGTCTGCATATGACCTTGCAGTAACAGCTGTTGAATTGACCCAGATAGCAGTCATAAATCGAGAATTGAATACCGTCCTGAATATGCCTCATTGTGTACATTAACAGTTTGGTGAAAGTTTCATTAAACTATGGAATCCAGGAAGGAACATTATCGCGTTCCGCCCTTTCAAAAAGAAACAAAACGTGAAAATCAACAGTGACAATGTGACGTTTTGGCCATTTATTGCATCGTCACTTTGTCCCGTTGTCGCGCATTGGATCATACTATTGTTTTTGATTTCACTAAAGGGCGAAATTGCAACAACGCGTAAATACTCCTTTGGGGATTGAATGCATAGGGCCCTGAACATGAACTTGCGAACTTGTTATGAGTTACTGGGGCGGTGGGGTAGTCTCGTGGTGATGGCGTTCGCTCGTCACGCTGAAGACCTGGGTTCGATTCCTTACATTGGCACGATATGTGAAGCCCATTTCTGGTGTTTCCGCCGTGATATTGCTGGAATATTGC
Organism: Haliotis rubra; assembly: GCF_003918875.1. NCBI lineage: Eukaryota > Metazoa > Mollusca > Gastropoda > Lepetellida > Haliotidae > Haliotis > Haliotis rubra. The sequence goes on along the minus strand of NW_025764902.1, from coordinate 208,182 downwards.
TAAAAGCGGCGTAAAACCATACTCACTCACTCACTCTGGTGTTCCCCGCCGTGATATTGCTGGAATATTGCTAAAAGCGGCGTAAAACTCACTCATTCTATGAGTTACTGTATTTTCGCATGTTGATGATCAGTAACTCTCGGTGGAGTACTTGACTCTCGGTGCAGTCGGCAACTTTCAGGATTTCGGTGCGGTTGGGTAGCCTAGTGGTTGAAGTGTTCGCTCGTCACGCCGAAGACCAGGGTTCGATTCCCCATACGGATACCATGTGTGAAGCCCATCTTTAATGTCCCCAGTTTTGATATTGCTTGAGGGGCGGTGGGGTAGCCAAGGGGTTAAAGCGTTGGCTCGTCACGCCAGAAACCCGGATTCGAATCCCCACATGGGTACAATGTGTGAAGCCCATTTCTAGTGTCCCCGCCGTGATATTGCTGGAATATTGCTAAAAGCGGCGTAAAACCAAACTCAGTCAGTCAGTCAGTGATATTGCTGGAATGATGTTAAAGCGGCATAAAACCAGATTCACTCACTCACTCACTGGATTGCATGACGTGGTTTCATGTGTCACGATATCAACCTCTCGGGCTTCTGGTCAAGTCTCAGTAAGTCACAGACAATCTGCTATTGTTGGAGTGCTTCTGACTGACGCGTAATGGAAGGTCATGGTGAACGAATTCTTGGGTTTACTGATTACTATGACGATGCTCTCATTCAGCCAGGAAGTATTTCTTACATCTGTCTGACAAAGACGTGATTTAACCTCACATGTGTGCTTTCAGTTTCCGTGCTGTCCCATTTACATTTTGTAGGCTTTCACCATCCCTCGACGACAACGTTCTTGTTTATGAAACCATGGTCACGGAAACATGTTAAATTGGAATATTGACAAAATACATTATTGTATTTCTGCGCACGTTTTCAATGCAAGAGGTTTGCCATACCATCTAAAATGGAACACAAATCTGACAATCCAGAGACACACAGTAAACTATATACAGAGCCAAACCAATACGACTGCATACAGAGAAAACCCAGTAAACCTACATACAGTGACAAACCTGTACACCTATATACAGAGACAACCCAGTACACCTACATACAGAGACAACCCAGTACACCTACATACAGTGACAACCCAGTACACCTACATACAGTACACCTACATACAGAGACAACCCAGTACACCTATATACAGAGACAACCCAGTACACCTACATACAGTGAAAACCCAGTACACCTACATACAGAGAAAACCCAGTACACCTACATACAGTACACCTACATACAGAGACAACCCAGTACTCCTACATACAGTGACAACCCAGTACACCTACATACAGTACACCTACATACAGAGACAACCCAGTACACCTACATACAGTGACAACCCAGTACACCTGCATACAGTACACCTACATACAGAGACAACCCAGTACACCTACATACAGTGACAACCCAGTACACCTACATACAGAGAAAACCCAGTACACCTACATACAGAGAAAACCCAGCACACCTAGAAACAGGGTCAACCCAGTACACCTATATACAGAGACAACCCAGTAGACCTACATACAGAGACAACCCAGTACCCCTACATACAGAGAAAACCCAGTACACCTACATACAGTGACAACCCAGTACACCTACATTCAGTACACCTACATACAGAGATAACCCAGTACACCTATATACAGTGACAACCCAGTACACCTACATACAGACTCAAAGCAATACACCTAGATATAGTGACAACCCTGTACACCTACATACAGAAACAGCACAGTACACCTACATACAGAGACAACCCAGTACACCTAGATAGAGAGACAACTCAGTACATCTACATACAGAGACAACCTAGTACACCTACATAACTGACAACCCAGTACAACTACATACACTGACAACCAAGTACACCAACATTCACTGACAACCCAGCACACCAACATACAGTGACAACCCAGTACACCTAGATACACACACAACCCAGTACACCAACATACAGTGACAACCCACTACACCTACATACAGTGACAACCCAGTACACCTATATACAGTGGCTACATAGTACACCTACATGCAGTGACTACATAGTACACCTACATACAGTGACAACCCAGTACACCTACATACAGTGACTACATAGTACACCTACATACAGTGACTACATAGTACACCTACAACTTATATCTTATATTTGAGATTATACCTTCTCAGTAAAATACGGATTCTTGTAGTTCTGTTAGGCTGAGTCCCATCCGGGATTCGAACCCACATCAATCGACAGCAAACAAAGGCACCGATCTAATCATGCAGAAAAGAAAAGTCTGACAACTGGTAGTATAGATCACGTACATTTCTGTATTCAAAGATTCAGGAAATTCGTTTAGCTGGACAGAATGTGAGAAAGCGCAATTGTTTGGGGAAACCAGAGATTTTCACCTTCCTGGTTAGGGGCAAGAGGGAAGTGAAGAGGAAGTGTATTTTTGTAATAAGAAGGGTGCTAGACGTATAACATGCCGTGATTACACAAGAAGGTTTTGGATGCTCGCCAGCCGCATCGGACATCGGAGATAGGGATGATTCTTGCTCCGAATAATCGTGTCTTCTGTATACAGTATAAACAGAATTCCATGTAGAAGGTCCACCATATTGTAAGTACATCACACAGAGACTTTCACTAGCGTAAGAACCTTCACAGAACGTAGTCAAGATTTCTGAACCTTGACGCGTCATTCCTGACTCTCAGCTATATCTTGTGAAGTTCAGATTTACACATTTCTCAAAAAACATGAACAGATCACTTGATTCCATATCCAGTGTGTGTCATTATGTTATTATCAACTTCCTGTGAAGTATACACATGTAAACCATAACGTAAGTACTTCCCCGTTGTAAAAGCTGATAATTTATTTATTGACTTTTCACTTTGTGCTGGTTCATTAGAGTTCAAACCTTCATACCAGGGTGTCCAGTTTTTGTGAATTTTGAAGCTTGCTTCCTTTTTAAATGAATCTGTATCGAAACGTCGCACTCACGAATAAAAAAGAAGTTGTTATCCATAAAGTTTGTTCTATATTGGACTTCTTAACTTCTAAAATGCCACTCAAAGGAGTTATATATTGTTGATTTATTATTTACATACTACATCATTTGAGAATATGAATGCACCACTACATTCCACAATATGCTACATATTCAGTGTCCGTCATTATTATGTTCTCAGTTTCCTGGGGAGTATACACTTGCACATCCCTAAGCTGCCTAAGTCCCCCTTGTCTTCGTGTTTTGGTTATGATCGTAATCTATTATTATAGTATGTTAACAAAATATCACTTAATTGTTCTGTTCTGTTTCAGTGAAGAGAATGACTGTCTGGTTGATAATGTGGACAGCACTCATGGTAATGGCTACAGAAGGTAAGACATTGTACTGTTACCATTGCTGACCGCCTCCGTGGTGTAGTGGTTAGAGCGTCCACCCGGAGAGCGGAAGGTCGCGGGTTTGATCCCCGACCGCCTCATACCATACGTTAAAATATGGAACTTGTTGGTCCCTGCCTGGCGCTCGGCATTAATGGGTACAACAAGGACTGGTCGGCTCGGAGTATAATGTGTCTGAGTGGGGTACTCATGCTTCACTGCGGCGTGGTATCTCAGTGGGCTAGTACTGTAAAACCAGCTTAATTCTGGGCTAGTACAAGCAGTAGCACATACACATACACACGCATGCACGTCGTCATATGAGCGAAATATTCTCAAGCACGACGTTAAACCCAATTTCACTTCAACTGACTAGCTAAAACAAAGGTTTGACCTCCTTGTTGGGGTAGGGTCATAGGTTGGAACCCAACACGCTACATCCTGCTCCATACTTCGTGGAGTAACTGCTGTATGAATGTCAAATATTTTTTGGGTATTTTTCTATCATGCACTAGTATACAGGTATAACAATTTTGGGTCCAGACTCGATTATACCCAATTTTTTTGTGTTTTTTGTCCGCGTGGCTTTTGTCCTGCTCCCAACAATTTTGTAGTGCTTCAAAACCGTACAAGTGTTGCTTATCTTTATTAAGAATAGAACCCTTGAATATTCGGATTAGAAATGTCTTCAGCAACCTATGCTTGTCGTAAGAGGCGCCTAACAGGACCGGGTGGTCAGGCTCGCTGACTTGGTTGACACATGTCATCGTATCCCAGTTGCGTTGATCGATGTTCATACCGTTCATCATTGGATTGTCTGGTCCAGACACGATGGTGTACAGACCGCCGCCATATAGGTGTGTGCAGTGTTGAACAAGAACAATAACAAGAAAAAAATAGAAAAATCATAGGGACAACCACCACTCTGTACCGCTAAACGTTCAGGTATTATAGGTCTTGTAACTCATTTGCTATAGTTAAGTATCCTGTGTTTTTGTTGAAGAACAAACTCTTTATTGCCATTACGCAAAACAATGAAATAATATTGTCACAATAACTTTCAGCTGTTCCATGCCATTACACCCATCACTGTTCAGACTGTGACAGAGAGACGGGGGATTGCCACACTGAGTGTGACACTGGGTATTACGATCGACAATGCAACTCTACATGCAGCAGAAACTGTAGGAATAACACATGCGTGCTGTCAGAACATGGTAGCGGTAACTGCACTGAGGGTTGTGTGCCAGGTTATTCTGGCATTGGCTGCAACATACCATGTGACAGTCCAGGAGGTAGCTGTACAGCATGTCCAGGTGGTTGTGATGGAGGATATTGTCAGCTGGGGTCATCCTGTGTGTCTGGATGTGTAGACTCCTACTACGGGACTGTCTGTAAAGCTGGTAGGTACAGCTAGGTTATTATTCTATCATGAAGACTATGTTGTATACTCCCCAGGGCTTTGAGTCCACGGAGAAATGACACTCCTACCCTTAGTTCATTGTATTCAGAAACTATACTCAAAGGCAAAATTGATGACACAAACAACAAACACCAACAGTATTAAGTTTCACTCTTTGTTGTTTACAATAAGTTTTGCGTAATTGTAAATTAGAATTTTAAGTATCTCCAGCTGATTCTGTTCAATGTTCTCCCAGGGAACGAGTTATTTATATTAATTAACTTGTTTTGTAAAGGTACTACAGTGGGACTATCTGTGGGACTGTCCGGAGTTTCCTCAATCATCTTCCTGGTCATGTGCTGCAAGTGTTGTCAACGCTTAAGGCAGAACAGGTGCGCGCGTCCTCGCATTGTTTATCGCAAGAACTGACACTAACGTGAATGTCCCAGTCAGTGACAATAACGTGGGGTCCTACCACGACGACGTGAGGTGTCGTCCCTGACATCAGCTGCTCTGTAATGTACTGTCAGCATTTTGCTGTGTTGAGTCCCCTCCCACCACTTGTCACTATAGCTCCCTACAATCAAACCTTTCCTTCATCATAAACTGAACTGATCGTACTGTCTGCATGTTGAGGTGTTGAGTCCGTCCCACCACTTGTCACTATAGCTCCCTAAAATCAAACATTGTCTTCATCATAAACTGAACTGATCGTACTGTCTGCATTTTGCTGTGTTGAGTCCCTCCCACCACTTGTCACTATAGCTCCCTACAATCAAACCCTTTCTTCATCATAAACTGAACTGATCGTACTGTCTGCATGTTGCTGTGTTGAGTCCCTCCCACCACTTGTCACTATAGCTCCCTACAATCAAACATTTTCTTCATCATAAACTGAACTGATCGTACTGTCTGCATGTTGCTGTGTTGAGTCCGTCCCACCATTTGCCACAATAGCTCTCTACAATCAAACCCTTTCTTCATCATAAACTGAACTAATCGTACTGTCTGCATTTTGCTGTTTTGAGTCCGTCCCACCACTTGTCACTATAGCTCCCTACAATCAAACATTTCCTTCATCATAAACTGAACTGATCGTACTGTCTGCATGTTGCTGTGTTGAGTCCGTCCAAACCACTTGTCACTATAGCTCCCTACAATCAAACCTTTCCTTCATCATTAACTGAACTAATCGTACTGTCTGCATGTTGCTGTGTTGAGTCCCTCCCACCACTTGTCACTAAAGCTCCCTACAATCAAACCTTTCTTCATCATAAACTGAACTGATCGTACTATCTGCATGTTAATTGCTGTGTTGAGTCCGTCCCACCACTTGTCACTTTACCTCCCTACAATCAAACATTTTCTTCATCATAAACTGAACTGATCGTACTGTCTGCATGTTGCTGTGTTGAGTACATCCCACCACTTGTAACTATAGCTCCCTACAATCAAACCTTTCCTTCATCATAAACTGAACCGATCGTACTGTCTGCATGTTGCTGTGTTGAGTCCCTCCCACCACTTGTCACTATAGCTCCCTACAATCAAACCCTTTCTTCATCATCAACTGAACTAATCGTACTGTCTGCATGTTGCTGTGTTGAGTCCCTCCCACCACTTGTAACTATAGCTCCCTACAATCAAACCTTTTCTTCATCATAAACTGAACCGATCGTACTGTCTGCATGTTGCTGTGTCGAGTCCCTCCCACCACTTGTCACTATAGCTCCCTATAATCAAACCTTTCCTTCATCATTAACTGAACTGATCGTACTGTCTGCATGTTGCTGTGTTGAGTCCCTCCCACCACTTGTCACTATAGCTCCCTACAATCAAACCCTTTCTTCATCATAAACTGAACCGATCGTACTGTCTGCATGTTGCTGTGTCGAGTCCCTCCCACCACTTGTTACTATAGCTCCCTATAATCAAACCTTTCCTTCATCATTAACTGAACTATTCGTACTGTCTGCATGTTGCTGTGTTGAGTCCCTCCCACCACTTGTCACTATAGCTCCCTACAATCAAACCTTTCTTCATCATAAACTGAACTGATCGTACTATCTGCATGTTAATTGCTGTGTTGAGTCCGTCCCACCACTTGTCACTTTACCTCCCTACAATCAAACATTTTCTTCATCATAAACTGAACTGATCGTACTGTCTGCATGTTGCTGTGTTGAGTACATCCCACCACTTGTAACTATAGCTTCCTACAATCAAACCTTTCCTTCATCATAAACTGAACTGATCGTACTGTCTGCATGTTGCTGTGTTGAGTCCCTCCCACCACTTGTCACTATAGCTCCCTACAATCAAACCCTTTCTTCATCATCAACTGAACTAATCGTACTGTCTGCATGTTGCTGTGTTGAGTCCCTCCCACCACTTGTAACTATAGCTCCCTACAATCAAACCTTTCTTCATCATAAACTGAACCGATCGTACTGTCTGCATGTTGCTGTGTCGAGTCCCTCCCACCACTTGTAACTATAGCTCCCTACAATCAAACCCTTTCTTCATCATAAACTGAACTGATCGTACTGTCTGCATGTTGCTGTGTTGAGTCCCTCCCACCACTTGTCACTATAGCTCCCTACAATCAAACATTTTCTTCATCATAAACTGAACTGATCGTACTGTCTGCATGTTGCTGTGTTGAGTCCGTCCCACCATTTGCCACAATAGCTCTCTACAATCAAACCCTTTCTTCATCATAAACTGAACTAATCGTACTGTCTGCATTTTGCTGTTTTGAGTCCGTCCCACCACTTGTCACTATAGCTCCCTACAATCAAACATTTTCTTCATCATAAACTGAACTGATCGTACTGTCTGCATGTTGCTGTGTTGAGTCCGTCCAAACCACTTGTCACTATAGCTCCCTACAATCAAACCTTTCCTTCATCATAAACTGAACTGATCGTACTGTCTGCGTGTTGCTGTGTTGAGTCCGTCCAACCACTTGTCACTATAGCTCCCTACAATCAAACCTTTCCTTCATCATAAACTGAACTGATCGTACTGTCTGCATGTTGCTGTGTTGAGTCCGTCCAAACCACTTGTCACTATAGCTCCCTACAATCAAACCTTTCCTTCATCATTAACTGAACTAATCGTACTGTCTGCATGTTGCTGTGTTGAGTCCCTCCCACCACTTGTCACTATAGCTCCCTACAATCAAACCTTTCTTCATCATAAACTGAACTGATCGTACTATCTGCATGTTAATTGCTGTGTTGAGTCCGTCCCACCACTTGTCACTTCACCTCCCTACAATCAAACATTTTCTTCATCATAAACTGAACCGATCGTACTGTCTGCATGTTGCAGTGTTGAGTCCCTCCCACCACTTGTCACTATAGCTCCCTACAATCAAACCCTTTCTTCATCATCAACTGAACTAATCGTACTGTCTGCATGTTGCTGTGTTGAGTCCCTCCCACCACTTGTAACTATAGCTCCCTACAATCAAACCTTTCTTCATCATAAACTGAACCGATCGTACTGTCTGCATGTTGCTGTGTCGAGTCCCTCCCACCACTTGTCACTATAGCTCCCTATAATCAAACCTTTCCTTCATCATTAACTGAACTAATCGTACTGTCTGCATGTTGCTGTGTTGAGTCCGTCCAAACCACTTGCCATTATAGCTCTCTACAATCAAACCTTTTCTTCATCATAAACTGAACTGATCGTACTGTCTGCATTTTGCTGTGTTGAGTACATCCCACCACTTGTAACTATAGCTCCCTACAATCAAACCTTTCCTTCATCATAAACTGAACTGATCGTACTGTCTGCATGTTGCTGTGTTGAGTCCCTCCCACCACTTGTCACTATAGCTCCCTACAATCAAACCTTTCTTCATCATAAACTGAACTGATCGTACTGTCTGCATTTTGCTGTGTTGAGTCCCTCCCACCACTTATCACTATAGCTCCCTACAATCAAACATTTCCTTCATCATAAACTGAACTGATCGTACTGTCTTCATGTTGCTGTGTTGAGTCCCTCCCACCACTTGTCACTATAGCTCCCTACAATCAAACCTTTCCTTCATCATAAACTAAACTGATCGTACTGTCTGCATTTTGCTGTGTTGAGTCCCTCCCACCACTTGTCACTATAGCTCCCTACAATCAAACCTTTCCTTCATCATAAAGTGAACTGATCGTACTGTCTGCATGTTGCTGTGTTGAGTCCCTCGCACTACTTGTCACTATAGCTCCCTACAATCAAACCTTTTCTTCATCATAAACTGAACTAATCGTACTGTCTGCATGTTGCTGTGTTGAGTCCGTCCAAACCACTTGCCATTATAGCTCTCTACAATCAAACCTTTTCTTCATCATAAACTGAACTAATCGTACTGTCTGCATTTTGCTGTGTTGAGTCCTTCCCACCACTTGTCACTATAGCTCCCTACAATCAAACCTTTCCTTCATCATAAACTGAACTGATCGTACTGTCTGCATGTTGCTGTGTTGAGTCCATCCCACCACTTGTCACTATAGCTCCCTACAATCGAACCCTTTCTTCATCATAAACTGAACTGGTCGTACTGTCTGCATGCTGCTGTGTTGAGTCCCTCCCACCACTTGTCACTATAGCTCCCTACAATCAAACCCTTTCTTCATCAGAAACTGAACTGATAGAACTGTTCTAAACGTTCCCCTAGCTCTAGATTAAAAAGGTTTTAAGAATGGAACAATAATATTTATGCATATTAAATCAGAATGTCTAGGGTCATGTAATTCGAACTGATAAATCTGTTTATAAGTTAGTACTCTTTAAAAGCCTCTCGATACATTTTCATGGGAACCCGTGAAGGTCCGGGTTAGAACTGGCCTTCAGTAATCCATGCTTGTCGTAAGAGGCGACTAACGGGATTGCTGCGATATACCCATAATATAGTACTGTTATACCTGGAAATCAATATTTAACAATTTTTATGTTTATTTAGATTTGGATACTAATGGCATGTGCTTATATTGTTCTTACTTCACTAGGGGCCCTGGGTTAGCCCAGCGGTTAAAGCGTTCGCTTGTCACGCCGAGGACCCGGGTTCGATTCACCACATGGGTACAATCTGTGACGCCCTTTTATGGTGTTCCCCGTGATATTGCAGAAAGCAGCGTAAAACCTTACTCACTCACTCACTCTTACTTCACAGTGTCACCAACAAAACAGAGATGTGCAACAACGTTGCCGAGATGGGTGGTGCCACTGTACAGGAGCTGGAATGGTAAACTGAGATTCCACTGACAGACATGACCCTGGCTTCTGGGTCAAGGTCATCTGGAGGGAACTGCGGGGCTGGAGGTGAAGCAGCAGATGTAGCGGGTGACGTTTATGACGTCGCAGATGGAGGACAACGCGGATTTGCTGCTGTTATTGACAACACATACTCTATGCTTAAAAGCAGATTATTTTGAAAAGATCTTGATATGAGTAATGCCAATGTTAATTATGTAACGTCTGGTTTGATCTACTGCCCCAATTATTGAGCGTCCACACAGAGAAGGGACTGCCAGCGTTTCCTGCTCATAGTTATTGTATACTGAAATATGTCCAAACATCATATGAGCTGATATCCTAAGCAGTGATGACTTAGTAGGCCTGCAACTATAACTGATGATTCTGGGAATGGTCGTTCGATGCATAATTACAACGGAAACGCCCTTCGAGGAAATGATGTGAAATGAAATTTCAGAAGAAATAAAGCAGAAAATCTCTGTCCTGATTTAACTCACATCTCAAACCGTAACGTTTAAAGAACGTTGCATATAGGTATGTTGATACCTTTTGTAAGGAAATAATCCCACACAGGGCTGGCCAGCATGGAGCATAGTTTCATTGTCAGTGATGTTTATATATTCACAGCCTAGGAACATTTTAGTACATCTTTATGTCAGCATACAGATGAACATACTACAAGCTTTGGGTTAAAGGTCACATAAACCCTAGGGGGTAAAAATACATAAATCACTAACTCGCATCGTTATAAATGAAACCCTGTCATTAAAACTACTCATTTCGACCTTTAATTGACTTAAATCGACCTTTTTGACAACAGTGCACAATTCTCACCCGCGAACGAAATTTCATACAATCAGAGCGGCGCGACTCTGTGACGTCATATGAGGAATAGCTTGGAGGGCCTGTGCAGAATTCATCTACATTTTAGGGGTTAAATTATCTTGTTTACAGGCTTGTATAAACCTGAAATCGTGACAATTGTTGTGGAAAATGAAAGCTATATGTTCTCACAATCTACTGTCATTTAATTTTGTCTCCTGCTTTGCCTAGTTTTCGAGTTACAACTTGTTTTCATAGACGATTCTGTCAAAATCGATTGGTGTCGTTAGGCCCTATTTGTATAATGACTGATCCAAATTGATCCTATTTCTGTGTTTTTTTACCTCGATATTTAATCATGTCATGTAAAAATCTGTTTGTATTCTCAAAACAGTGTCGGCCCATAAGTTTTCACATGCAATACAGCAATTAATACTCCCTTGTTGTAACCCGTGTTAGGTGGTATAAACCTACACATGTTATTTGTCATCATTCACTTGATGGTCAGTTAATGAATTTATAACAGGTATAATTAGTGGTAACACACTTAAATTACCCGACAAAGGTTCCCATTTGGCATTTCTTGTGTCTGGAGTAAATATTCAACATTATAAACATCGATCAAAGGATTAACCGATAACACGCTGATTGATTAATTACTTTTATCTTACACAGCGGAATTGTCAAAAGGTAGTGTTTATGTATGTAGATTTACTAATCTATACTGAATACACTCTGTCGTGTCGGTGTCTGCGTAAAAACAACGTCCTTCTTTCAAAGGATTAACCGGCAATACATTGATTGATTGCCCATTATTGGCTAACTAAATTACTGTTTTTAAAGAAAGGCGGACATTATGCAATTACTTGCCAGGTGTGCTATCTTGGGTGACCAATGAGACTATACACCAATACCTGAAAAGATTTATCACTTTTTCGTATATTAAACTGTTAAAAGACACATCATTTGGAACAGTTTTGTGGATATTGATGGATACATTCCTCGAACAAGGTAATGGCCTGATATTGTTCCTATAACTTTAATCTGTTTTAATTTTAATATTTGCATTTTGTTTTTATTCATTTGTCGTAGCATTCAACAGAATCATTGTTTTCGCCGTGAAGTGTAATGAGACAGACAACATGCACTAGGGTGTGTGTGCGAATTATGATTCACATTGGCAAACTATAAAATGTCTAGATATTACAGTTCTGTTATAAATTCACTATAAGTATCAGCAGATCGTCTGCTTTTTATTTAGTTTCAAAATGCATACAAGTATGATAATAAACTAATTAGGATTATAAGACCAAATATAAAGACGCACATTGACTAGTATCTACATACTGGTGAGTGGACATTAACCATGGGAATGTAGCAAGAAATTTATCGCGCAGTATTGTGACTTCGGCCCCCACCTCGCTTCCGTGGAAGAAATCGTTATGTTATAAGTTGTGTCATTCAAAATCCGTTTGGTTATGATTCCAATACATATTTAACTACGAGTAGAAAGTAGTCTTGATTTTCTAACTTGATGAAAACAAACTATAATCTCATTAATTGTAACAGATTTTTTTATTTTTAAAAATGGCGGCGCCCTCTCGGGAACATCCGCCAGTCTGAGGATAAATGGCATTTAGGTTTGTTTCCACCGAGTTACAAAATCAAAACTACTTTCTACTGGTAGTAAAATATGTATTTTATTGATGGCCAATAGGATTTTGCATGACAAAGCGTATAACATAACAATTTCTCTCGTGGCAGCGAGGTGGGTGTCAATATAATACTACTTACAATATTATTGTTACTTCGACCACAACCTCACTTCCGAGGAAGAAATCGTTATGTTACAAGTTGTGTCATAGAAAATCTTTATGGTCATCAATCATATGCATATTTTACTACAAATAGTAAGTAGTTTTGATTCTTTAACTTCCGTGAAGCGATCTGAACACAAGTAAGATATCGTTTCAGGCTTCCACAACGCTCGCTTCGCACTCACAAACATAACCCATTTAGCACGAACTGCGGGGTCCTGTGGAAATCTGTGCATGGGGACACCATCGCCCGACCCCTAGGAGCAATTGACGAGAAAGCAACGATTCGGCATGTCGTCGTTGATGTCGAGAAATCATCAAAATGATGAGCGTGCTACACATTTTCTATACAACTAACTGAAAATCGTCCCTCATATGACGTCACTGCAGTGCTCTGGCGACAGAGTTACGTAACCTGTCTGTGGTTTCGTTGGCGGGCGAGAGGGAAGCAGGCGACTTTTTGGCAACATTTAATCGCTCGGTATTAAATAACCACAAGTTTTTAAAGAATAAATTTGGTGTTCCGCATAAGACTAACCACAAATCTTTCATATGTAATGGTTAAAAGAGTAACAAAAAACAAAGTTTAGTGGTTCTTTAAGCAATAAATACGTTATCTTGTTATTTTCTATTACCCATTCTTACCTTTACCAGATATCGCTTACAGGACAATGTGGTATGATATGTGTTAATATCGTTATAAAAAGTAGCTTATGTATGCAGATCAACTATTATACTGACGTTTGCGAATTTTAAAAGCATTTTAATTAAAGTTTGTCGTCGTGTATACGTCACGTGTTGAAGACAAATATGTCTGGAATATTTCTGACTGCCGCTATGTAACTTCAAGGTTCTACTGTATGTGAATGTTTCTCAATCAGTCATTCACTGGAAACATAATTTTGTATTGAATTGTCACGTTTCCTGTATTATTTGGCAATTTCCTTCCTGTGGAGACCCGCGAAGATCTAGGCTAAAAATGGTCTTCAGTAACCCATGCTTGTCGTAAGAGGCGACTAACGGGATCGGGTGGTCAGGCTCGCAGACTTGGTTGACACGTCATCGTATCCCAATTGCGTAGATCGATGCTCATGCTGTTGATCTATGGATTGTCTGGTTCAGGCTCGATTATTTACAGACCGCCACCATATAGCTGGACTTCTGCTAGGTGCAGCGTTAAACAACAAAAAACCTCCCTCGCAACATGGTGTTACACGGGAATATTTCTGCACGATATAAATAATAATTGGTTATCAATTTCCTTGTATTTGTATTTTTTGACCGCGGGAAACTTGGCCTTGTTTCCCTGTATGTGGCGAATTAACTTAGTTGAAGTGTTGACAGAGTCCAACGAACCCCAAACAGGGTAGTTAGCAGGCATTTAAACGCCTCTCGATACAATATTACAATTTATCAATCACACTGTGCATGGGTCAGTCCAACTCTTCTTGCAGTGCCTGGCCACGTTCAGCCAACATGTCGGCGCCCTGTGACCTTGACCTTCCCAATGTTCAATGGGGAGATGTCTTAACTCTTTGATGGCTATACCATTCCGTGTTGTGATGCTGAAGGTGAAAATTGATAATTTGTGCACGGCGAGCGCTCCGTTCCTTGTCAGACTTGCCTGTCAAGTAAGTCCAGTCTTAATATAGACTCATCTGAAAACGGGACAAGTGATCAGTTGAGATGTGTACATCCTGGACGACTGCTGACAAAATGATATGGATGCAGCACATTTCGAGTAAGGAGATGCACTATTTCTATGACCCGTAACTCGTACACCAATAGTCTAAGTTTGCTGGAGCTGAAATCCATTTCATAGAGTCGATCGTCAACATTTTGGTTGTGCTGGAACATGTTCTATAGTCTGCTAGCCACAGACTGTGAAACTGTGACTTGTTCCAGCTCCCAGCATGCCAATCGAGGACGCGGCAATCTTTTGTTTATATTCAAAAAATGAATGAACTCACAGCTGAATAATGAGTACAATCATTACGACTGACACAAATAATGTTCCTTGAAAGTATCAATACCACAGACACAGACACAGACACAGACAGACACAGAGAGAGACACAGGCACAGACAGACACAGAGAGAGATACAGGCACAGACAGACACGGACACAGACACAGATACAGACACAGACAGACACAGACAGACACTGACACTGACAGACACAGACAGACACAGACACAGACAGACACGGACAGACACAGACACAGACAGACACTGACACAGACAGACACAGACACAGACAGACAGGCAAAGACACAGACACAGACAGACACAGGCACAGACAGACACAGAGAGACACAGAAACAGACTCAGCCAGACACAGCCACAGGCACAGACAGACACAGGCACAGACAGACACAGACACTGACGGACACAGACAGACACATGCACAGACACAGACAGACACAGACACAGACACACACAGACACAGGCACACGCACATGGACACAGGTACGGAGACAAATGTATAAACAAAAACACAGAAACAGACATAGGCAGAGACACAGGCAAAAGCAGGCAGAGGCAGAAACACAGGCATAAAGACAGGTACAGACACAGATATAGGAACAAGCACAGACACAGACAGACACATTCACGGACACAGACACACCCACCTTTGAAAGACACAGACAAACACAAAGGAACAGACACAGACGCACGCAGAGACAGAGACAAAGGCATAAATACAGGCAAAGAGACAGACAGACATACAGACAGTTACAGGTACGAACACCGGCACATTCAGAAACAGGCACATACAAACACACTCATAGACACAGGCACAGCCAGAAACTCAAACACAAACACAGGCACAGGCACACATACAAAGGCATAATACATTTACAGATAAAGACAGAAACAGGCACAGACAATCACAAAACACAGACAAACGCATGTACTCACACACAGGCACAGGCGAAGACTCAAACACAGTCAAAATAAACAACAGAGACACAGTCACAAACTGGGGCACAGGCACAGGCATAAATACAGGCACGGACAGAGATACAGGTAAAGCCAAAGCACAAATACACGGTACAGACACAAAGCACAGGTACAGACAGAAATACCGACACAAACACAGACACAGTCACAAACACAGGCACAGACACAAACACAGTCATAAACACAGACAAAAAGAAAGACACAGGCAGAAAAACAGTCAAAGGCATACACACAAACACAAGCACAGACATATACATTGGCACAAACACAGACAAAGGCACACACAGGCACAGAAAAAGACACAGATATAGGAACAAACACAGGCACAGACACAGACACATTCACGGACACAGACACACCCGCGGGCAAAGGCACTGACACAGACAAAGGGCACATGCACGGGCACAGACGCAGGCGCAGACACAGACAAAGGCATAAATATAGGCAGAGAGACAGACAGACACCGGCACAGACAAAAACACTCACAGACACAGGCACATGCAGAAACTAAAACACAGGCACAGGCAGAGAGAGACATGAAGGCATAATGCATCACAGACACAGGCACAAACACAGACAGACACATAAACTCAGACACAGGCACAGGCAAAGGCAACAGCACAGACACCCAAGTGACTGACATCATGAGCATCGATCTACACAATCGGGACACGATGACCTGCACAAAGCAAGCGAGGAAACCTGTCCTCCCCCTACGATTACACTTAAGCCAGGCATGGGTTACTGAGGTCTCGTTGTAGCGAATGCATGCCCTGTCCTCCCCCTACGATTACACTTAAGCCAGGCATGGGTTACTGAGGTCTCGTTGTAGCGAATGCATGCCCTGTCCTCTCCCTACCATTACACTTAAGCCAGCCCTGTCCTCTCCCTACCATTACACTTATGCCATGGGTTACTGGGTCTCGTTGTAGCGATTGCAAGCCCTGTCCTCCCCCTACCATTACACTTAAGCCAGGCATGGGTTACTGAGGTCTCGTTGTAGCGATTGCAAGCCTGTCCTCCCCCTACCATTACACTTAAGCCAGGCATGGGTTACTGAGGCCTCGTTGTAGCGAATGCATGCACTGACGGTATACTGTAGAGTTAAGCTCAGAATTATTCAGCCAACCTTCATATCAGTAAAGGATTGGCAGATAATGGTGCAAATATATTGATGCTCGTTGATGAGTTTTACTGGTGTGAATGTTAAAGTGTGTCGACATAATACTGTCAGAGATTTCTTCTGCAGAGGAAATGTCCCGAGCATTGCCCTGCTGACGAACGCATTTCGCTCCAACGTTTCAAGTGTAACGGGAAATGTAATTCGGGGTGCGCGCATAAAAAAAACCTGTCCTGTTTATTGCATTGTGTTACTGCAGTCATTGTGGCCGGACATGGCTATATTTAGTACAAAGAAGAATTTGACGATAGCGGGTTAGATGTGTGTGGACAGGTGTCGAACAGGTGGACCTAAATCACGTTCACAGGTACACCCTGACGGCGTCTCCATCTGCTCTGATAAGGTATTTGATTTGACTTGAATATGTCGTCATCGTATAATGGTTCATTAGTAATACTTATTACAGTTCATCAATAGGTTTGTTTTAGTTCTTGTCAAACTAAGGCTGCATGGTTGTTATGAGCAGGTATACAGCCTGTTATGTGTTGCTAATTATTGAACATAGTATTAATGTGAGAGAGAGAGAGAGAGAGAGAGAGAGAGAAACAGAGAGAGAGATAGAGAGCGAGCGAGAGAGAAACAAAGAGAGAGAGAGAGAGAGAGAGAGAGAGAGAGAGAGAGAGAGAGAGAGAGAGAGAGAGAAAGAGAGAGAGAGAGAGAGAAACAGAGAGAGAAACAGAGAGAGAAACAGAGAGATAGAGAGAGAGCTACACGATGGGATACGGTGACATGTGTCAACCAAGTCAGGGGGTCTGCCCACCCGATCCCGTTAGTCGCCTCTTAAGCCAAGCATGGGTTACTGTAGATCAGTTCTAGCCCGGATCTTCACGGGTCTTATAGCTGTGGATATGAAGGAACATGTTTCATGATCATCATACTATTTAGTTGCAAATTAATTATAATTCACCGTGTAACGCACACAACTGTGTATTTCAGGACTCCTACATAGCCAACATACCGGTGACACATGTAATACGATAGAACCCTCCTTTCATGTACACCCGTTTACATGAGTGTTCATACATTCGTAATATATTACTGGATAGCTTTACCGCTACCTGAATGTGTATATATCTGGTTCCCTGTGCCCGCCTTTCCGTTTGGGTGAGTCCTTTATGTAATGCAGCATTCAAGCTGTCATGTAATGTGTTTACCATAGCGGTGTAATAAACAAGAACACACGCATGTGTTGTTGACCATTCGACGCAGGAGTTGAATGGCTGTTGGTAGAGACAGGTACTGAGCAAATAGAGGATACTGATATACACTGAGAGCAGGCATACCCCAAGGCTGTAAATATTTAGTAGCCTTGGAAGACTTTGGGGTAAATAAATCTTTCATTTCGAGGACAATGATTTGAGATTAACATAACTGAATAAATCCAGTTATACTGGTGCAAATATCAAGGCATGCTGACTCACATAATACTGTCAGAGATTTTCGCACAAAGGCAATAAAATACGGAATGTTCTCCCGTCTGCTATGATTCATGTTCCAACAGTATAAACGCATAGAAATTGTCGACTTTTTTGTGTAGTCTTATCACGATTATTGGAGCAGACGGTGTCTACTTTCGTTCATAAAAGGACGAACGGGGTGTTACGAGATAAGTTGATCAACCCAGCTAGATGTGACAGGTATTACACGTGTGGACATAAATAAACGTATAGCCTCTGACGTCTCCACCATCCCCTAAGCAAGGGTTCTGAAAAATTGTGATATTCAATTAAAATTTGTAGTCACTGTAACGGTTCCTCCTGATACTTGTGGCAGTTCACCATTATTGTGTTTTGAGGGAGAGGAGTGTCTGTTTATTTAACAAACTACAACAGTGTGACATTTGTTGTGATAAAACTACTACAACAAAGAGTTCCCGAACACAACAGCAGCGTCCACAAGATGGTGTCAAAGTACTCTGTATGGCCACCATTGACAGCAATTACTGCACAGACTGGATATGTCGACGAAGTCGCTTTTGCAGAGTTCTTCCCCACTCTTTCTGCAATACTTACGTTCACAACATACTCTCTACACACAAGGTACATAACATTGTAAAAACGATGTAAGGTAGCTAACACTTGGTATAACGTACATTCTGTAGACAAGGGTGGCTCTCTACCAACAGCCATTCAACTCCTGCAATACTCACGTTCACAACATACTCTCCATACACACGGTGCATAACATTGTAAAAACGATGTAAGGTAGCTAACAGTTGGTATAACGTACATTCTGTAGACAAGGGTGGCTTGGGATTACTTACACAAGAAGTATTCATTAAGTAGCAGGTTTGTTGCAGTGGAGAAAAGGTCGGAAAGGAGGGATCCCAGCAGGTAACGTATTTCCATAAATCATAACTTAAGACAGAATAAACGTTGCATACAGTTAGAAAGTGGATTTCGTCTTCCATTTCTTTAGAATCACATATTTTACATATCCTTTCCTGTAAGGGAAAGTTAGACGTGAAAATCTCCCAGTCTCTATTTCAAGGGATAAAGTTACTGTGCGTGGTTTGGTGTGTGTACTTTGATAATATCGGTCTATTAAAAGTTGAGCATACAAGGTATTTATCTTACCGCCATGTTAAATCAACAAAATATATTTTTATTTTATTTTATGACATGTAAACAAAATGGCGTCTGCCTCGCGACTGGATTTTTAAGATCAGTGAAACATACTCTGACAAGCTTAAAACTGTTATAAAAATGGTTAATTGTGTTTAAGTTGAGTGTGCAAACCATTCAATGTATAACATAGTTTGAATAAAGGAGTGAAAGTCGGTAAAATAAATGTGCGCATATAGAACTCAAAAAACAAGTGACCGAACAGTTTTCGAACTCCGGCTCCTGCATGCGTCATATTATGACGTCATACGATTGTTAGCGATCCAGCTTCTCGGCGGAGAGTTTGGCGGTTACCGTGGCAGCGGGTAATATTTTTTCCAGTTGTCAACCTCCAGTGAGGGGTGACACGGAAACTTGTTAACGCGTCACTGACCAATGAAATCAAAGTATTTTACATGAAGGTAAGATAAGGTTCAATATTATGTGAGTCCTTAAACCGTCTGTATGTTCTAAGTTCGTTACTGTTAACAAGCCCTCAAACTACCTCAATAGTCATGGTAGTCACTTGATATAAGCCAAGTCTTTATGCAGTCCACATTCAGAAGGTGTTAAATTAAATGAATCCCAAATAGGCAATTACAACGGAGGGATAAGTGTGAAAAACTTGTCCATGATTTACGGAAATCACACAGATTGCTTTTACTAATCACACGATTAGTGTCATCACTTTATTTGTATGTCGCATATTATCAATTACAAATGTCGCATATTATCAATTACAAATGTCGCATATTATCAATTACAAATGTCGCATAGTATCAATTACAAATGTCGCATATTATCAATTACAAATGTCGCACTATTGTCGCAATGTTCATGAAACGTGTTTTCCTTATCATGAAGATGTACATATGTTTTCCTGTCACGTGTTACAGCTATGTCGTCACAATATAATCAATTGTACTTTTGGCCTCATGGCCAAAATACCGAAAAAATGAATTGAACTGGATTGTGTGGTCAAGACACGCATATTTCCAGACTTATAGCATAACTTAAATATTGTTGACTTCATAGTTCCATGGTCTTGAAGTTTGTGTTAATTGTTCATGTTCTAGCAGGTAAAGGACCAGCTAGAGAGCTCTCAGTGATGTGGCTGCAAACAGCTCTACTGTTACTTGGTGAGTTCCTGTACACTGGTTTAGAATCACGAGTAGTGTAGCAGTACCATGATCTCAATGACAAAGTTGAAGGAAAGTTATATGAATGGTATCATCTGCTGATAAATGATTTTCTGTGTGGGGCAGTATTCCAAACTCAGATTGGTTATCAATTACAATGGGCATATGTGTTTTATTATCTTTACAATTTAAGGGTATGTCCGAATTTTGTTTTTGCCTGTTTCAATATGTCATTATTCCATTCCAGCATCACAAGCTCATGGCGTTGAGAAATGCGACTATGGAATATACGGCGAGAACTGCGACAGGACCTGCCCCTCCAACTGTTACCCCGACCTACGGAGAAACCTCAGACACTGTCAGAAGTACACAGGGAAATGTTCTGAGGGATGTGTTCGTGGTTACCATGGCGACCAGTGTAATATATCCTGCAGCAGAGGCTGTTTAAACGAAACCTGCAATATTGGAGATGGATATTGTACGTTAGGTTGCAAACAGACCTACATTGGGGATTTCTGCAATGCGACATTAGGTATGTTAGATCTTTGGACGACCTTGTATCTTAAGCCAGCAAATGTTACAATTGCAAATAGACATAAGTATTTTTTTCAAGAAATAACTTTTGATAAAGCTGGAAATACGTGTCAGATGAATGTAGAACATATGTTAAATCAGGCCAGAATACATGACGTTTGGTAGAACAGACATCATGGAGACACATTATTTATACCACCCGTGTCATCAATAGTGCGTATGTTAAATCAGGCCAGAATACATGACGTTTGGTAGAACAGACATCATGGAGACACATTATTTATACCATCCGTGTCATCAATAATGCGTATGTTAAATCAGGCCAGAATACATGACGTTTGGTAGAACAGACATCATGAAGACACATTATTTATACCACCCGTGTCATCAATAGTGCGTATGTTAAATCAGGCCAGAATACATGACGTTTGGTAGAACAGAGATCATGGAGACACATTATTTATACCATCCGTGTCATCAATAGTGCGTATGTTAAATCAGGCCAGAATACATGACGTTTGGTAGAACAGACATCATGAAGACACATTATTTATACCATCCGTGTCATCAAATCCCCAGGAATTAAGTTTTGGCTACCATAGAGAAAAAAACCGTTTGTAACATGAATAGTGTCACTATTTCACGTGAAAAATATGAGGAAAAACGAATTCCGATCATCAGTAGGGCCCTGTTTAGAAATGTGGTTACCATGCATACAGTTACATAACCCCTCTTTAAAATTTCAGAACATTTGTCAAAAATCAGTGCTAACTAAAGGACACCGAGAAAGCATACATAAAATACGACAAAACCTTTTCAACATTCATGAGAAATCTATAATAAAATTAGTGTCCTTTGTATAGATCAGAATTTATCATGAATATTTGTCTCTTTGTATGTTTAACATGTTTGAACGTCTGAGCAAAACAATAACAAGCCTTAACTATTCTCAGAAACTGTTTGATCTAAAGGGAAAACTGGCTGTGAAATTATATGAATAGATCAGTGATGGTAGCAGGTATTCGAAAAAAAGGATAAGCATGTCCTACCACCCACCATTCACAAAATTTCACTAACAGTGGAAGTATTTTTTGTCCGATACTGCACGGAAATACTCCTGACGCTATCTGAATTTGCACAAGAGCTGGTTCAGACATGGAAGAACATCCATAGCTCTCTGCAATTGCTAATTGTCATCTATGCGTCGTCGTTGTCAAGCCTACTTCAACGTGAATGGTGAACACTGAGTTTGTAAACTGACTTTTGATAAAACATCTCTTCAAGGGCGTGTCACGATGCCTGGTGTGAAATCATAGAGATATCATGTAAACAGCTATACAGTAATTACGGAAAACACCAACAAATCACGTTATTATATTTTTTGCATTCGAAAATGGAAAATTGCATAACATGTACTAGTTGAAAATGTTAAACAATATCATCAGTAAATGAACACCCACAATAGGCTCATGACAAACGTTCAATTCTAATCTGAGCCAAAACTGCACAATAGATGACTTGACAAGACCTTGACAAGAATCACCATATATTCTGCCCATTGTTGCTGAAATACTCTGACAGATCACAGCAAATGACATAGATCTGTTTCAGTATAGATTCATATAGCACATATTGCTGATGGTAACTGTGTTTCTGTGTGGTACAGTACAACCAGACATTATTGAGAATTCCACTCATTACTCATGTGAGTGTTTAGCAGAACAAAACTTCAGATTCAAAGACAGGTGAACAGTTAGTATTTCGTTAGGTCACCATGGGCAGCAAGGCAGGCTTCAATGCGGCGGGGCATACTACTGATCAAAGAAGTTAGAAAGTCGTGGTCCATGCTGTCCCAATATCGGACCACCTCTTTCTTCATTTCGGCAATATTTGTCAGATTTTTCTTATTGAGACTTTCCTTCATAATTCCCCAAACATTTTCTATTGGATTTAGGTCAGGGCTATAGCATGGCCAATCTAATAATTTCATATTTTGGGTCCGAAACCAGGCCTGTGAATGCTTTGAACGATGTTTTGGGTCGTAGTCCTGCTGGAAAATCCAAATATTTCCATAGAACACGTGAGCGGATGGAAGTAAATGTCCCTCGAGAATATGTGAGTACCGCTCACTGTTCATATTCCCTTCAAATATACAGAGGGGCGTTTCCCCTTACACAGATATGCCATCCCCCACGTTAAATTTCGGACTGTACTTTGGGCGCTGATACAAAGGTTTTTCAGTTTGTTTGGTCCAGAAATTCAGTGTATTAGGAAACAGCCACACAGAACTTTCATCTGAGAAAATCACATTGCCCCAGTTAAAAGTTCTATGCTGTAAGTACCAGTTCAACCTTCGCTCTTTTGTTCAGGTTTCATGATCGATGATGGAATTCCTCGACTTTTCTGCCAACCCATTGCATGCAGCTCAGTTCTAATTGTCTCCTTACAGACAGCCACAGTTCCTCTATCAATCATATCCAGCCTTAAGTTTTCTAAACTCCTTCAATCGTTTTTAGAAACAAGAGTACCAAGCCGCCTCCTGTCACCGACAGTCAATTTTCTGGGCCTCCCTGGTGCTCAATGCCATATCCATTTGCTATTTTTTTCAAAACACTATAAACAGTGGACAAAGAGATGCCTGTTCTACATGAAATCACTTAAGCTGATCTGATGTCCTTGTTATAATACTCTAAAATCAACTTCCTCTTCTCTATATCATCCATACCGAGGATCACTGAAAATGTCGTCTGCTAGCAAGTAAACAAAGGGGTGGGGGTGGGGGTGGGTGGTAACTCTTCACAAACTAATGAAAAAAGAGTTGTCTCTCTTAAATGAAACCAAGCACTTGATAGCTGGTCAAGGTTGTTTATACTAGAAATCCGATTAAATACATTCCTAAAATTCTCAATAATTTCTGGTCATACTATAACTGTGCTCCTTTTGAGAATTGTTTACATACAATGCTACCCTGTCAAATCATTTGGGACATACCTCCAGACCTAATCATAATTATCAAATGTTAGCTTGTATATAATAATTCGCCGAAGACCTTGTCTCCTTTTCTGGTGTCTCCTGCCATCATGTGCTGGAATGGTGCCTGCAAGCATATATTCACTCACTCAAGCACTAATTGAAATATGCGAAAGAGTGTGTTCTTGAATATTCATAAACTAACTCGCATTCCCCTGATGTAAATGAAATAAGCATGGTGTTATGTGCCAGTGTTATTCATTGTGAAACAGTGTTGTAATTGATTGAGTAACATTTGTATCTGCTAAAATTCACTGGGGGCCAGTGATGTGCTAGTTATTGTATTTTGACTGGCTGTCGACTGGTTTTCTGGAGCGTCTAGTTTTTTAGTTTCTAGAGAATCCGCCATATTCTGTTGTATTCTGATTCAAAACCATTGCCGAAACATCCGGACCAGAAATCTCAGGAAATCGTGTGTTCTAAGACGTATTTCTTCTTTCCTGAAGCGTCCCCACCAGAGCCAGTGACGGATGTTGTTCCGATCATCGTCCCTATCATCGTCATCATCCTCATTCTGGTCATAGTGGCTGTGGTGGTCTGCATGGTGTAAGTGTACTGCTGACACAACTACACGTACAGATTTATACATGGCAGCCAATAGAGATTACTTGTAGCATTTCACGGTCTTCACTACACCCAAAAAGTCAAGGTGGAAATGCCGTTCATGTTATTTAAAATTAAGCGAAAAGACTGTTCTGTCGACGAAAGGGATATTTACACTTCCTTGTTTGATACTTAAACAATATCAACGAAACAAGAAATATAAAATACCTGTTCTCGCTCAAGATTGAATTTCAAAAGTTTCTAATAATTGTGATTCTTTGAGTTCTCAATGCCTTTTAGAAAGTGGTCAAACGGAAAAATTGCTGACTTTGTATGCTGGCGATTAGGTGCCTTACTGTGCAATTGTGTGTTTGATTCGGGAATGGGACTCAACCCCAGAAGTACCAGAATCTGTGGTTTACTGATAAAGTGTGAAAATACGACATTTGCTGCATTTTGATTCCTTGCAGGAGAAAAAGGAGACAGAGAAGGAATGCCAACTTTGACGGCAGGTAATACGACAGCTTCTAGGACTATGCCATATCGTCAAACATAACGCCAAATAATATTTATAATACTCTGCACGTATTGCTCTAATATGATCATAAACAGTACTGTGGTGTTTTCAGAGTTTTATTCAGTTTTGGGAACTTCACAGAACCTCCGGAGAGGGTAATTTACTGTAAGAAACAAAAATAAACATTAGAATGACTAGCAGCTCAAATGGTGAAAAATATGGTTTATTGATAAAATAACAGATAATCTGACATGATTTATGCTTTAAATGATAGAAAATAACATTACATTGATGAGATGGGAAGAATAATTACTTACATGATAGTGATTGACTCGGATATAGCCAGATTGATGACCATGAAGAATTTCTGATGTTTTCAAATGTGTTTTTTGTAAAGGGAGATAACTCTAAAACTACCAACTTGAGCTACCAGCTTGCTAAAAACAAAGGGAAAGAGTGTGAGTTCAAATCCGCTGAACCACTAACTAGAAAAATATAGTTTTCTTTTCATTTTTTAAAGTTTTTGGGTTTTTTAAAGAGTTCCTTCACAAGTACTGATTTTGAATGAGTATAAACTCTGCATATAGGCAGCATCAGCTACCATTGCACCGTGATGATTTGAGGTATGTTGTTGAGGTATGCTCAGTATGAATAAGCTGTCTATTTTGATTGTGAACCTTTATGTATTTACAGTTCGCCAGAAGACAGTAAGTATATCGATTTATATTGCTTCACTGAAGGACGGTTGCATACTTAATTCATGTTTTCCAAATTTTAGTATTATGTCTGTGGAGATTTCGCTGATTTAAATAATATGTACTGAGATAAAGATATATCTTTATCTCAGTTAATACCCAAACTCAATACTGCAGTACGTCGGTATGTGCAACATTATTGGTGTTATTTGTTCTATTTGTTTATTGTGGTATTTGTTTGAGTCTAATAACTGTTTTGTCAAAATTTGTACAGTCAAGCACAGAGAACCATTGAGATAAAAATTACTAGCTTTGCCAGTTATTTGTTCGAGTACAGGAAGCTGCAAAAGATCCCAGATCGACACCTGATGTTACTCACTCTCAGCTGTAACCCCTAAATAGTGATAAGACATGGCGACTTGTATTTCCTGGATAGAATTAGATTTAAAACATACAAACCTTACACAAAGATCTTCCGAATGGTGCAGTTTGATTTCCAGGTAGGATATATACAAAAAATGCCATATTTCGCCGTGACTTGACCATGGACTGTACCACTGCTCTACTCTGTCCCCTGAGACCAATGACTCTGTCGTCGAGACTGAATGATAGAATGTTTAGTGGCCCAACATCAAATAGCTTGCTATTAGAAAAGCTCAATCTATTACCTTATATTATATAATACATTTACATGGATATATGTAGTTCATGCTAAATTTTAACCAACTTGCCACCATCAAGTACGGGATAATATGTCCATGGTATTTCTGTGTTTTCAGATCCTTTGATGGCTCGGAGTGGGACAGGCGCTGCCAGTGAGTGCAACCTGCTATCTCTTGTTGTATAATCCCATAATTCAAGGTACATCACCTGCTTGATGCATTTGTTGTGGTAACCGAAATGTTCAACGCTGTACGTGATTGTCCGACTAATCTCCTTAAGAACTTCTTCCTTACACGAATTTCTGCATGTCATCCAACGACGATATCACCATTGCCTTAATGGGCAACTGTAAAACCGAATCATCTGATGGGTCCATGTTACTTGGGCATATTGTTTGTGCAGCAAGCAGATTAATAGTTTGGGCTGAATATTTTGCCCTGAATTTTTAATGACCGAATGCAACAGAGTTATCAATTATGAATAGTCATTCACATTTGTGTTTGTGTGTACATGTAGGCATTCAACAAATTAGTTATACGAGAGAAGCATTCTCGGCTGAGACAGTCCGGGCTAGTGATTCCTTGACTACCTTGTTAATAGGTTAGGGTCCGGGCAATGTGTGTGTGTTTCCTGTATATGTTTAAATGTGCTAGGTTTCACCTTCTGTCACCCTACAATAATTTCGTCGAGTGGCGTAAATAAATAGCAGTGATCAGGTGAGGTTAGGTGTAATTGGGTTTTACGTCGTGCTTGAGAATATTTCGCTCATATGACGACGTGCATGCGTGTGTATATGTATGTGCGGCAACTTGTACTAGTCCAGACTTAAGCTGATTTTATAGTGCTGACCCACTGAGATACCACGCCGCAGTGAAGCATGAATACCCCATCCAGACACATTATACTGACTCCGAGCCGACTAGTCCTTGTTGTACCCATTAATGCCGAGCGCCAGGCAGGGACCAACAAGTACCATATTTTAACGTCTTTTGGTATGACGCGGTCGGGGATCGAATCGCGACCTTCCGCTCTGGGCGGACTCTCTAACCACTACACCACGGAGGCGGTCAGCAGTGATCGGCATAAAACACATTCTGGTAATTGACAATGCTTGATATTATTCACATCTAATTGTCCTGGTGTGGATGTCTTAAAAGCCTTCTCCTCTCTGAATATAGTCCGTTAAATTATCAAATTAATTTATGTTTTAATATTCTCCTCTGAATATACAGACGAACACATTAATTTATGTTTCAATATTTAAAACAATCACTGTCATTGAAGAGAGTATAAATCTTGTAAGAACATATCTTTTGTCCAAAGGTAGTTAGAACTAGTTGTAGAGCATTTTTTGTCACTTGTGATGATGGTTTATAAATTATTTAATATGATATCTGTCTCCATATGGTACAGACGAACACAACATATACATTAAGGTATGAATTAAGGTATCTTGAAATGTTTATTGGTACAACGCAGAATATGTGAGCTTGTATGTCATATTTCTTTGTCCAGGAGCGGTGCGTGGAGTGGACCAACAGACCCGAGAATCAGGTATATACAGAGAACAGATTTGTCACATTAGGATATATGGTGTATGATGAGAGTAACTGAACGAGATACATTTATCAAAACCGAATGGAGTATAGTCATATGAATGTAGAAATAAATATGACAAGTTATTGAAATGACGATATCAGTAACCAAAAATATACTGTAAGGCAAAAGAAACGTCGCAATATTGGAAATTACATGTAAGCATCTATGGAGTATTTGAACCTATGTTTTCAAAAGTATATACAGCATACACCGGAAGTCAAGATTGAGAAAAACATGAATCGTGGCCGTATAGACTGTTTTGTCCAATAAAGCATTGTTCGAGATTGAGGTTAGAAGTGTTGTTTGTTTGTGCAAAGGGAGAGTCCGCATAAACACAACATTGAAATCGAGATGCACGTGCATCATGCATGCATTCAGGCATAAATTGCCGGCTTGAATGGCAATCGTTCACTTGTTTTCTGAACACAGCAGATATGGCTTGGTTAACGAGAGGTGTTGATGGGCGATATGACGGTCCAGGCGACGTGTTGTTACATGGGGTCGACGACTTCGTGGACAGTCATCAGTGCTGTTGGTGGTGTTGTATCACTGTCTACGTTCTGTCGTTTCTACGTTTCTACGCTGCAATTGAAGTCATTAGCAATGACTCGAACACGTTGACCAGCGCGTAGACGTCCAATGGCTTGTTGTCGTTGATCTCTCGTTAACTTACCCATAGCTACTGTGTTCAGAAAACAAGTGAACGATTGTCATTTATGCCTACATGCATGCATGATGCACGTGCATCTTGATTTCAATGTTGTGTTTATGCAAACTCTTCCCTTTCCAAACTCTTCCCTTTCCACAAAAAAACAAAAACATTTCAAACTTCAATCTCAAACAATGCTTTATTGGGCAAAACAGGCTATACGACCACACATTACCTTTCCCTCAAGCCCGACGTCCGGTGTATAAACATAGGTTTAAATACTCCATAGATACTTAAATGTCGTTTCTAATATTACGACGTTTGTTTTGCCTTTCAGTATATATGAGTCATATAATCGACTATTTAACGTCATAGTTTTATGTTTCAATTCTCTTTAACAAATTGATTATTTTTCACCTATACAGTTCCACTCGGGCTAAGGATAAACAACACCCGGTCCTTGTTTGTTGAGACTGTAAGTTTCAAGAAAGTGAAAGAAATGTTGGAGAAGTTCCATCACGTGACAATCAGTGGAGCTCCAGGAGAAGGTAAAACATCCACGGCCCTGATGCTGGGAGCTGAATACAGGAAGCAGGGGTATGAGCTGGTACTGGTTGAGGACGTTGATACTTTCCAGTTGTATGATTGTCTGTCTAAGGGTAAAGACGTCTGTGTCATATTTGATGATATATTTCAAAACGTTGGGCCATCTATGGACGTACAACGCCTCAAACAGGTCCTCGATGAGCTCCATCTGCACCTAACACAGTGTAAGAACAGGCCTGAAAGAAGAAATGAGAGTAACCAGAAGGAGTCGGGAGAGGATGGAAGGAGAGACAATCAGTCAAACATGTATCTCATATTCACCTCAGAATCCACCATCCTAGAACGTGCAATGTCAAAACTTAAAAGGAAGACGTATAGTTTTTTCAATAAATCTACAACAGCAGACTTGACTAAGTCATGCTGCTACACAAATGCGGAGAAGGAGGAAATATGGTTGAAATATAAACGCCATTACAAATACAAAGCAAAAGTCTATGTGATCGACTTTTGTGCATATGATAAAAACACTATTGGATTTCCTCTAGTGTGCAAACTCTTATCCAGTTATGTTGCTTTTCAAGAACGCCATGAAGACTTCTTGAAGAATCCTGTATCCTCTCTCAACCTTGAACTTCGGGAGGTCATCAGTCAGCGGGATGACCAGTCAGCTGCTCTGATCCTGGTGCTCCTGTGTGACGGGCAGCTGAACATTGGTCAGTTGGAGGCAGAATCTGACCCAGGCCTAGAGACTCACCTCCAGGCAGTTCTGACTCTTGTGCCAACATCAACCAACCAGAGTGTAGCTAAAGCTGTCAGGAGTCTTTGTGGTTCATTGTTGACTGACGGAAACATAACAACATTTTCCCATTCTGTGATTTATGATGTCTGTGTTTCTGTTTTACATAGCATTGAACCTGAGTTTGTTCGTAGACATTTCAGCATTTAGTTCCTCAAGGAACATGTTCAGGATGAGTTAACAGACAATATTCCTGTCAATGAACACCAGCTAACTATTCATTTGTCAAAGGCATACGCTGGAACACTGGTTAACAGGATGGTTGATTCTGTAGTCAGTGATGGAAACTTAAACAAATACATTATGTACCATATATGGAAAAGAAACGAAATAGCCGACAACTTATCTCAAATGATCAAAGATACAACATCTCTGTCAGATCATGCCAAGCACCAAATCTCCTGCTACCCCTGTTTCACTGGGAACCACTAGTCGTGGTTTGAATGGTTGGACATCTGTGTGGTATGCAGTTGTGGCTGGACAGAAGGATAGTTAAAAATATCTCAGGTTAGTGGTGCCGACAAAACACCTGATGACAACAGTGATACAATACTTCAGCTATCCGGCCAGGGTGGACTATTTGATAGGGGAAGGGTTTGACCTAAATGGTGGTGGTAAAAATGACTGGTGATGAATGCAAAGATACTTTCTGATCTACTTTCTTCAAAGCAGGATTCCACGGTTGTAAACAATGTCTTCGATGACACAATACTTCACTTGGCGTGTGAAGGAGGAAATATATCTAGTGTACAATCACTTCTCTCAATAGACGAACTCTCGTAATGGCTGCTGGGTGGACTGGGAAGTATGAAGTGATCGACCTTCTAGTGACAATGAGTCCTGACATCAAACTGATTGATGACGGCAGTAACAACAGTCTCAATCTTGCATGCCGGGGTGGAAATACATTAGTTATTGAGTTTCTCCTGCCGCTGTTTGACATAACCGTTCCTGGAGAAGATGGATTTACACCATTAATGATGGCAGCTCTCAGTTGGAAGAAGGAGGCGTATGACCTGCTTGCAACAACAGGGGCCGATAAGCCATTGGTTACCTCTAAGGGTGATAATGTTCTTCACGCTGCTTGCCAAGGGGGCAACCTAGGCATTGTAAAGGAAATGGATGACAGCTTGGAAATCAACAGCAGAGAAAAGAATGGCCAGACACCTTTAATGAGGGCAGTCTGCCTTGGACACATTCCTGTCTACAAATACCTGGTGTCACGTAGTGCTGACCATACGCTGGTGGACAAAGACGAACATAATCTTCTACATCTGGCCAGTCGCCATGGGCAGCCTGCAGTACTAAAACGCATCATGATGAACATGAAGGCAAACACAGGACAATATGGGCTTGACACCTGCCATGACGGCAGTACTGAATGGAAAAGCTGCAGAATTCAAATATCTGAAATATAAAGGTACAGATTTGTCTATAGTTGACAACACAGGAGACGATGCCCTTGCTCTCGCTCTTAAACTTGGAAGCAGACAAATCATAAAACAACTTGACAGAAAACATGATAAGAAAGTGGCACCATGGAATGGACGGATGAAGTCTGTGGTAAGAAGGGAACTAAAGTTCCTGAAAACCTACAGTCGGGGGAGTCCGGACCTTGTCCAGAAAGATCAAGCTGGAGACACATTACTCCATCTGGCCTGTCGTGGTGGTAGCACACACTGTGTGGAGTATCTGGTACCAGTCTACGACATCAATGTCCAAGGTCGGTATAACTGGACACCGGTAATGATTGCGGGTGTATGTGGACATGCTGATGTCTTCAAGCTGCTGGTGGATCACAAAGCAGGTCACTTTCTGTGTCTCGGACACTGGAGAGGACATCCTGTATCTAGCTCGCTGGGCAAACAATATAGAAATTATGACATACTTAGAAAAACTTGAGTGACTTGAAAGCATGTGTAAACGATTTTCCACTACTGATGGGATGGATAGTGGCGGACCTAAAGCGTAACCTCACAACAATGAAGCTAACGCTATAATTGCCCTAGTAACAACAACGTTGGAAGGATCTGAGCAAAGCGGGACAATTATTTCAGTGGCACCTAATTTGCTACTGCTATCTTTATTGGTCATTGAGAATTGCCAAAATACAAAGAGACTAGGTCTGGAAGAAAGTTCATTTTGAATAATCCAAGTGTATATTGTAGAGAGACATTTCACCCAAGAGACAAATTCAGCCTGATTAAAAGGTTGGAGGCGTTTGCGGCCAGTAATATGCAGGTTATTAAGCACAATTCAGCCTCGAACATAATACTGAAACTTTTAACTCACTAACACACACACATTTCTTTCATCCACTTTCAACAGCAATATTGGGATACAAGCACAAAACACTTTTACCACTGAACTCACCTTTAAAATTAGGTGTCCTGAACAATTTAAATCTCGTTCTATTTTAGACCTACCGTACACAATTTTGTGGAAATTGTAAACTAGCGGGCACCAGGCACAAAGCGCTTTTACGGAATTTGCCTTCACTTTCCAAATTAGATATTCTGAAAATTTATACCTCGTTCAACATAAGATATAACAATGGAATAATGTGGAAATTGTTATCACAAGTTGCCCTTAACTACGGCCTGATCTGTATATCCCTCATAACATAAATAAAACATAAGGCTAAAACACACATCCTCTGAGCTTGCGTAAATACACATACAATGTCTTTTTTAGTGTTTGCATTGGATACTGATGATGTGGTTGTTATCCCATAACCGATAATCATAAAATGTCAAAATTATCAACCCATCACCCCGCTCACATCAAGAATACAGATAAGGAAGAAGACTGATGTGTGCCTGTGATGCAATTGTAAATAGTTTTCTTTAATATTTGCTTCAATTTTGCTCATATTTATTTGTGAACTTCATGTGCATACGATGTGATTATTGAGCTTCACATTCATTGGCTGTAGATTACATCATCAGTTGAATAGATTGGTTTAAGCATTATGCTAAATTTGATATCACGTAGTGTACTGAATACTGGCATTATCTCTTGTGAAGGAGTTACGTTTGTTGTATTCATTTACAACGAATACTTTATATGTAGAGAGGGGCGGTTGGGTAGCCTAGTGGTTAAAGCGTTCGCTCGTCACGCCAAAGACCCGATTCCCCACATGGGTACAATGTGTGGAGCCCATTTCTGGTGTCCCCCCGCCGCGATGTTGCTGAATTATTGCTAAAACGGCGTAAAATCATACTCACTCACTTATATGTAAAGAAGTTTTGTTTGGAGTAGCTAAACACAGGGAAAACTGAAAGATAATGATCAAATGACGCTTGCTGTATCGGGAGTGGTCTCAGGTGCACCGCCATCACAGGGATCATGTCTTGCGGGAAAACACGTGACCAAACTGTCATGCCACCTGCCATGTTAGTCAGGTAGGGATCGGTAATGATAAATGTCTAAAGACGATTCTATGTATGAACATATGATGAAAATACAAAGATATCCAGTCATCACAAGACTACAATAGTGGTTCGTGTTAGGAAAATGGCAATGTTTGTGGATTATGTTTGGCGAATGGGTTATGTTTTTGTCATGACTTCAGTGTATATCTCACATGTAATATATTGTGAATAAATCATCCTCTCATTCTCAGTCGACTAACGGGATCGGGTGGTCAGACTCGCTGACTTGGTTGACACATGTCATCGTACCTCATTTGCGTAGATCGATGCTCATGCTGTTGATTCCTGGATTGTCTGGTCCAGAATCGATTATTGACAGACAGCCGCCATATAGCTGGAGTGCGGTGTAACCCTAAACTCTAACTCTCATTCTCAGTCACTCATAAGAATGTGGGACCCCTCCTTCGTTGAGGACATGGTATATATTGTAGGCACTTTGACAGGCGAGGTGTAGCAGGTAGTTAACCAACATGAATACTTATCCTTGGGCAGCAGAACACGACATACAGTTTAAATGAAGGGAGGCGATACAATTCTCCCGGGCACCACACAGTAGATGATTTTGTGTATGTTGTGCCGTCATTTCCCCGTCAGTTACCGGGGTTTTCAGATATCCGGAAACTCGTTTACCAGAAGAAAAATGTGTAGGTATGCTTATGTATATTTGTGTATTTCACAGTAGCTTGGCTACTCTTGTCATAGAGTATCGGGACCATCAATGTACATGGTTGAAAGTCAGTGTACAATCAAACTCTGCTGTGCCGAACTTTCATTTA
This sequence comes from Haliotis rubra, assembly GCF_003918875.1. Lineage (NCBI taxonomy): Eukaryota > Metazoa > Mollusca > Gastropoda > Lepetellida > Haliotidae > Haliotis > Haliotis rubra. The sequence continues at coordinate 173,787 of NW_025764902.1, read as the reverse complement.
TCGAATATCCCTTTACCTCGACATAAATGCTGGGTCCCCACGCCTTTTCATTCATGTTGTGGTTATGCCAAACGTCAGATAATTATTACTTCTCACAACGGTGCTTTAACTGTACCCACAAATGCAAGAAAAACATTAAACGACTCATCCCACAAAATTAAATTCTGTATACATTCAAAACAGCAGCAACCACATCGACCAGAAAGTTCTATACAGTCTTTTGAAGAATTTAGGTTACTTCATCAATTCACCATTGGTTACACTGGCCTAAGAAATTTAATTCATTTATTACAACTTCCGATATAGAGAGATTCTAAAGTGTATTTGTACATTTATGAGACATCTGTATATAGGTTGCAAGGGTGGCTTGGGGTGGCTCACCGACCCATCTTCATTCTGCATGCACGAGGATATAAAATATTGTTCATACAAGTTGTATATTGTCGTTGTTTATTTCGCTGCATATGTGTACAGTCGTATACGCTGGTCCTATTATACGAACGGATAACTTGGGTTTCTGTTAATATGGCGCCAGCGCACGCTATAAAGGACGCTGCAGTGACGAGCTATGACCTAGTTCCGAGGGGGATTCCCCTTGTGATGTCAGCCTCTCGACCGTCGGCGAGGTAACACTTTGCCCATTGGAATAAGCTTGAGGCAACTGCCCAATTACACAGCTACTGAATCTACAAATATCATCATCAGGTAGGTAACTCTCATAAGTAGTTCTTTATTAAGTTTATCTTTATAAAAAAAATTATTAGCCTATAGTAGTTAGTAGATTTTCTACAGTAACAATGATAATGTGTTGAGTAGGGCTTTACGTCACATCGGCATTATTCCAGCCATATAGTGACGAGAACAAGTCTGCATTAATATACATTGTAAGTACAGAGTCAAAATGAGTGTTATTTCAAAAACATATATTCATTACATTGTCATTTAAAAACAGAAAAAGTCATATCACTAAATTCAAAGGCAGGCAATTTGTTAGTCACAGGGAAAACATTAAGTCCATTTCTAGTTGTATGGAGTCAAAGTTAATATTCCTCCAAAAACAAAACTAAAACTTTGAAGTCCATTCCGTGGAATCAGAGTAAATATACTTTAGGCTGAAATTTATGTGTTTTCAGAGGCTAGAGAAGAATCACAAAAGTAAGTTATGCACAAAGTTCATGCAAAGTGTCTATTTAGGGTTATTTTATGCAATTTTATGTTATGCACAGGAAGCGGTATATATCCTCTGTAACACCCAGATGCACGCTGTGAATCACACAGGGAAGTGTTTGACCTGACATCAAACACTAGAATAAACCCACGGGTGCGTAAGAAACGTATTTGTATCGTGCACATTATATCATACGTATTTAGGCTCAAAACCTTTTAATAACACATCGTATTGTATGAGTAGAGGTGCAGGGGTGACGAGAGGTCATAATGGGTAAAACAAGCATCCTTAATTCGAGATCTTGAGGCAATGTAGTTCTCTCTTCTTTTACATTGTAAGCATAGTGCATTAGGAAATATTGTTATACTGTGTATACATTATACTCAAGTATACACATCACCACGATGGACGCAATTACAGTTGGAAGGAACACTTCATAACATGTCAAGATATGGCCATACATTCTTTGAACTTTCTCCAGAAATGACAGATTCCCTCATTTCGAGGAGACTAAATTGAGATTACACTAATTAAATAAATCCAAATGGTTTAACATTTTGTCAGGAAAATCTTAAAAATATTTTCCATATATTTGTCTTGAAGACAAATACTTCATTGCGGAGAGGCCCCTTTATCATATGATTCGGGGTTTCACAATTGCTTTGGCATTGCATGTGTTTTTGATGGTGTGATTGTTGGGACAGGATACGACATGGCACTTGAGTAGAGATACATGAATATCACGGTCTATTCACCATGGTATGTACGTCCAAGCGTCTGTGTTGTATATATGAATACACTTCTTTGTTCAAAGTTTATTCCATATATGGACCATCTATGTGCTGACAGGCCCCACACTACCCTGTGTGATTCACATAACTTGTTTGAATTGGGTAAGAATACCAGCTGTTTGGGAGTTCTTCTAACACCTTTAATGTTGGAGTGTTGGAGTTCTGTGAAATACAGAAATAATAATACACAAACAGAAAACAGATTGACACAAATCTGTTTTAATATAGGTCAGTATACAGTCGCAAACTAGTCTTGCCTTGAAACAATGTGTATCTCCTCAAGGGAAGTAACTCTTGTGGGTCCTAATGCTCACTGACACGTCGCCCTAAAACTATAATACCAACCAACCAACCAATGCTCACTGATTCAGTACACAAAGTGAGTGAAGCGCTAGTAATATCCCACTGACAAAGACCTGACAGTTTCCAAAAACCCTTAACTCTGCAAAGTATAATAAGTAATTACACAAAATAATCTCTGAAAGCGCATTTAAATGAAAAAACTAGCGTGGCTTGAAACTCATGGAAAAAAATATCTCATATCTCATATCTCACGATGTAAAATTCTCTGTGCAAAATACAAATATAGACCTGACACATACTCTAGAACAGAGAAATATGCCTAAATTTAACTTGCTTTATGAACAGAAATCCTAAAAGACGCTATTACATTACGTAAAACAGTATCGCTACCCTGAATAATAATAATAGATTCGCCCAAGCATGAACTTGCCAGGGGCACTTTGAAAATATTGAAAATATTACTCTTTACTAAGATTAACGTGTGAATTAGAGTGAGTGAGTGAGTGAGTTTCGTTTTACAACTGGTCTTTGTCACCAATACCAACTGTCGAGATGAAATGAAAGGAAAGATCCTGGGTGAGAAAACGAACTGTGTTCGAAAGACAGCCTTTCTTTGAAATGTTAACAAAGCAAAATTCAGACTACACTGTGTAGCATTTTCTCATATTTACAGACATCCATTCGTCTATTCGTACCATGCATATGCTCAATAATTTAAAAAATATGCATGGAAAGGGCATCGTAACAAGAAATAGCAGTTAAAAATAGATACAATACAGTAATGTGATATGTTTATAAACGAAATTGTCAAAGTTTCTGTGCAGCGTGACGTCATGACCGACGCAATATCACACAGAACAACAACGGTAATTATCGGCATTTCTGGCTTCTTCTCTTGCTTACAATGAAAACACTAATAACGTATAACAATACGCAGCTAGTCAGAATCTTTTTGATTTCTTACATCACATGTTTATGCACAAACGATCCCTGATTCAAGGGAAGGGTCCTCACAAAATCCTGCCTACCCATGTCGTGTATGGATTTGATAAAATCCTTGTGGTTATTTGCCCACGTATCTGGTTACTGTTTTGTCAATAGATTCCTTGCTGCATTTCTGTAATTTTGAGAACATCTTAATGATATCATCAAGCAAAGCCCCTTCCGCAATCACCATGGTTTGTCTGGTCCAGACTCAAACCCGGCATTTAACAGGCGAGATGGTGCAGCCGCCAGTTGGGGGAGACACTTAAAACATCTAGTGTTTCTATAAACATATGGGGGTGCGCTAATCGTTGCTTCGAATCCTAGGTGACTCTTGTTCTGCATCAGCTCAGTATCACAAGGGCTAACGTTTTGGTCACGAGAGGATTTGTGAACATTACACAAATAATCTAAGAGACTTATTTTGTATATCAGTTTTAGCTGCATTTATTGTAGCAGTTGGGTGGGACATTGACAAGAGTTAACGGGTCTATCTAGATTTGAAGCCGGAAAAACTTACTGAATATCTAAAGATAGGTGCAGTTGCTATAGCAACTAGTTCGGAAACTGACCATTGGGGGTTTGTAGATATATTGGAGATTGGATCTTAATGGAAAAATACATCAAATTATGAGCAGGGTAACTCTACCGCTAAATAAAAAAGATTTTTTGCGTTCGAGCTGTTTGTCAACACTGGTGTGTTTGAGCTATATTTGTTGCCACTGAATAAAATACAGCACGTAAGTGAAAACGAATACCCGGTCTAGACTACCCCCAGAAACAAACTACAGTTGGTGTCATGGGTGAAAATAGCTGTGATATTTATATGAATGGATCGCTGAAAATGTTCACTAAAAGAGTAAGCATGTATCACCCTAACCATGGAATCCGCCATTCAAAACATTTCTCTGAAGTGGAAGAACTTTTTTGCCGGACGCCATACAGCAGTGCTCCTGCCATGCAGAGCGCCTGTAAATTCATCAGACAATCAAGTGATGGATGGACCGGAATCTAAATTAGTTGAGTAGAATATATTCACGAAATTTAAGAGTATTTTCTTCTGCTGAGAATAAGTGAATTCTATAGCGAATGCCAGGTCACACCTCGGCTGTTGTCTTACAATCAGCGTTAGATAATATTATTATATTACTATTGTCAATATGAATGACATCATACGGTTGGGCGTACTTGTCGAGTTCAAAGTCAAAGTAATGTGTATATGTAATACAGATACATTTTAGTAGAGCTATTTCACTGCCAGCACACGAACATATACAGATCAGGAGTTACCAGGAACAGCATAGAATCAGAAATTTAAACGACAACAACAACGACGGCGACAACAACACCAACAACAACAACAACGACGACGATAATAACAACGACGATAACACACACAATAAGAACACGTGTTGTAATGGATGCGACAACATGATAGCGCATCAAACTCTAACATTATCTGAAGCTTCGGGCTCTCAAATTCCCCTAAACTTGTCAAACTTTAGCCAAGCTGTCACACCCCAGGGACTCCTGTCCCGTCGTGGTGACAGTGACAAAGTTCTGTGCCATCACACACTATATACTGTTCAGTTAAAGTGTCCATTGCCAAAAAACACTATTACCTGCCTTGCAATCAGTGTGCGAAATGGTTTCCAAATTTTGCTAGCCATTTAGGCTAGCTTTGCCTGAAAGCTACTAGCTAGCCCACAGGATAATTCACTAGCCCGAGATTTGACGGTAGAAACTAAGCAAGGTAAAATATCATCATTTATCCAGCCATAATCTTGCATGAATTTAAAGTGTGTTATAACTTAACAAATCGGAGAGAGTGTTATATTTTTAAAATGAACCCAAGAAAATTCACTAGACAGTCGGGTCAGTGACTATGGAAATTTACTGGCCCGAACGGACTTATACTAGTCACGGGCTAGCGGGCCAGTGGCTAATTCGCACACTGCTTGCAATCTGACTTCAGCTATTTACCACAATGCAAATGGAGATATAAATCCCTGGAACAGAGAGGAGGCGCTGTCGGATATTTTATCTTGATCTGACTTAAATTCATACCTGACCACATGGGTGTCCCCTGCCATAATGATCAAGAAGACAGGCAAAACAAGAAGCCGAAGCCAGACAAACACATCTATAGTTCTGTGCAGTCGGCAATGACAAATTTCTCCTTACATTGTAGCATGCACGTCCAATGTTGTAGTTAATATATGGATAAAAATATAGCTCTGCAGTAATTGTTTATAACTACAATCATTAGTCCATCTCTTTGTAGAGCGTCGGTTCCCCTATTCCTCCTCCTCTCTCTCTCCCTGTCTCTCTCTCTCCACATCGCCCCCCCCCCCCGCCCCTTCATAACACGTGCGCACGCACACACAAGCACACATTCATGAGTACACACGTGCGCATGTGAGAAACAATTCCAGCAAATGATTTCGATGGCGTACAGTATCTAACAGAAGCGTCATTGAGCACAGGCTCAGTACAGCACTGTATATCCCCCTTTATACGTCCAGTCGTATATTTCCTCCAGACATCCATCACCACCAGCCCACACACATGCTGTCTGGATGGTGTGAGTGATTGCTGCCTGGATGGTGTGAGCGGTTGTTGCCTGGATGGTGTGAGTGGTTGCTGTCTGGATGGTGTGAGTGATTGCTGCCTGGATGGTGTGAGTGGTTGCTGCCTGGATGGAGAGAGTGGTTGCTGTCTGGATGGTGTGAGAGGTTGCTGTGTGGATGGTGTGAGTAGTTACTGACTGAATGGTGTGATAGGTTGCTGTCTGGATGGTGGTGAGTGGTTGCTTCCTGCGTGCGTAGTACCTAACATAAATAATTACTCACAAGCCCCAATGTTTTCAGTTGAGACGTATATCCTTGGAGTATATTATTCACGTTTTTGGAATGTATGCTGTCACACTCTCCAGAGTCATTAATTGACAGCCCTTCTTCGGTTTCCCGTGATTTAGTTGACTTGTATACATGTCAGTCCTGTTAAATTATACAAGAAGCCATTATCTGTTAGATTTCAGTCCCGCACAGGAATTATTCATACGTAAAGTTGCTGGAGAGAACGCGTGCCATTCAAAGTATATTGATCGTGGAGAGTTGAAGTAGTCTAGGAAGCAAATCACTGCGTCATATTTCTTTACAGACCTTTAGTTTATTTATTTAAATGTGAGCAATGATATCACTGAGACCGTATTTCACCAGACTTTAGTGGAATGGAGCTGCCAGGATGCTGTGAGTCTCAGGTGCTTGTGATTGCTAGTTACCCGGGTGAAGTGAGAGGCTGCAGGTAGGGATACTGTCAGCGTGTTGTCAATGTGCTTCTGAAAACTTGTTACCACGGTGACTTTAAACTTTAACAAAGAGTTTTAATTTCTGGTTACATATTATGCTGAAGTTTCTGGGGTCCTTTCTGGATGCTGTTAAGCTGTTTTCAAATTAGTTTGAGACGTTGTGATGAAGAAGTTGTCAAGATACTGTGAGAGGTTGTGGTGAAGGTGTTGTCAAGATACTGTGAGAGGTTGTGATGAAGAAGTTGTCAAGATACTGTGAGAGGTTGTGGTGAAGGTGTTGTCAGGATACTGTGAGAGGTTGTGGTGAAGGTGTTGTCAAGATACTGTGAGAGGTTGTGGTGAAGGTGTTGTCAAGATACTGTAAGAGGTTATGGTGATGGTGTTGTCAAGATACTGTGAGAGGTTGTGGTGAAGGTGTTGTCAAGCTACAAAGATACTGTGAGAGGTTGTGGTGATGGTGTTGTCAAGATACTGTGAGAGGTTGTGGTGATGGTGTTGTCAAGATACTGTGAGAGGTTGTGGTGAAGGTGTTGTCAAGATACTGTGAGAGGTTGTGGTGAAGGTGTTGTCAAGATACTGTGAGAGGTTGTGGTGAAGGTGTTGTCAAGATACTGTGAGAGGTTGTGGTGAAGGTGTTGTCAAGATACTGTGAGAGGTTGTGATGAAGGTGTTGTCAAGATACTGTGAGAGGTTGTGATGAAGGTGTTGTCAAGATACTGTGAGAGGTTGTGGTGAAGGTGTTGTCAAGATACTGTGAGAGGTTGTGATGAAGGTGTTGTCAAGATACTGTGAGAGAGGTTGTGATGAAGGTGTTGTCAAGATACTGTGAGAGGTTGTGATGAAGGTGTTGTCAAGATACTGTGAGAGGTTGTGATGAAGGTGTTGTCAAGATACTGTGAGAGGTTGTGATGAAGGTGTTGTCAAGATACTGTGAGAGGTTGTGATGAAGGTGTTGTCAAGATACTGTGAGAGGTTGTGATGAAGGTGTTGTCAAGATACTGTGAGAGGTTGTGATGAAGGTGTTGTCAAGATACTGTGAGAGGTTGTGGTGAAGGTGTTGTCAAAATACTGTGTGAGGTTGTGATGAAGGTGTTGTCAAGATACTGTGAGAGGTTGTGATGAAGGTGTTGTCAAGATACTGTGAGAGGTTGTGATGAAGGTGTTGTCAAGATACTGTGAGGGGTTGTTGTGAAGCTGTTGTCAAGATTCTGTGCGAGGTTGTGGTGAAGGCGATGTCAAGATACTGAGAGAAGACAAAGTGCCTTGAGGTTATTGCCAAGATCAAGTTGCTGTGAGAGAGTTGTTGTTGGAGATTGCTCAACCACTGATCGATCCTACATTGCAAGTTGTTGGCCAAGAATGCATGACTGAGTTTCATGTTCAATATTTAGGATACAGACAATTGATTTTAAAAGATAATTCTGTCATAATATGGAACAAAGTTTTAAATCAAAGAAGTAACTTACTGACAGGGCATCTCTGAAAAAAGTCACATCTCCAACTTTAGCGAGGCTATTCATATTCCTAAAAGCCCTTGTCAACCATGGCTATGTAAATACCAGAGGGGCGGTGGGGTAGCCTAGTGGTTAAAGGGTTGGCTCGTCACGCCAAAGACCCGGGTTCGAATCCTCACATGGGTACAATGTGTGAAGCCGCCATGTTGCTGGAATATTGCTAAAAGCGGCGTAAAACCAAAACTCAGTCAGTATAAATGCCAGACAGATAGTTAATCTTTGATGTATTTACAAATTGTTTCAGTGTTAAGTGGCAGTTTGTGCCAAGGTTGTGTGAAAGTGCTGCGAATGATTCAAGAGGTGATTTCTACAACAATGAGGACGCTGCTGGGCATCAAGTTAACCATTACTCTGACGGCAGCGTCTATTTTTGACATTGAAGAAGGTAAGACTTCGTTATGATTTACTCACTTGTGGCTTATCAGATCGGGAATTAAAACTGTACATCACATCGGCAATATTGCAACCATATTGCAATAACCACCCAATTCTTACATGGCAGAGTTGATGTGGAATTTGTATTGCATCGTTTTTGTTTAGATCTGTAGAACTGCATTACTTGTTTGTTTAAATCAGAGTTAGTTAGGAGTGAGTGTGAGGAGTGTGAACACTAAAATAACTAGACTATCACAGGTGGAAACTTAAAACTAGCATGCAATCATAAAACAACATATACTGAGTCAATAAAGAAACTTCACATTCTTTCTTCAGGGCACTATTAAAGAACAAGAGATGGTAAAATGGTTAAATTGTTATTATTTCATTGCTGAGATTTGTGTGATGTACTCGATACACTGACAGTACCATAATCAGTTCCATTAGGCTACACCGCCGTTCCAAAACATGGGTATACAGAATGTCAAGTCACAAGAATAAAAATGCGCAATTTCTCAGTTCTAAATCGTGTATGGCCGCGCCGCGCAATCACCACTGCCAAACACCGTCTCCTCGTCGACTGCCTGATACTTGTGAAAACGTGGTTGGGGATTCTGGCAATTGCTCTTGCAAGGCGGCGCCAAGTTCCTGCAAATTCTGAGGTTGGTTCCTAAGACCAGGAAGCCTTCTCCCAAATGCATCCGAAACGTGTTCTATTGGATTAAGGTCAGGGGACCTCGATGGCCAGTCCATGACGTTGATTCCAGCGTTTTGAAGGAAATTCCGTGTCAACATCGCGGTATGCGGCCGAGCATTATCATGCTGAAACTGTAGGCCTCAGCCATGAGCCGCCATGACAGGAACGAGTTCAGGGGTGAGCACCTTGTCGCGGTAAGCAGCAGCTGTGAGGTTTCCAGAAGTCGGGAACGGTTGTTCCCAAAGAAAGCACCCCACACCATGCAACTTCCGCCCCCGAATCTGTCGACTTCCTGTACACAACATTGGGCATACCGTTCACGACGTCGTCTCGAGACTCTATGCCTGCCGTCCGCGAATCTGAGGGAAAACCTGGATTCATCGGTAAAGACGACTCGATTCCAGTCTCTCCGGGTCCATCGGAGGTGACGTTGGGCCCACAGCAGACGTTGACGTTGATGAAACGGCGTCAATATTGGCCCACGATATGGACGTCGAGAATGGAGATTGGCAGCCCGCAAAAGATTTCGAATGTTCTGTGAGGACAGTCGATCTCTAAACATCTCAGCCCTGGTTCGTGTAGCCGACAGAAATCTGTCACGTAGGTGACGTAGGACGATTTGACGGTCTTCTGCTCGTAATGTCACACGTGGACGACCCGACCTTGGTCGATCAGAAGTGGTGCCAGTTTGTTGTAGACGACCTCGCAAGTCATACACAGAACGGCGACTGCATCCCATTGCTCTTGCGGCGTCAGTAACTGATCTTCCCGCTTGCAACATGCCAACGGCACGTTCACTTGCACATTTGACAATCGTGGCATTTCAAGTACCGTTAGAACTGTGGTTTAAAAGTGTTTTTTCAATTCTTGAGGCCAATGCAAGCACGTGCATATGAAGAAACATTCGATGCAAAGATCACGTGATCGACTGCACGTGCAAAACCTGACTTGGCACTAACGTCATTTGCACGACGAGTGGATGGGTTTGAGTAGGTTTTGCTAACGTTTTTGTAGAGTCGAAAGATAGGGATCCCATTTTGGATACATAGATGTATCATCAAAGGAAGATTATTCATTATTTTTAAAATTACATTTTGTGAAGTTTCTTTTTTGACTCAGTATATCTACAGAACAGCACAAAATATAAACTAGCTATAGATCGGCTACAACTGAAGGTAGATCACCATTTTAGGGACCATAGGGGCATACCAGTTATCAGAAATGTATTCTATACTTCCCATCAAAAGTTTAGACTCCCTAGTGTAATTGTAGCCACTTACTTCAGTCAACTGTTCTAAACTAAATTTTGCAAAATATTCCATACTGTTTAAAGGTACTGTTTACACATGAACTGATGTATTGTAAAACAAATTCGTAATGTTGAAAAGATTGTTGTCATAAGTGCAGTAAATGATGAATCTGAGTGTAAAGTATCGAATTCTTAACTAAACTTTAAACCAAAATGCAGCTGTCCACATGCACGATATTTGCACATGCTTTTCAGCAATTTGATCCTCGTGCAATTCATCTGCATGAGGTTTGCTGTTGGTACGGTTTCCCCAAGTTAGTGGAGAAATTCATCTTCGATGTAACCATATATATATACGTAACATATAGTGAGTGCTTCAAGTGCGTCTAAACTTTTGATGGGTGGAATATCTTACAACTGCCATAGTGTGCGGGTTACCTGATTTTAAAGCTTTCTGAGTCAAGTGTTACGTGGGTGTCCTCTTGAGTGAGTGAGTTAATATTTAACGTCACATCGGCAATATCTTAGCCATATTGTGACGACAAAACCTTATGCACTACGAATAAACATATGTTTTCTTATTATAAAACCTGCCAGCAAAGGATAGTATAACGACTATAATATCACAATTCGATTACAACTAGTGTCCTCTTGAACACGTATGGGTTAATACGGAACCTTGTGGAACTCTCTAGAAGGTATTTCGACATATGGAACTACTCTTCTCCAGACCCTAGAAATCAGAAACCTCACCAACCGAATATAACTTACTTAAAACAAAATATATACTGCATTAGTTTATGCTCCCATTTACAGCATAGATTTACAACGATTTACACTTGTAGATGACTGTCTTTGAAATAACGCTTCTTGAAGCTAAATACACGTATTCACACAGGGGTCTGGTAACATTTTATTTTTTTAAAATCATGAGCGTTTTAAATTTGTACACATTTGAGTTGTTACCGATGACATCGGGAATATTGCATGACCTATGAAGCATGATCTTCACAGTATGAAAGCAAATTAACACAAAATGGTGTTCATCTTCTGGACCTAAATTACATGTCGAACATACCAGGGGGTACAAATCAACACCAAGCAATTTTCCTTCGTGTAGTTTCGATACTCTTTTATATCTGTAGACGACTGGTTGATTGTAAATGAACATAACAAACGATTTAATACAACCCGGCTTTACACCCGCTGGACAAAATAATCAGTGACCGTATTGCTATATGTGACATAAGCCTCTTTTCCTGATGCATAAATGGTCTTGAAGGCTCGTGACATTTTTACATGAACACCAAGTCTTCCCAAATTATGTTAATACGGTTTATAGAGTCGAACGCCATTCGAAATAGAAACTACATAAACTTTTCTTTTCCTCTTTTCTCGAGAAAAGCATTCAGAATGAAGATGTGGTCAATTGTTAACTTCTGAGGCGTCCTGCGCTCTATAATTTGCAAACCTTTTATGAGTTCGTAAATGTTGTCAATAACCCACACTAAATGAAACCCCTCTATAGCTGGTCGGAATTTGCAGATCTGTGTTCTTATCTTTAGAATGAGGGATCGATTGAGTTTAATTTCATGCCGCTTTTAGCAAATATTCCAGAAATATCACGGCTGATATGGGCTTCGCACATTGCACCCGCGTGGGAATCTAACCCGGGTCTTTGCCGTGAAGGACGAATGTTTTAACCACTAGCCTATCCCACCGCCCGACTCATTTCTTATGGATCAGACAGTGTTAGGACACGTTAATGACTTCATACATCGTTTAGAAAGCAACATTTCTGCTCAGGACGATGTTGACGAGGTATTTAAAGATTTTTAAACTTTATGTATGCGTAATTAGATAAGGTTCCCTTTTGTACAGCTAGTAGGTCGAAGGTTAGATTGAATAAGTGTAGATCAGTTTATAAACCTTATTGAAGTGAGAATCTACAGTCACTGTGGGGATGACGCTAAAGCTGCCGAGCGTGAGTGGTTATGCTGTAAATCTTTTGTATTACGAAGGAAACTTCGCCATATCTATACCAGTCATAGAAAACTTTCGACAAGCAGCTACGCAAGGCTAAACGGGAGTATCAGTTAAACAGACACTGTCTTTGGTATAAACTACTGCAGCTTGGCATTAACGGGAAGTTCTTACACGCAGTCCAGTCCATATGTGACAGTATCTCGGCCCGGGTCCGTATTAACGATGAGTACACAGACATTTTCTCTGTAACCTCCGGCGTTCGTCAGGGGAGTGGGTTGTCGCCGACGTTGTTTTCAATATATGTGAACGACCTTGCTCACGAGATAAACAGTTTAGGATGTGTCATTGAAATTGATGATGTTAGGTTCAGTTTGTTATTATATGCAGATGACATAGCACTTATCGCTCCTGACGAGGTGTCATTGCAGAGAATGTTGGATGTTGTAGCTGATTGGTGCTCCCGCTGGCGAATTCTGGTTAATATTCAGAAAACCAAAGTTATTCATTATCGTCCTAATCGGTTTATGAGATCTAAATTTGTTTTTATGATTGGTGATGATTATGTTGATTATACTAACGCCTATAAATATTTGGGACTTTGGCTTGAGGAAAATCTTGGTTTAAATTACACTGCTAAAGAAATAGTGAAGTCTGCTAACCGCGCGCTGGGATTGGTGATGTGTAAGTTTAAGTCATTGGGAGGTATGGCTTATAGCGTCTTTAATACGTTGTACAACAACTTAGTGCAACCTATTCTGTCTTACGGTGCAGCACTCTGGGGAACTAAGGACTTTAATTGCATAAGTGCAGGACATGACCGTGCTTGTAGATTTTTCATTGGCGTAAATAGCAAAACCCCTAACTTCGGAGTAAGGGGTGATATGGGATGAACTAGTACTTTGTCAAACAAAGAACAGAAGTATTACGTTTTTGGGTTAAGTTGCACCGTATGGCACCTGATGGATTGCCTTCTGTTATTAGCAGCCGGTCACGGCGTTAAGCCAAATCATGGGATAACACAGTGTCATCTTTATTACAATCGTTGCAACTCCCTGTGCAAGACCTGCTACACATGTCTAGTAGTGAATTGACTTTGTCATTTCAACATATACAGTCGTTAGATCATCAGGAGTGGCTACGGGAATTGTGGAATGACCAGGGTAATCCTAACGGTAATAAGCTAGGCACATATAGACAGTTTAAGTACACTGTTACTCCAGAACCATACATAACTGCTATACTGCCCAGATGACACCGTAGCGTTCTAGGTAAACTTCGCTGTGGTACACTTCCATTAGAAGAATAACGTGGTAGATTTTCTCGTGCTGCGACGCCACTTGCAGACAGGCTTTGTCGTCAATGTAGTAGTCAGGCTGTCGAAGACGAAGTCCATTTCTTAGTTAGCTGTCTTTATTATTCTGATCTTCAGTATGATTTGCTTAGAAAATCTAGTATCATACACCCAAATGTTGCTCAGTTATCAAACACTGAACAAGCTACATTCCTCTTTCAAACAGAAAATATTGTTAATCAATGGCCGCTTTAGTTAGCCGTATGTATCGTAAGCTATCATCCCTACTAGGATTTTTATATGTGTGATACTCCTTAATGTTTTAATCTTATATTTTATACATTTTATGCACATATTGTCTAGTGTGTCTCATTGGCCACCTGGCCTGGTGCCTGTATTTTTCTATGTCTTTTTACCGTTGCCATTTTTGACATGTACATTCACGTGACACATTAATAAACTATTTGTCTGTCTGTCTGTCTGGCTATCCCACCGTCACTTATGTATAGGGACAATAGCATCTTTTGTACTTGTCTCAGGAAACCAACCATAGTCAAAAACAAAAAGGCATAATGGTTGCTTCAGAACGTTTCAACATTTCATTATCGTATAGGGCACATAAGTAGGTGAAGGCACCTCGCGAGACCTTGGTACTCCGGGCGACAAACAACCTACACTTGATCCGGGCTAGCAAAGTCATATTTGGCGGTCGCGCAATTTGGAACCAGGACTGGTCCTGGAATATACGCTTGTCACCGTAAACATTAACTTACGACTATCTTAGCGCTAGCGCTAAGAGAGCTTCGCAAATCCAGGCCCTGGTACTGGAAGTAAGCTGGGCCCCGTCTCGCATATCGTAAGCTGGCGCGTGCAAAAGAAGCTAGGAACCAGTTTAATACCAGGAGAAGCGCATGGAGACTTACAGGACCTATTATTTACAAAAAGAAAACGTCACAATACCAAATTTAGAAACAGCCAGTTTGGGAAGTTTGTAACACAAATAGTAACAATTTAAGATAGCAGTGAAGATAACGATCTGTCAAGAGCTGTTTTAGTTGGTTCAGCTTGGCCAGACGAATTATCATTGTAATGATGTCAAGATGACTAATGACTCGGAATAACATTTTGTAGTGCCTGAAGTCAAGACATTGAATCTGAGAACATTATGTGTTTGTTGTCTCAAAGATGATAACCCGTGAAGACCCAGGGTAGAATAGGTCTTCAGCAACACATGCTTGCAACCAAAGGCGACTTTGCTTGTCGTAAGAGGCGACTAGCGGGATCGGGTGGTCAGGCTCGCTGACTTGGTTGACACATGTCATCGGTTCCCAATTGCGCAGATCGATGTTCATGCTGTTCAACACTGGATTGTCTGGTCCAGACTCGCCATATAGCTGGAATATTGCTGAGTGCGGCGCAAAACTAAACTCACTCACTCACTCAAAGATGATGGCTCTCCATTAACCAATACATCTGAAATCGCCAACAAACCTGGCGACACCATTCCTCATCATCAAGTTCCAGAGACAATTGTAACCCTGATAAAGGACTTTCTCTCCATGAATTACCAATGCCTTTGGGCAAGCTCTTGACACTGCGACAGGAGCTGATGATATTCATCATTAGCTCCTGATACACCTGCCTGATTCACGTTTGGAAACACTACTCAAAATATTTGGTGACATTTTGACGAACGGAAAATATCCTTCCTCATAGCGTAATGCCATTATCATCCCTATTCCAAAGCTTTCTTAAATGACCACCCTATTTCACTAACTAGCTGTGTTTGTAAAACCATGGCGCGCATGGTCAACAATCCATTAATTGGGTACTGGGAGACCAATAATCACCTTAGTGACATCTAAGTGGTTCTTATTCGTGGATGATTTCAATATTTCATGCCGTGGTAAGAATATGCAAAATACAGCTCTGCCTTAACAAAATCCAAAATTGGGCCAATGAAAATGGCTTTAAGGTTTCAAAATCCAAAACAAATTGTATTCACATTTGTCGTAAATAAAAACCACAAAAGGATCCAGATTAATCTTTAGATGGTACTCACATCAATGTAGTAGAAGAAGCGAAATTCCTGGGACTTATATTCGACCGTCACTTGACATTCTTACGACACATAAAATATTTGAAAACCAAATGTTTGAAGGCTCTTGACTTACTTAAAGCCAATTACAGAGTAGGGAGGGGATCAGACTACCTTCCTTCACCTGTACAGAACACTGGCTCGCTCTAAACTAGATTATGGCGCTTCATTGTCTATGGTGGAGCCTGTAAAAGCAATTTTAAAAATAGATTCTATCCACCACCAAGGCCTTAGGCTATGTCTGGGAGCTTTAAGGACCTCTCCGGTAGACAGTCTATATGCGGAGGCTTACGAACCTCGCCCTGAACAGCTCCGAATTACACTTTCACTGCAGTATATCACTAAAGTGCGTTCAAACCAAATGAGGCCAATCCAGCATTCAACTGTGTTTTCAACCTTCTCTGTGGAAACGTGTTTCCTAATCTGCCAAGCCTGGTTCCACCACCTGCAAGGAGAATTCATCCAGGCACCGCTGCAGCCCAAACTGTTCTCAATATCACGTTCCAAGCATAACAGCCATATATCCATTTTCACAGACGGATCCAAGGATGATGGCAAGTTGCCAGTACTACAGTAATTGGATCCAAGACTGTCTCCTCTGGAATCCGTGACAACAGTTACAATTTCACTGTTGAGGCCAAAGCTATCTTTACGGCATTGACTTAAACAACAACACCATTAAAACACATCCATCTTCTTCTCAGATTCATTGCCTTGCCTTCGAAACATCCCGGACATTTCAGAACGTTACAACGATCTTTCTGCTGGCCAACATGGCATCGTCCTCTGCTGGTTACCTGGTCATGAAGACACTGAATGCTATACAGAGACCGATGCTGGTTACGAAGACACTGGATGTTATACAGAGACCGATGCTGGTTACCTGGTCATGAAGACACTGGATGCTATGCAGAGACCGATGCTGGTTACCTGGTCATGAAGACACTGGATGCTATACAGAGACCGATGCTGGTTACCTGGTCATGAAGACGCTGGATGCTATACAGAGACCGATGCTGGTTACCTGGTCATGAAGACACTGGATGCTATACAGAGACCGATGCTGGTTACCTGGTCATGAAGACACTGGATGCTATACAGAGACCGATGCTGGTTACCTGGTCATGAAGACACTGGATGCTATACAGAGACCGATGCTGGTTACCTGGTCATGAAGACACTGGATGTTATACAGAGACCGATGCTGGTAACAGAGACCGATGCTGGTTACGAAGACACTGGATGCTATACAGAGACCGATGCTGGTTACCTGGTCATGAAGACACTGGATGCTAATACAGAGACCGATGCTGGTTACCTGGTCATGAAGACACTGGATGTCATACAGAGACCGATGCTGGTTACCTGGTCATGGAGACACTGGGTGCTATACAGAGACCGATGCTGGTTACCTGGTCAAGAAGACACTGGATGCTAATACAGAGACCGATGCTGGTTACGAAGACACTGGATGCTATACAGAGACCGATGCTGGTTACCTGGTCATGAAGACACTGGATGCTATGCAGAGACCGATGCTGGTTACGAAGACACTGGATGCTATACAGAAACCGATGCTGGTTACCTGGTCATGAAGACACTGGATGCTATGCAGAGACCGATGCTGGTTACCTGGTCATGAAGACACTGGATGCTATACAGAGACCGATGCTGGTTACCTGGTCATGAAGACACTGGATGCTATACAGAGACCGATGCTGGTTACCTGGTCATGAAGACACTGGATGCTATACAGAGACCGATGCTGGTTACCTGGTCATGAAGACGCTGGATGCTATACAGAGACCGATGCTGGTTACCTGGTCATGAAGACACTGGATGCTATACAGAGACCGATGCTGGTTACCTGGTCATGAAGACACTGGATGCTATACAGAGACCGATGCTGGTTACCTGGTCATGAAGACACTGGATGTTATACAGAGACCGATGCTGGTAACAGAGACCGATGCTGGTTACGAAGACACTGGATGCTATACAGAGACCGATGCTGGTTACCTGGTCATGAAGACACTGGATGCTAATACAGAGACCGATGCTGGTTACCTGGTCATGAAGACACTGGATGCCATACAGAGACCGATGCTGGTTACCTGGTCATGAAGACACTGGATCCTATACAGAGACCGATGCTGGTTACCTGGTCATGAAGACACTGGATGCTATACAGAGACCGATGCTGGTTACGAAGACACTGGATGCTATACAGAGACCGATGCTGGTTACCTGGTCATGAAGACACTGGATGCTAATACAGAGACCGATGCTGGTTACGAAGACACTGGATGCTATACAGAGACCGATGCTGGTTACCTGGTCATGAAGACACTGGATGCTATGCAGAGACCGATGCTGGTTACGAAGACACTGGATGCTATACAGAGACCGATGCTGGTTACCTGGTCATGAAGACACTGGATGTTATACAGAGACCGATGCTGGTAACAGAGACCGATGCTGGTTACGAAGACACTGGATGCTATACAGAGACCGATGCTGGTTACCTGGTCATGAAGACACTGGATGCTAATACAGAGACCGATGCTGGTTACCTGGTCATGAAGACACTGGATGCCATACAGAGACCGATGCTGGTTACCTGCTCATGGAGACACTGGGTGCTATACAGAGACCGATGCTGGTTACCTGGTCATGAAGACACTGGATGCTAATACAGAGACCGATGCTGGTTACCTGGTCATGGAGACACTGGATGCTATACAGAGACCGATGCTGGTTACCTGGTCATGAAGACACTGGATGCTATACAGAGACCGATGCTGGTTACCTGGTCATGAAGACACTGGATGCTATACAGAGACCGATGCTGGTTACCTGGTCATGAAGACACTGGATGCTATACAGAGACCGATGCTGGTTACCTGGTGATGGAGACACTGGATGCTATACAAAGACCGATGCTGGTTACCTGGTCATGAAGACACTGGATGCTAATACAGAGACCGATGCTGGTTACCTGGTCATGAAGACACTGGATGCTATACAGAAACCGATGCTGGTTACCTGGTCATGAAGACACTGGATGCTATACAGAGACCGATGCTGGTTACCTGGTCATGAAGACACTGGATGCTATAGAGAGACCGATGCTGGTTACCTGGTCATGAAGACACTGGATGCTATACAGAAACCGATGCTGGTTACCTGCTCATGAAGACACTGGATGCTATACAGAGACCGATGCTGGTTACCTGGTCATGAAGACACTGGATGCTATAGAGAGACCGATGCTGGTTACCTGGTCATGAAGACACTGGATGCTATACAGAAACCGATGCTGGTTACCTGGTCATGAAGACACTGGATGCTATACAGAGACCGATGCTGGTTACGTGGTCATGAAGACACTGGATGCTATACAGAGACCGATGCTGGTTACCTGGTCATGAAGACACTTGATGTTATACAGAGACCGATGCTGGTTACGTGGTCATGAAGACACTGGATGCTATACAGAGACCGATGCTGGTTACCTGGTCATGAAGACACTGGATGCTATACAGAGACCGATGCTGGTTACCTGGTCATGAAGACACTGGATGCTATACAGAGACCGATGCTGGTTACCTGGTCATGAAGACACTGGATGCTATACAGAGACCGATGCTGGTTACCTGGTCATGAAGACACTTGATGTTATACAGAGACCGATGCTGGTTACCTGGTCATGAAGACACTGGCGGCTATACAGAGACCGATGCTGGTTACCTGGTCATGAAGACACTTGATGTTATACAGAGACCGATGCTGGTTACCTGGTCATGGAGACACTGGGTGCTATACAGAGACCGATGCTGGTTACCTGGTCAAGAAGACACTGGATGCTAATACAGAGACCGATGCTGGTTACGAAGACACTGGATGCTATACAGAGACCGATGCTGGTTACCTGGTCATGAAGACACTGGATGCTATGCAGAGACCGATGCTGGTTACGAAGACACTGGATGCTATACAGAAACCGATGCTGGTTACCTGGTCATGAAGACACTGGATGCTATGCAGAGACCGATGCTGGTTACCTGGTCATGAAGACACTGGATGCTATACAGAGACCGATGCTGGTTACCTGGTCATGAAGACACTGGATGCTATACAGAGACCGATGCTGGTTACCTGGTCATGAAGACACTGGATGCTATACAGAGACCGATGCTGGTTACGAAGACACTGGATGCTATACAGAGACCGATGCTGGTTACCTGGTCATGAAGACACTGGATGCTAATACAGAGACCGATGCTGGTTACGAAGACACTGGATGCTATACAGAGACCGATGCTGGTTACCTGGTCATGAAGACACTGGATGCTATGCAGAGACCGATGCTGGTTACGAAGACACTGGATGCTATACAGAGACCGATGCTGGTTACCTGGTCATGAAGACACTGGATGTTATACAGAGACCGATGCTGGTAACAGAGACCGATGCTGGTTACGAAGACACTGGATGCTATACAGAGACCGATGCTGGTTACCTGGTCATGAAGACACTGGATGCTAATACAGAGACCGATGCTGGTTACCTGGTCATGAAGACACTGGATGCCATACAGAGACCGATGCTGGTTACCTGCTCATGGAGACACTGGGTGCTATACAGAGACCGATGCTGGTTACCTGGTCATGAAGACACTGGATGCTAATACAGAGACCGATGCTGGTTACCTGGTCATGGAGACACTGGATGCTATACAGAGACCGATGCTGGTTACCTGGTCATGAAGACACTGGATGCTATAGAGAGACCGATGCTGGTTACCTGGTCATGAAGACACTGGATGCTATACAGAGACCGATGCTGGTTACCTGGTCATGAAGACACTGGATGCTATACAGAGACCGATGCTGGTTACCTGGTGATGGAGACACTGGATGCTATACAAAGACCGATGCTGGTTACCTGGTCATGAAGACACTGGATGCTAATACAGAGACCGATGCTGGTTACCTGGTCATGAAGACACTGGATGCTATACAGAAACCGATGCTGGTTACCTGGTCATGAAGACACTGGATGCTATACAGAGACCGATGCTGGTTACCTGGTCATGAAGACACTGGATGCTATAGAGAGACCGATGCTGGTTACCTGGTCATGAAGACACTGGATGCTATACAGAAACCGATGCTGGTTACCTGCTCATGAAGACACTGGATGCTATACAGAGACCGATGCTGGTTACCTGGTCATGAAGACACTGGATGCTATAGAGACCGATGCTGGTTACCTGGTCATGAAGACACTGGATGCTATACAGAAACCGATGCTGGTTACCTGGTCATGAAGACACTGGATGCTATACAGAGACCGATGCTGGTTACGTGGTCATGAAGACACTGGATGCTATACAGAGACCGATGCTGGTTACCTGGTCATGAAGACACTTGATGTTATACAGAGACCGATGCTGGTTACGTGGTCATGAAGACACTGGATGCTATACAGAGACCGATGCTGGTTACCTGGTCATGAAGACACTGGATGTTATACAGAGACCGATGCTGGTTACCTGGTCATGAAGACACTGGATGCTATACAGAGACCGATGCTGGTTACCTGGTCATGAAGACACTGGATGCTATACAGAGACCGATGCTGGTTACCTGGTCATGAAGACACTTGATGTTGTACAGAGACCGATGCTGGTTACCTGGTCATGAAGACACTGGCGGCTATACAGAGACCGATGCTGGTTACCTGGTCATGAAGACACTGGATGCTATACAGAGACCGATGCTGGTTACCTGGTCATGGAGACACTGGAGGCTATACAGAGACCGATGCTGGTTACCTGGTCATGAAGACACTGGATGCTATACAGAGACCGATGCTGCAGCTATACAGCTCTTGATAAATCCTTACTGCTGATCCTGTATGGTGATTTCAAACCCACAGGAAGGGAGGACGAACTGACGTGGCAGATGTTGACACCACAGGTCGATCTTACCTTACCAAACTAACCAAATTAAACAACAGAACCATTCCAAAAACTTCATCGTGTTTACAGATTCATTATCTTGCCTTCATGTCACTTAAAGTCACCCTATCATCCTAGACATTTTGAACGTTACAACGATCTTTCTACTGGCCAATGTGACATCATCCTCTGCTGGTTGCCGGGTCACGTCGGCACAGCAGGTAACACAAAAGCCGATGCTGCAGCAAAAGCAGCTCTTGACATGCCCTTATCATGCACAAAGTAGGGAGAAATAAACTTCAGGAATCGAAACCAACAATCGGTTATACTTACTTGGGTCTTAAGTGAGTGAGTGAGTTAAAAGTTTACTTAGCATCGGCAATATTACATGATGAGGTAATTTTTCGATGATGTATTGGCCACAGTCGGTTTAGCCTGACTTTCTGCTTAAAGCAGATGGAGATGAACCTGCTAAGTCTATCTCTTGTGATGAGGCGTCCAACATCAACCACTTTCTGCTTAAAGCAGATGGAGATGAACCTGCTAAGTCTATCTCTTGTGATGAGGCGTCCAACATCAATCACTTTCTGCATAAAGCAGATGGAGATGAACCTACTAAGTCTATCTCTTGTGATGAGGCGTCCAACATCAACCACTTTCTGCTTAAAGCAGATGGAGATGAACCTGCTAAGTCTATCTCTTGTGATGAGGCGTCCAACATCAACCACTTTCTGCTTAAAGCAGATGGAGATGAACCTGCTAAGTCTCTCTCTTGTGATGAGGCGTCCAACATCAACCACTTTCTGCAAAAAGCAGATGGAGATGAACCTACTAAGTCTATCTCTTGTGATGAGGCGTCCAACATCAACCACTTTCTGCTTAAAGCAGATGGAGATGAACCTGCTAAGTCTATCTCTTGTGATGAGGCGTCCAACATCAACCACTTTCTGCTTGACTGTGTGGACGTTTCAACACCAACAGATTCACATTATGACGCAGTAAATCTGGAAGATATGTTTAACATCGTGAGCGGGCATCTCCAAGTGAGCTACTTGATAGAGATGGGTCTCTATCATAAGTTGTAACTACATATGTGTGTGGCAAGTTGGCTGTTTTTAAAGTTTTAACGTTGGCGTTGCAAACTAGCTGTTTTTTTAACTTGGTGGTTGACGTTTTCTGTTTGTAAATAATATTGTAATAAAGAAATATGTGTTTTAAGAAAACCCTTTAAGCTTAATAAACACTTTGCACTTACAATTGACATGTGTATATGTGCAGACTTGGTTTCGTCGCTGTATAGCTTAAATAGTGCCGATGCCACATAAAATACTAATTCGTTATCACAATCACTATTATCAACGTTGCAGACAACAAACCACAGAATACTGGTGGGGACATTCATCACATCGCCTGTGTACAACGCTGGCGACTGGAGGCGACGTGTATCGCCGGTCCGTGGTTGGAATGTCCACCAGATCCAAATAGGAACAGAATCAGAGGTAAGTGTTGAGTTTGACCATTCATATGATCCAATCAGGATCAGAATTAGATATGAAGTATCGTTTGATGCGTCTACTACAGTATCATCCAGGGTCCAAAGTCACAAGCGTGGAAAATAAAAAAGTTATTATTAGTATTATTAGTAAAATGAAAAGTCAAGCATATGGAGTCAGAAGTTTTGTTTGTATTTTGAATGGTATCTTCAAGTAGTCAATTCATTTGGACCAGGGATATTAAAGATTTGAAAACAAAGTTAAACAATAAGTCCTCGTGAAACAATAAGTCATTGATATGTCCATGAAATGCCAAATGATGAAAGAATGAATGTTCTTAATATGCTTT
This sequence comes from Haliotis rubra, assembly GCF_003918875.1. NCBI lineage: Eukaryota > Metazoa > Mollusca > Gastropoda > Lepetellida > Haliotidae > Haliotis > Haliotis rubra. The sequence continues at coordinate 150,214 of NW_025764902.1, read as the reverse complement.
AAATTATATTTCGTAATGCTAAGTATAATAAGTATATAAAGAAAAACTCTTCATTGCTTTGATAATGTTTTAAATTTTCGAGTCTTTACAGTTACTTCAAAATATTTTCTCATAATTTAATTTATATACTCGGCAGTTGTAAGTCTAATTATAGACACACACAAATGTGGAAATAAATAAATATTAAAATGAATAAAGAAAAATATAATAACAATAGTTCTGATTTTTAATTTAACCCGATATTGAAGAAAATATAGTTTGAAGCAACAATGAAATAATATTGACATGTCACCTTTAAAATAGTGTGAAAATAATCACATTACCGAATTTAAGAAAATACAATTAAAGTAGCAAAGTAGATAATGAAAAATATAGAAAAAAGCTGATATAATGAAATTTATTATGCTACCAAAATGGCGCCATTTGGCTTCCCTATTGTGCTGCATTGGTAGTTCTATAATTGGTTCTTCAAACTGTCATGCATGAATACCAGTAGGATGGCAGCTGTGATGGTTTCTCTCTGTGACTGAGTTCCATGTTCTACTTTCAGCTGAAGCAAAGGGATACACGACTTTCCCAGTGGAAGGGGGGCGAAATTCATCTGAAGAGATACAATGTACCACGTACCTGGGACAAAGCCTTGAAGATGTGCAGGTCTGACGGCGCCACGCTCGTCAAGATAGACACTGCGGAGAAACAGACCATCGTCAGAGGCTTGTTCAACGACACGGACTACAAGAACGAGAGTAGGTGTCTCTGCAGGATAACGTACACAGACATGTTTGAGACTTAGCAATTGGACTTGTTCACTCAAAGCTGCTACCATATGAACAATCTCTTCAGACTGTATCAAAACCATAGGAAGACGTTGACGTCTTCTATCACACAACAGAGCGATGTCTCGTCAGTCACACCCTGCCATCCACGTATGTTCTACCCCTTCACACCCTACCCATACAGTTACATGTTGCTCCTCTACCCCTGGCCTTTTACTCTACACACGCACACACACAGAATGCTTAGAATGAACCTTCAGTAAACCATGCTCGTAGTAAGAGGCGATTAACGGGATGTGGTGGTCAGGCTCGCTGGCTTGGTTGACACGTCATCTATTCCCAATTGCACAGGTCGATGCTCATGATGTTGATCACTGGATTGTCTAGTCCAGACTCGATTATTTACAGACCACCGCCATACAGCTGCAATATTGCTGAGTGCGGCGTAAAACTAAACTCACTCACTCACTCACACAGTTACACTCACCCACTTCATCTTCAGCCAGTGCATCGTCCTGTCAGTCACAGTATTCCGTCCGTCAGTAACACTTTACCCAGCCAAAGCCACCTGCAAATCTCAACCCTCTATCTGCAATTGTAGGCAGTGGTTACTTGTAACCTATAACTTGTAACTTGTGGTTAATTGTAGGCTCGTTACAATAGTAAGACCAGGAATCAACGCCTACGTGTCCTGGGCACAGCGTTTGTACTTTCTATGTTTCTCAATACCAGACCGACCCTTCTAATTCTATTTCCCTTGTGCATTCTCGGTCATGGCCTGTTTTTGAAGCCTCACCGTTGTTGCAGCGAGGTGTATTGTCATGATTGTTTATGTACAGATTCCCGAATCAATACCTCCTGGTTCTGTTTCAGTCAATCCCTGGATTGGACTCCGAGACACGACAAGGTCCAACGTCTACAGTTGGACTGATGGGTCAAACGCGACGTACACGAACTGGCGGAAGGGGGAACCTAACTTTCAATATCATAAAAGGGATGAGGACTGTGTTCAATTGATTTTATTTATGATGGGGTTACGATGGAACGACATCTTTTGTGGTACTCTGAGGGGGTTTATTTGTGAGATATGATCTGAAATACTCACCAAAGAAAGTGTTGACATGCTGCGACAGCTGCTTATTTAACCATCGTCCATCAGTAAAATGACTCACATGGATTAAACTGTTCTCTTCCTGCCGACAGGATGTCAAAGATAAAACATAGTCTTACTGAAGATAGAACCCTTATCAACTCACTCTCTCTATCAACCACTGGTTTGTCGAAGCTAGATTAAAGTGCTGATATTGTTCCTGTTAGATGAAGATAGAAGGTCTCTTCCTGTTCCTGATTTGATGAAGATAGAAGGTCTCTTCCTGCCGACAGGGTGTCAAAGATAAAACATAGTCTTACTGAAGATAGAACCCTTATCAACTCACTCTCTCTATCAACCACTGGTTTGTCGAAGCTAGATTAAAGTGCTGATATTGTTCCTGTTTGATGAAGATAGAAGGTCTCTTCCTGCCGACAGGGTGTCAAAGATAAAACAGTCTTACTGAAGATAGAACCCTTATCAACTCACTCTCTCTATCAACCACTGGTTTGTCGAAGCTAGATTAAACTGCTGATATTGTTCCTGTTTGATGAAGATAGAAGGTCTCTTCCTGCCGACAGGGTGTCAAAGATAAAACATAGTCTTACTGAAGATAGAACCCTTATCAACTCACTCTCTCTATCAACCACTGGTTTGTTGAAGCTAGATTAAACTGCTGATATTGTTCCTATTAGATGAAGATACAAGGCCACTTCCTGCCGACAGGGTGTCAAAGATAAAACACAGTCTTACTGAAGTTAGGTTATAGTTATGTTAGAGAGCACCGTGGTATTGTTACCTTTTATGTAGGTAAAAGGTCACTTCTTCCCTACATGGTGTTCTGAGCCGTGAGTGCCATCTTGTAACCTCGGCTATATGTCTCCTATCTATCTATCCATCTATGTATCTATGTATCTCTATCTATGTATCTCTCTCTATCTATCTATGTATCTATGTATCTCTCTATCTATCATGCTGTGTCTGACAATTTGTTTTTAATACGTTTACAATCAGTTGTCATGTTCTCGTACATTGTTGTTTGTAGTACATTGCTTTATATGAATATGGAAGGCGTTTAATGCGTTCTTTAATGTGTTACTTGGCGAAATAATGTATTTGAAAAGAAATTAAACACTGGTAGATTTTTTTACAGTGTGTAAACACGACAGCAGTTACCAATTTGTGCCAATATGATACCCAACTTCATAACTCACAGACTTTAGTAATGCGGCCCTTATACCATATTTCCATGATATGGGGACTTGACCATTAGCAGAACATAATGTGAAATGTTTAAGCAGTGAAACAATAACAAAACCACTGCTTCAGCGGGGACATAATTTACCGGGGCGACTTTTATCACATTGGGAATAGTCTTTGTGTATACTATCAATAATCAGAACATGCTGTCACTATTAAAAACTGGAATCCACAAATGTAGTTTCCGTTTATCTAGATTTGCCTGTTAAAAGGCCACATGCTCTTCTTCTGGAAGGTGAACATCTAAATGTTCATTTGAAAGGTTAATATAAACTGTAGATACTGACCAGATTTCTAAACAGACTGATGATATATCAAACGGATTTGAAGGTCAAATATTTCTCACATATTCGAAATGAAAACAAACAAAAAACTGAGTTTTCATCATGTTCTCCAATGAAAACACGACAGAGAGGTGTCAAACAGGCAGAAAGGAAGGGGTATAACTCCGCCATCCTTCAAACTGAGCCGTGTATGTGTGGCGGTAACACTGTTAAGATAAGTAATAAAATTTAATAGATTACCCTATCTGAGACTTCAATTCAGACGGACCATATCATTGCATTCACCTGTATGTCTAATTAATCTGTCTTGCTTGGGAAATATTGCAAGCTCTAGTCTTATGTTCTAGTGTAAAGACAATGCCAAAATATTTAAATTCTGAAACGCACACGAAATTTGTTTATTCAGTGTTAAAGTGAGGATCGATGGGCATGGGCGTACTTGTCCTGTGGTATTCTGGGGTTGGAGGGGCGTTGGGGTAAGGATGTGTGTGTGGGAGGGAGGGGGACTAGTAGGGGGAAGGAAAATTATACAGAAAATACAAGATAGCAACATTAACAAAGCTGGTTGAAATTGTTCGTGTGAATAAGAAGGGGCACAATTGCAGTCTTATGAACTTATGTAAAGATATGCAGCTTGTATACAGGATATATATTTTTATACATATCTATTTAGAGAGCAATTGTTCGTTCAAACAACCTGTAGCTTACATGTGTTTACGGATACAATACACCGACCTGGCAGTACCTAGTGGCAAAACATAGGACTTTCAAAACCAGACACCTAGCATCTGATCTTTGAAATGATCTTATTTACAGAAAATAATAACAGTTTCTCAACCATATCAATAAATAAAATAAAAAGCTATGTTTTTCCTTTTCATAGGCTGTGATGATCTAGACTTGCCACATCTTGTAGACTTCCCTGGGCTGCATCTTGTGTAGACTTCACAAATGGGCTGCATTGGGTATGTCTGTTTCAGGGTGTGTATGACAGACTTATCACAAATCTCAAAGGCATTGCACGGAAAGTGTGTGGCAGTTCATGTTCGCGCGGTTATTTCTTTTTTTATGTAACTGGAATGTGTTCGTAACATATTTTTTTGAAACGTTTTATATACTACCAAGTATAATATTACTTTCGCAGTGTATATCCCACACGGCTATCCCACCTGAAGACCTATATAGACAGACCCCCCAAATCCAGTGTATCAAAAGGAAGCGGCACTATTTAGAATACAATTGAGCCACGAGGACCTACAGACTTTAGAAGCTGCTTGCCCTGACCAAACTCTCCAAGAACTCATTTAAAATACAACAACAGGACCATGGCTTATCAAGGGAAATACAACATGAAATGTTCTTGCCACGGCCACCGGGCAAGCGATTTAAGGTGATGGAAATGATCAGGTGATTTATGTTATCATCTGATGCCATACAAACACATGAATGCCACCAGAAAATTCAGCCATTAGTCCATTTTCGTAGAACGTATGGATTGACTTGGCCATAAATGTAGTTTATAAAATAGCATAGTTTTGTCTAAACACTTTTTATAGATGTTCTAAATATATTTCTTAATGTATTTTTTTAGTCATACATGTACAGTAGTAAATATATATACATGTTGGACACATACGTTTAGATCAATGTTTTGATTAGGATATCCAAGTAGAAATATGATTTCAATTATTTTGTTTGTACTGACATCCATGTTCATATCACATTTTGAATTTTTCTATAAACGATTTAACTTTAATACTGTGGAAAAATAGTGCTCAACAGGCAAGGAAGAACAAGTACAATATTTTAACGTTTTTTGGTATGACGCGGCAGGGGATCGAACCTGGGACCTTCCACTCACCGGGCGGACGCGCTAACCACTAGACCATGGATGCAGTTTGCATGAAAGAAGAAAGGTAGCGATTGATAACTGGTTTGATCCATGAACTCTTTCAGTACACACAATCTTGTTGGTTATGGTGAAGAACACTCACTCATTATATCAACCACTGGATTGTTTGAACAAGGTTCTGTTGCAGAGCATCGCCTATATCAATGATGACTCTGGCAGAAACACTCACTCACTCACTCACTCGACTCGACCACTAGATTGTTTGTATATGGTATAAGGCAGGAAAACACTCACTCACTCACTCGATTGAAGACTGGAGTTAAGCTTCTGTTACAGAGCACTACCAATAACATGGCTGACCAGGTTGAAAACAACACTCACTCACTCATTCGGCCTTGGATTGTTTATGCACGTTTTCGTGTTAATAATATTATGATGTATATTCCACATAAGCCTACATATGTGGGGGGTCATCTTATAAGAAGGTCAGGTAAATTCCTTCTCATACACTGCACTGTAATGTACCAAGTTTTCTACAAGGTTTGGGGCTGTGGGGTAGCCTAGTGGTTAAAGCGTTGGCTCGTCACGCCGAAGACCCGGGTTCGATTCCTCACACAGGCACAAAATGTGAAGCCCATGTCTTGTGGCCCCCGCCATGATATTTCTGGAATATTGCTAAAAGCGGTGTAAAACTTAACTCAGTCAGTCAGTCTACAAGGTTTAAAATAGATATCTATGATTGTGTAGCCCAGCTGTTTCAGGTGAATACTAATCAATATGTGTGTTCATCTGAGTATCAGTTTGTGTTCTAATACACATATGTAATATACACATATGAATAACGTTGCTTTAAGGCAGTATATTTAGTAAAAAAAACACTTATACAGACTCATGCGATGTCTTTTCAACCATCCTGATTATTTTAATGATAGTTGGTTAAACAATAATGTACGTGGACATTTATTGTGCGCATTTTTGACACGACACGATTCAATTACCGAGCTGCTGGATATTCTGACCAAATAGCTTGTACAATACTCATCAATATTCCATCTAAATACATGCTGTACATAATGGACCAGGCAATCAAGTGATCTACTGCATGAACATCGGTCTGTTCAATTGGGATAAGATAGCATTCAATTTTGAAGAAATTTAAAGGACCATTATTATACATATGATGTACCTCTGTTTAGAAACGCTCTGTTAAGTTAGAGGTTGGTTTTTCCGATCCTCTCTATATACTTTAATTTTGAAACAATTTGTAAGATATAGAGAGCTTTCTGGGATTTGTTCTTTGAGTATGTCATATGAGGCCGAAAAGTAAAATGATGAAGGAAAATATTACCCATGAATTTGGCTTCCTTTACAATTGTAACAGGACCGTCTAACATTAATGTCGGAAAATACTTAGCAGTGACTATTTTTCAATCTGCTTGAGTATTTTAATTAAACTTGCACCATCGTTTAGGATATGCAATATTCTACATTTCTGTGTAATTTCAAAGACGTAGGTAAATCCAGTGGCGCACGAGTGCAATTCTCGAACAAAGGTCACTTTTCAGAGGGTACAGATATATACTGTTCAAAGCAAAAAGTAAAAAAGTAAAGGATCGGGTCTATTCCCGACCTATAATATATATAATAAGGACACTGATTGGAAGTATGTCCAGGCGTTGCCAGACAGTTCCAAGAGGACACCCGGGACATACTCGATGCAGCTTTTCTTTATTTAAACTGAAAACAATGAACAATAACTCTGTTATGTTTGACGTGATTAAAATCTGAATTTTTTTGCGATCCCTTATGTTTTCCCCTCACTATATGTGGTTAGAAACACTGAGGCGAAGAGGCGGGCAGGCCAGCATTGTTGGTGACAGTGTGCTGCCTCAACAGTTTACGGAAAGGAACGATTGGTTCAGAATGCAAAAACAATAAACAGCGCTATTATATCGTGAGAAATCTATGAACAACGTCAAACGTTCCGATTGCTTTCTTGGAATTTGTGAGTGAACGTGATCACGTGACTGCCTTTGCCAGGGAAGATGTGGGAGCGTGTGATGTGTTACGAAGCTGGTTAAGAACAGAAAGTAAGAGTGGAAGTATGGAAGTAAATAATCTTACCGATATTTATAAGTTTATTTATAAACATTCTGTTATGAATTAATCCGTGATTTAAGATGCCATTTCGGATATACACGATTTTGGTTCCATGACAATTACAAAAACATTTGTGGAAACGCAACCAGTCCATCGCTCACGGAAGTGAATTTGAAGTGGCGATCGAGTTGGCCTGTTTAGAGGAGGGGTTGTTAGTGGGTTGTTGAGAAGTGACGGCCCCGGCAGAAGTTAAAATATTAAGCTATGGAAAGGCGGGTGAAAAGAATCACAGAAACAGACGCCTTGGAAATGCCCCAGTCGATGGGGCAGAATAGCAGTAGATTAGGTACTGAAGCTGTTAGGAGAGGTAGTATCGAAAATGGCAGTAGTTCCGCTGACACGTTAGATGGTCTGTTTAGCCATCGTGGTGGAATGACGGGTGACGATGTGGATACCGAAGGAAATATACGAAGAATAGACCTGCCACAAGGAAATATCGACATGTTCTTTCTGTCTCACAGTGATGCTCAGCAGTCTATACCTGTGTCAAGGTATCCTGTTGACAAGTGACACTGGTTAATGTGGATGTCCTCCTATTACACACAACCATCCAGCTAAACAGTGGACATGTTTGCCCTACATAGGTACAGTCACAGGTATATGACGTCAACACCTTTAACCAGCCGATCAGTGGAAATGTCTGCCAATGGATACCACATACATACAGAACCCCATGCTGAACCACATACACAACCCCATGCAGAACCACATACAGAACCCCATGCTGAACCTCATACAGAGTTCCATACTGAACCATATACACAACCCCATGCTGAACCACATACAGAACCCCATGCTGAACTTCATACAGAACCACATGCTGAACCTCATACAGAACCCCATGCTGAATCACATACAGAGCCCCATGCTGTACCACATACAGAGCCCAATGCTGAACAACATACACAACCCCATGCTGAACCACATACAGAACCCTATGCTGAACCTCATACAGAACCCCATGCTGAACCTCATACAGAACCCCATGCTGAACCTCATACAGAACCCCATGCTGAATCTCATACAGAACCCCATGCTGAACCAGGTACAGAACCCCATGCTGAACCTCATACAGAACCCCATGCTGAACCACATACAGAACCCCATGCTTAACCACATACAGAGCCCCATGCTGAACCACATACAGAGCCCCATGCTGAACCTCATACAGAATCCCATGCTGAACCTCATACAGAATCCCATGCTGAACCTCATACAGAACCCCATGCTGAACTTCATACAGAACCCCATGCTGAACCAGGTACAAAACCCCATGCTGAACCAGGTACAGAACCCCATGCTGAACTTCATACAGAACCCCATGCTGAACCTCATACAGAGCCCCATGCTGAACCATATACAGAACCCCATGCTTAACCACATACAGAGCCCCATGCTGAACCAGGTACAGAACCCCATGCTGAACCTCATACAGAATCCCATGCTGAACCTCATACAGCACCCCAAGCTGAACTACATACAGAACCCCATGCTGAACCTCATACAGAACCCCATGCTGAACCCCATACAGAGATCCATGCTGAACCTCATACAGAACCCCATGCTGAACCATATACAGAACCCCATGCTGAACCTCATACAGAACCCCATGCTGAACTAGGTACAGAACCCCATGCTGAACCTCATCCAGAACCCCATGCTGAACCAGCTACAGAACCCCATGCTGAACCTCATACAGAACCCCATCCTGAACCTCATACAGAGTTCCATGCTGAACCTCATACAGAACCCCATGCTGAACCATATACAGAACCCCATGCTGAACCTCATACAGAACCCCATGCTGAACTAGGTACAGAACCCCATGCTGAACCAAGTACAGAACCCCATGCTGAACCAAGTACAGAATCTCATGCTGAGCCTCATACAGAACCCCAAGATGAACCTCATACAGAACCCCATGCTGAACTACATACAGAACTCCATGCTGAACTACATACACAACCCCATGCTGAACCTCATACAGAACTCCATGCTGAACCTCATACAGAGCCCCATGCTGGACCATATACAGAACCCCATGCTGAACCTCATGCTGAACCTCATACAGAACCCCATGCTGAACCTCACACAGAACCCCAAGCAGAACCTCATACAAAACCCCATGCTGAACCTCATACAAAACCCCATGCTGAACTAGGTACAGAACCCCATGCTGAACCTCATACAGAACCCCATGCTGAACCATTTACAGATCCCCATGCTGAACCTCATACAGAACCCCATGCTGAACCACATACAGAGTTCCATGCTGAACCTCATACAGAACCCCATGCTGAACCAGGTACAGAACCCCATGCTGAACCTCATACAGAACCCCAAGCTGAACTAGGTACAGAACCCCATGCTGAACCTCATACAGAACCCCATGCTGAACCACATACAGAACCCCATGCTGAACCATATACAGAACACCATGTTGAACCTCATACAGAACCCCATACTGAACTACATACAGAACCTCATGCTGAACCATATACAGAACCCCAAGCTGAACCTCATACAGAGTTCCATGCTGAACCTCATACAGAACCCCATGCTGAACCTCATACAGATCTCCATGCTGAACCTCATACAGAACCCCATGATGAACCAGGTACAGAACCACATGCTGAACCTCATACAGAGTTCCATGCTGAACCTCATATTGAGTTCCATGCTGAACCTCATACAGAACCCATGCTGAACCTCATACAGAACCCCATGCTGAACCAGGTACAGAACCCTATGCTGAACCTCATACAGAACCCCATGCTGAACCTCATACAGAACCCCATGCTGAACCATATACACAACCCCATGTTGAACCTCATGCAGAACTCCATGCTGAACTAGGTACAGAACCCCATGCTGAACCATATACAGAACCCCATGCTGAACCACATACAGAACCCCATGCTGAACCTCATACAGAACCCCATGCTGAACCTCATACAGAACCCCATGCTGAACCATATACACAACCCCATGCTGAACCTCATACAGAACTCCATGCTGAACCTCATACAGAACCCCATGCTGAACCAAATACAGAACCCAATGCTGAACCTCATACAGAACCCCATGTTGAACCATATACACAACCCCATGCTGAACCTCATACAGAACTCCATGCTGAACCTCATACAGAACCCCATGCTGAACCAAATACAGAACCCCATGCTGAACCAGGTACAGAACCCCATGCTGAACCTCATACAGAACCCCATGCTGAACCACATACAGAACCTCATGCTGAACTAGGTACAGAACCCCATGGTGAACCTCATACAGAACCCCATGCTGAACCAGGTACAGAACCCCATGCTGAACCTCATACAGAAGCCCATGCTGAACTACGTACAGAACCCCATGCTGAACCATATACAGAACCCCATGCTGAACCACATACAGAACCCCATGCTGAACTTCATACAGAACCACATGCTGAACCTCATACAGAACCCCATGCTGAATCACATACAGAGCCCCATGCTGTACCACATACAGAGCCCTATGCTGAACAACATACACAACCCCATGCTGAACCACATACAGAACCCTATGCTGAACCTCATACAGAACCCCATGCTGAACCTCATACAGAACCCCATGCTGAACCTCATACAGAACCCCATGCTGAATCTCATACAGAACCCCATGCTGAACCAGGTACAGAACCCCATGCTGAACCTCATACAGAACCCCATGCTGAACCACATACAGAACCCCATGCTGAACCAGGTACAGAACCCCATGCTGAACCTCATACAGAACCCCATGCTGAACCACATACAGAACCCCATGCTTAACCACATACAGAGCCCCATGCTGAACCACATACAGAGCCCCATGCTGAACCTCATACAGAATCCCATGCTGAACCTCATACAGAATCCCATGCTGAACCTCATACAGAACCCCATGCTGAACTTCATACAGAACCCCATGCTGAACCAGGTACAAAACCCCATGCTGAACCAGGTACAGAACCCCATGCTGAATCACATACAGAGCCCCATGCTGTACCACATACAGAGCCCAATGCTGAACAACATACACAACCCCATGCTGAACCACATACAGAACCCTATGCTGAACCTCATACAGAACCCCATGCTGAACCTCATACAGAACCCCATGCTGAACCTCATACAGAACCCCATGCTGAATCTCATACAGAACCCCATGCTGAACCAGGTACAGAACCCCATGCTGAACCTCATACAGAACCCCATGCTGAACCACATACAGAACCCCATGCTTAACCACATACAGAGCCCCATGCTGAACCACATACAGAGCCCCATGCTGAACCTCATACAGAATCCCATGCTGAACCTCATACAGAATCCCATGCTGAACCTCATACAGAACCCCATGCTGAACTTCATACAGAACCCCATGCTGAACCAGGTACAAAACCCCATGCTGAACCAGGTACAGAACCCCATGCTGAACTTCATACAGAACCCCATGCTGAACCTCATACAGAGCCCCATGCTGAACCATATACAGAACCCCATGCTTAACCACATACAGAGCCCCATGCTGAACCAGGTACAGAACCCCATGCTGAACCTCATACAGAATCCCATGCTGAACCTCATACAGCACCCCAAGCTGAACTACATACAGAACCCCATGCTGAACCTCATACAGAACCCCATGCTGAACCCCATACAGAGATCCATGCTGAACCTCATACAGAACCCCATGCTGAACCATATACAGAACCCCATGCTGAACTAGGTACAGAACCCCATGCTGAACTAGGTACAGAACCCCATGCTGAACCTCATCCAGAACCCCATGCTGAACCAGCTACAGAACCCCATGCTGAACCTCATACAGAACCCCATCCTGAACCTCATACAGAGTTCCATGCTGAACCTCATACAGAACCCCATGCTGAACCATATACAGAACCCCATGCTGAACCTCATACAGAACCCCATGCTGAACTAGGTACAGAACCCCATGCTGAACCTCATACAGAACCCCATGCTGAACCTCATACAGAACCCCATGCTGAACCATATACAGAACCCCATGCTGAACCTCATACAGAACTCCATGCTGAACCTCATACAGAACCCCATGCTGAACCAAATACAGAACCCAATGCTGAACCTCATACAGAACCCCATGTTGAACCATATACACAACCCCATGCTGAACCTCATACAGAACTCCATGCTGAACCTCATACAGAACCCCATGCTGAACCAAATACAGAACCCCATGCTGAACCAGGTACAGAACCCCATGCTGAACCTCATACAGAACCCCATGCTGAACCACATACAGAACCTCATGCTGAACTAGGTACAGAACCCCATGGTGAATCTCATACAGAACCCCATGCTGAACCAGGTACAGAACCCCATGCTGAACCTCATACAGAAGCCCATGCTGAACTACGTACAGAACCCCATGCTGAACCATATACAGAACCCCATGCTGAACCTCATACAGAACCCCATGCTGAACCATATACACAACCCCATGCTGAACTAGGTACTGAACCCCATGCTGAACCATATACACAACCTCATGCTGAACCAGGTACAGAACTCCATGCTGAACCTCATACAGAACCCCATGCTGAACCAGGTACAGAACCCCATGCTGAACCTCATACAGAACCCCATGCTGAACCATATACAGAACCCCATGCTGAACCATATACAGAACCCCATGCTGAACCACATACAGAACCCCATGCTGAACTTCATACAGAACCCCATGCTGAACCTCATACAGAACCCCATGCTGAACTAGGTACAGAACCCCATGCTCAACCATATACACAACCCCATGCTGAACCTCATACAGAACTCCATGCTGAACCTCATACAGAACCCCATGCTGAACCAGGTACAGAACCCTATGCTGAACCACATACAGAACCCCATGCTGAACTAGGTACAGAACCCCATGCTGAACCTCATACAGATCCCCATGCTGAACCAGGTACAGAACCCTATGCTCAACCTCATACAGAACCCCATGCTGAACCACATACAGAACCCCATGCTGAACCTCATACAGAACCCGATGCTGAACCTCATACAGAACCCCATGCTGAAATACATACAGAACCCCATGCTGAACCACATACAGAACTCCATGCTGAACCTCATACAGAGCCCCATGCTGAACCACATACACAACCCCATGCTGAACCTAATACAGACCCCATGCTGAACCTCATACAGAACCCCATGCTGAACCAGGTACAGAACCCCATGCTGAACCTCATACAGAACCCCATGCTGAACTAAGTACAGAACCCCATGCTGAACTAAGTACAGAACCCCATGCTGAATCTCATACAGAACCCAATGCTGAACCTCATACAGAACCCCATGCTGAACCACATACAGAACCCCATGCTTAACCACATACAGAGCCCCATGCTGAACCACATACAGAGCCCCATGCTGAACCTCATACAGAATCCCATGCTGAACCTCATACAGAATCCCATGCTGAACCTCATACAGAACCCCATGCTGAACTACATACAGAACCCCATGCTGAACTTCATACAGAACCCCATGCTGAACCAGGTACAAAACCCCATGCTGAACCTCATACAGAGCCCCATGCTGAACCATATACAGAACCCCATGCTTAACCACATACAGAGCCCCATGCTGAACCACATACAGAACCCCATGCTGAACCTCATACAGAACCCCATGCTGAACTAGGTACAGAACCCCATGCTGAACCTCATACAGAACCCCATGCTGAACCAAGTACAGAATCTCATGCTGAGCCTCATACAGAACCCCAAGATGAACCTCATACAGAACCCCATGCTGAACTACATACAGAACTCCATGCTGAACTACATACACAACCCCATGCTGAACCTCATACAGAACTCCATGCTGAACCTCATACAGAGCCCCATGCTGGACCATATACAGAACCCCATGCTGAACCTCATGCTGAACCTCATACAGAACCCCATGCTGAACCTCATACAGAACCCCAAGCTGAACCTCATACAAAACCCCATACTGAACCTCATACAAAACCCCATGTTGAACTTGTTGCTTACATACAGAGTTCCATGCTGAACCTCATACAGAACCCCATGCTGAACCATAAACACAACCCCATGCTGAACCTCATACAGAACTCCATGCTGAACCTCATACAGAACCCCATGCTGAACCTCATACAGAACCCCATGCTGAACCTCATACAGAACCCCATGCTGAACCTCATACAGAACCCCATGCTGAACCCCATACAGAGATCCATGCTGAACCTCATACAGAACCCCATGCTGAACCATATACAGAACCCCATGCTGAACCTCATACAGAACCCCATGCTGAACTAGGTACAGAACCCCATGCTGAACCTCATCCAGAACCCCATGCTGAACCAGGTACAGAACCCCATGCTGAACCTAATACAGAACCCCATGCTGAACCTCATACAGAGCCCCATGCTGAACCTCATACAGAGCCCCATGCTGAACCTCATACAGAGCCCCATGCTGAACCATATACAGAACCCCATGCTGAACCACATACAGAACCCCAAGCTGAACCTCATACAGAACTCCATGCTGAACCTCATACAGAACCCCATGCTGAACCTCATACAGATTTCCATGCTGAACCACATACAGAACCCCATGCTGAACCTCATACAGAACCCCATGCTGAACCACATACAGAGTTCCATGCTGAACCAGATACAGAACTCTATGCTGAACCACATACAGAACCCCATGCTGAACCTCATACAGAACCCCATGCTGAACCCCATACAGAGTTCCATGCTGAATCACATACAGAACTCCATGCTGAACCTCATACAGAACCCCATGCTGAACCATATACACAACCCAATGCTGAACCAGGTACAGAACCCCATGCTGAACCTCATACAGAACCCCATGCTGAACCTCATACAGAGTTCCATGCTGAACCTCATACAGAACCCCATGCTGAACCAGGTACAGAACCCCATGCTGAACCACATACATAACCCCATGTTGAACTAGGTACAGAACCCCATGCTGAACCTCATCCAGAACCCCATGCTGAACCAGGTACAGAACCCATTGCTGAACCTCATACAGAACCCCATGCTGAACCTCATACAGAGTTCCATGCTGAACCTCATACAGAAACCCATGCTGAACCATATACAGAACCCCATGCTGAACCTCATACAGAGCCCCATGCTGAACCATATACAGAACCCCATGCTGAACCACATACAGAACCCCAAGCTGAACCTCATACAGAACTCCATGCTGAACCTCATACAAAACCCCAAGCTGAACCACATACAGAGTTCCATGCTGAACCTCATAGAGAACCCCATGCTGAACCAGGTACAGAACCCCATGCTGAACCTCATACAGAACCCCATGCTGAACTAGGTACAGAACCCCATGCTGAACCTCATACAGAACCCCATGCTGAACCAGGTACAGATCCCCATGCTGAACCTCATACAGAACCCCATGCTGAACCACATACAGAGTTCCATGCTGAACCTCATACAGAACCCCATACTGAACCAGGTACTGAACCCCATGCTGAACCTTATACAGAACCCCAAGCTGAACTAGGTACAGAACCCAATGCTGAACCTCATACAGAACCCCATGCTGAACCTCATACAGAACCCCATGCTGAACCATATACAGAACCCCATACTGACCTATATACAGAACCCCATGCTGAACCTCATACAGAGTTCCATGCTGAACCACATACAGAACCCCATGCTGAACCTCATACAGATCTCCATGCTGAACCTCATAGAGAACCCCATGATGAACCAGGTACAGAACCCCATGCTGAACCTCATACAGAGTTCCATGCTGAACCTCATATTGAGTTCCATGCTGAACCTCATACAGAACCCCATGCTGAACCTCATACAGAGTTCCATGCTGAACCTCATACAGAGTTCCATGCTGAACCTCATACAGAACCGAATGCTGAACCATATACAGAACCCCATGCTGAACCTCATACAGAGCCCCATGCTGAACCATATACAGAACCCCATGCTGAACCACATACAGAACCCCAAGCTGAACCTCATACAGAACTCCATGCTGAACCTCATACAAAACCCCATGCTGAACCTCATACAGATTTCCATGCTGAACCACATACAGAACCCCATGCTGAACCTCATACAGAACCCCATGCTGAACCACATACAGAGTTCCATGCTGAACCTCATCCAGAACCCCATGCTGAACCAGGTACAGAACCCCATGCTGAACCTCATACAGAGTTCCATGCTGAACCTCATACAGAACCCCATGCTGAACCATATACAGAACCCCATGCTGAACCTCATACAGAGCCCCATGCTGAACCATATACAGAACCCCATGCTGAACCACATACAGAACCCCAAGCTGAACCTCATACAGAACTCCATGCTGAACCTCATACAGAACCCCATGCTGAACCTCATACAGATTTCCATGCTGAACCACATACAGAACCCCATGCTGAACCTCATACAGAACCCCATGCTGAACCACATACAGAGTTCCATGCTGAACCAGATACAGAACCCCACGCTGAACCTCATACAGAACTCTATGCTGAACCACATACAGAACCCCATGCTGAACCACATACAGAACCCCATGCTGAACCCCATACAGAGTTCCATGCTGAATCACATACAGAACTCCATGCTGAACCTCATACAGAACCCCATGCTGAACCATATACACAACCCCATGCTGAACCAGGTACAGAACCCCATGCTGAACCTCATACAGAACCCAATGCTGAACCTCATACAGAGTTCCATGCTGAACCTCATACAGAACCCCATGCTGAACCAGGTACAGAACCCCATGCTGAACCACATACATAACCCCATGCTGAACTAGGTACAGAACCCCATGCTGAACCTCATCCAGAACCCCATGCTGAACCAGGTACAGAACCTCATGCTGAACCTCATACAGAGCCCCATGCTGAACCTCATACAGAGTTCCATGCTGAGCCTCATACAGAACCCCATGCTGAACCAGGTACAGAACCCCATGCTGAACCATATACACAACCCCATGCTGAACCTCATGCAGAACTCCATGCTGAACTAGGTACAGAACCCCATGCTGAACCATATACAGAACCCCATGCTGAACCACATACAGAACCCCATGCTGAACCTCATACAGAACCCCATGCTGAATCTCATACAGAACCCCATGCTGAACCATATACACAACCCCATGCTGAACCTCATACAGAACTCCATGCTGAACCTCATACAGAGTTCCATGCTGAACCTCATACAGAACCCCATGCTGAACCATCTACAGAACCCCATGCTGAACCTCATACAGAACCCCATGCTGAACCATATACACAACCCCATGCTGAACCTCATACAGAACCCCATGCTGAACTAAGTACAGAACTCCATGCTGAATCTCATACAGAACCCCATGCTGAACCAGGTACAGAACCCCATGCTGAACCATATACAGAACCCCATGATTAACCACATACAGAGCCCCATGCTGAACCACATACAGAACCCCATGCTGAACCTCATACAGAATCCCATGCTGAACCTCATACAGAACCCCAAGCTGAACTACATACAGAACCCCATGCTGAACCTCATACAGAACCCCATGCTGAACCCCATACAGAGATCCATGCTGAACCACATACAGAACCCCATGCTGAACCTCATACAGGACCCCATGCTGAACTACATACAGAACCCCATGCTGAACCCCATACAGAACCCCATGCTGAACCTCATACAGAACCCCATGCTGAACCACATACAGAGTTCAATGCTGAACCTTATACAGAACCCCATGCTGAACTACATAAAGAACCCCATGCTGAACCTCATACAGAACCCTATGCTGAACCACATACAGAGTTCAATGCTGAACCTCATACAGAACCCCATGCTGAACTACATACAGAACCCCATGCTGAACTACATACACAACCCCATGCCGAACCTCATACAGAGCCCCATGCTGAACCTCATACAGAACCCCATGCTGAACCAGGTACAGAACCCCATGCTGAACCACATACAGAACTCCATACTGAACCACATACAGAGTTCCATGCTGAACCAAATACGAAGTTCCATGCTGAACCACATACAGAGTTCCATGCTGAACCACATACAGAACCACATGCTGAACGACATACAGAGTTCTATACTGAACGTAAACATCGTCTGGTTTTACCAGTCTTTTATAGTTTTTAAATATAATTATTCACAATTTTAGTAGACCCAATTTTTGGGTCAAAAGCTGCAGAAATCTTAGAATCGCTTAGACTGGTTCCCATTTATTCCTGAGACGGACTGGAACTTTGCTTGGTTCTCGGCTCCCACAGTATTGTCGATTGTTGCAATATGAGAGACGGGACCCAGCTTTGGACGATCGAATGCAGCGACACCAAGCGGAAGATGCAGTCTGCGAATCAAAATGGCCACCACGCAAGAAGGTTTTGGAGATTTCTTGCCCAATAACGATCAGTCATATGCAGTACTATAAGTGTGAGGCAAGAGAAACTGATGCAGTTTGTGCATAAGGTAATGTACCATTATTGTCTAACGATTTAGATTGGTAAGAATGCTTAACAACGGCTCCTGCAAGAGTTGAACGATCAGCTGATATGGCACTGTTGTCTTGGCGAGAGGTGAGCTCACGAGAGAAGGCGTATTTTGTTCTTAGTGGTAACGACAGTTTCTGCTGTATATGTAAACTTGGACATTGTCTTGCATGCACCCCCGTTGTCTCTGTCTATCTCTTGGCTGTTTGTGTATTTTGGTACCCGACCTGTCGATCGTTGCCGGTGACATTAGTTTCAATATGAATGTTGATATATTCAACCTGATTGAAGAAAATGTATAGGCCCACCAGCTACACTTACAGTCTAAGCCACAAGCTACGCTTTCAATCTGAGTGTGATTGAAGGGGATAGCCACAAGCTACACTTAGTCTGGATGTGATTGAAGGGGATAGCAACAAGTTACACTTACAGTCTGAATGTGATTGAAGGGGATAGCCACAAGTTACACTTACAAATGTGAGTGTGATTGAAGGAGATAGCCACAAGCTACACTTACAATGTGAATGTGATTGAAAGGGATAGCCACAAGCTACACTTACAATCTGCATGTAATTGAAGGGGATAGCCACAAGCTACACTTACAGTCTGAATGTGATTGAAAGGGATAGCCACAAGTTACACTTACAATGTGAGTGTGATTGAAGGGGATAGCCACAAGCTACACTTACAATCTGAATGTCATTGAAGGGGATAGCCACAAGCTACACTTACAATCTGAATGTGATTGAAGGGGATAGCCACAAGCTACACTTACAATCTGAATGTGATTGAAGGGGATAGCCACAAGCTACACTTACAATCTGAATGTGATTGAAGGGGATAGCCACAAGCTACACTTACAATCTGAATGTGATTGAAGGGGATAGCCACAAGCTACACTTACAATGTGAATTTGATTGAAGGGGATAGCCACAAGTTACACTTACAATGTGAATGTGATTGAAGGGGATAGCCACAAGCTACACTTACAATCTGCATGTAATTGAAGGGGATAGCCACAAGCTACACTTACAATGTGAATGTCATCGAAGGGTATAGCCATAAGCTATACTTACAGTCTGAATGTGATTGAAGGGGATAGCCACAAGCTACACTTACAATCTGAATGTGATTGAAGGGGATAGCCACAAGCTACACTTACAATGTGAATGTGATTGAAGGGGATAGCCACAAGCTACACTTACAATCTGAATGTGATTGAAGGGGATAGCCACAAGCTACACTTACAATGTGAATGTGATTGAAGGGGATAGCCACAAGCTACACTTACAATCTGCATGTAATTGAAGGGGATAGCCACAAGTTACACTTACAATGTGAATGTCACTGAAGGGGATAGCCATAAGCTATACTTACAGTCTGAATGTGATTGAAGGGGATAGCCACAAGCTACACTTACAATCTGAATGTGATTGAAGGGGATAGCCACAAGCTACATTTACAGACTGAATGTGATTGAAGGGGATAGCCAAAACCATACTTACAATGTGAATGTGACTGAAGGGGATAGCCACAAGCTACACTTACAATGTGAATCTAATTGAAGGGGATACACTTACAATGTGAATGTTACTGAAGGGGATAGCCACAAGCTACACTTACAATGTGAATCTAATTGAAGGGGATAGCCAGAAGCCACACTTACAATGTGAATGTGATTGAAACGGGGATAGCCACAAGCTACACTTACAATGTGAATCTAACTGAAGGGGATAGCCAGAAGCCACACTTACAATGTGAATGTGATTGAAGGGGATAGCCACAAGCTACACTTACAATCTGAATGTGATTGAAGGGGATAGCCACAAGCTACACTTACAGACTGAATGAGATGGAAGGGGATAGCCACAAGCTACACTTACAATGTGAGTGTGACTAAAGGGGATAGCCACAAGCTACACTTACAATGTGAATGTGACTGAAGGGGATAGCCACAAGCTACACTTACAATCTGAATGTGATTTTAGAGTATAGCTACAAGCTACACTTACAACGTGAATGTGATTTCAGTGTATAGCCACAAGCTACATTTACAATCTGAATATGTTTCAACGGGATAGGCACAAGCTACATTACAATTCGAACATGATTCAAGAGGTTACCCTGAATACCTCTTTTCACGTAATTCTACAGCAAATATTTATGTGGAAACTCAATTCCTAATAAGTCTATTGCGTGCAAGTACGCTTGAATTTTTGTAAATACTCAACAGATGTGATGTTACATGCGTACACACAAAAATGTCAAATCTTAGCTTGCATACCGGTAT
The DNA here is from genome assembly GCF_003918875.1 of Haliotis rubra. Taxonomy (NCBI): domain Eukaryota; kingdom Metazoa; phylum Mollusca; class Gastropoda; order Lepetellida; family Haliotidae; genus Haliotis; species Haliotis rubra. The sequence goes on along the minus strand of NW_025764902.1, from coordinate 128,887 downwards.
ATTGAGAGGTTCTGTTTCAGGACATGAACCTGCAGTCTCTATTATCGTTTCTCATATTACAGATCAAATATAAATAACAAACACTAACATTTAAACTATATTTTATGTTAACAATTAATGGAAAATGACAAAATACCCATTTGAGTTTGAGTGAGGAGGGTACGATTTATTTGGTTACTCAAGGGAAAATTAGGATAATCAATTGCGATGACCACAAGGGAGTACATAACTCAATGACCCAAAGAGTTATCTGTAGCTCTGAGAAATGTTTAAATAAGTATAAATGGCAATAAAATGCAATAAATCAGGGCTTTATTTAAAAGATGTTAACCTACTTGCACCAGGTGCAACCTAAGATAAAAAACCAATTCCAGTTGCACTGCTTTTATTGCAGTATGTAGATGCAATTATTTAGATGTTTTATTCAGCAGTTTACCCACTCAAAGAGTGCAAGTTATACTGATAACTATGTTGCACTTTCAAATATTGGGTTGCACCAGTGCAAGTACTGAATCGAGCCCTGGTAAATACTATGAACATTAACGAGGAAATGAGATTACTTACCGAGACTGAGCACTGAACCCACATAATAAAAGGATTGAAATAAGACTTTTGGACATCAGTTAAGATAAAGAAAGCCATGAATTATGAAAACATTATAATGCAATTACATGTATCCAGGGAAACTGGATTTTACTGGTAAGTCTTCATGATAGGAATATACTGCAAGTAACTTATTGCCGATGAATCAAGATAAGGGAAAGGAACATAATAGCAGAGTATTCTGATAATGTATATGTTAGTGTTTGTTATCAGACGGGTGGTTTCGACATTTATTTGCCACTGTTACCGGAAAATAATCAATTCCATGACTGATCTATTGAAACTGACACTAATTTGACAAGAATGTTCTTGATTCACCAAAGCAGTACTGTATAACATCAAAATCTTAAATATTTGACACCAGATGCTGTGCCTGTCTTTAAGTACAACTGTTTAATGTGTTAGGAGGGAAAAATTAGGCAGGGAGGCATAATTGATAAACTTTTCACAAAATGTCAACAATGCAGTCAGTAGGTAACCAGGGATCTGCTTAAATTATATCATGAAAATCATGATTGCATATTGTACGTCAAGGTGTATATTCTGGCTAGTCCTACAGCCCACAGAATAATATTTCTTAAAGGAATTTTAACAACCATGAACTGGATAAAAGAGCTTGTGCATTTGATAACATTGCACCACAGTTCTGTCTGTAGGTAATATATATTTGAACCTAGAAATCTAGAATTCATCTTCCAATATAGCAGCACATTTAAAATGCAAGTAACATTGTACGCACTACATAGTCACACCTCCAGAAATGATCACCTTTCACCCAAAACAGTACACACTTCCAGTACAGTGGCTCAAGTACTGAACACAGGGCCATGAGTACTGTAGTATGTGAAGTGTATTTCATCATGTAAATGTCACATGTTGCCTTGATTAGGAAAGATGTGTGACATCGTATACCATCGTATTTCCATCGAAATCCATGGATGAGAGTGATACATCGTATACTCTTGTATTCTGAACGAATACGGAAGTTCATGGATGAGAGTGATACATCGTATACCCTTGTACTCTGAACGAATACGGAAGTTCATGGATGAGAGTGATCCATCGTATACCCTTGTACTCTGAACGAACACGGAAGTTCATGGATGAGAGTGATCCATCGTATACCCTTGTACTCTGAACGAACACGGAAGTTCATGGATGAGAGTGATCCATCGTATACCCTTGTACTCTGAACGAACACGGAAGTTCATGGATGAGAGTGATCCATTGTATACCCTTGTACTCTGAACGAACGTGGAAGTTCATGGATGAGAGTGATCCATTGTATACCCTTGTACTCTGAACGAACACGGAAGTTCATGGATGAGAGTGATCCATTGTATACCCTTGTACTCTGAACGAACACGGAAGTTCATGGATGAGAGTGATCCATTGTATACCCTTGTACTCTGAACGAACACGGAAGTTCATGGATGAGAGTGATCCATCGTATACCCTTGTACTCTGAACGAACACGGAAGTTCATGGATGAGAGTGATCCATTGTATACCCTTGTACTCTGAACGAACACGGAAGTTCATGGATGAGAGTGATCCATTGTATACCCTTGTACTCTGAACGAACACGGAAGTTCATGGATGATGAGAGTGATCCATCGTATACCATTGTACTCTGAACGAACACGGAAGTTCATGGATGAGAGTGATCCATCGTATACCATTGTACTCTGAACGAACACGGAAGTTCATGGATGAGAGTGATACATCGTATACCCTTGTACTCTGAACGAACACGGAAGTTCATGGATGAGAGTGATCCATTGTATACCCTTGTACTCTGAACGAACACGGAAGTTCATGGATGAGAGTGATCCATCGTATACCATTGTACTCTGAACGAACACGGAAGTTCATGGATGAGAGTGATCCATCGTATACCCTTGTACTCTGAACGAACACGGAAGTTCATGGATGAGAGTGATACATACATATGTGAGATGGGAACAAGCAATCAGTTCAATAAGTACTTGATGTGAAACACTCCTGGAACACTTACAAGTGGAACTAACATTTTGTCAGTAAAATAGAAGCAATTGTGCCTATGTAATGTGATGACATGATTCTAACCCAATTTAAGATAACAGGTACCCCTTTGGGAAATTTAGTACAGCTTATTTCACAGTTATGTCTGCAGGTCGATAATGTGCATAGTAGCACATGTTCAATCATATGCCGTATCTCCATGTTTGCACAATTCAACACAATATCATAGCAGCAATAGAGGATCAAACTAAGCTACAGCAATCAGAAGATTTTCAAAGCCTGTGAGTAGTGATTATCAGACTTTGATTTCAGTGAAACAAGAGAAGGTTCTTGGTTCAGCAGTAGCAGTGGTACAATTACTGTTTTCCTTCTACATCTCAACACTGTTCACATGGCTCACTGTAAACTAAGCTACAGCAATCAGAAGATTTTCAAAGCCTGTGAGTAGTGATTATCAGACTTTGATTTCAGTGAAACAAGAGAAGGTTCATGGTTCAGCAGTAGCAGTGGTACAATTACTGTTTTCCTTCTACATCTCAACACTGTTAACATGGCTCACTGTAAACTAAGCTACAGCAATCAGAAGATTTTCAAAGCCTGTGGGTAATGATTATCAGACTTTGATTTCAATGAAACAAGAGAAGGTTCATGGTTCAGCAGTAGCAGTGGTACAATTACTGTTTTCCTTCTCCTACATCTCAACACTGTTCACATGGCTCACTGTAAACTAAGCTACAGCAATCAGAAGATTTTCAAAGCCTGTGGGTAATGATTATCAGACTTTGATTTCAATGAAACAAGAGAAGGTTCATGGTTCAGCAGTAGCAGTGGTACAATTACTGTTTTCCTTCTCCTACATCTCAACACTGTTCACATGGCTCACTGTACCACACATCAAGTGACACGTGTATGCTGGTCTTCCAGCACTCAGAGGTTGAAACAACCTACAGAGCTCTTCTTCAGAAATGTTGTAGTTTTTGTTCATAAATAACTGGATGTACCCACAGTATAGCTACGCTATCAACAGACTTGACTGTACTTTCTGTGAATCAAGTTTTGTTAGAAATGTTTACCACTTGTTCTGATGTTTGTGTTCACAGTAGCATTTCCACTCAGTTTATATTTCTTACCTGTGTAATGATAATTGGTACAATAAATAGTTATGACTCTACGTTCAGTAATTTCAGTACCGCTGTTCATATTCAAATAAGAGGCAAGGCTCGTTTACTTAGTTGACACTTGTCATTGTATCCAAATTCCATAGATCCATGCTCACAATGCCAATTGCTGGATCGTCTGTTCCAGACTCAATTATTTACACACCACTGTCATATATCTGGAGTGCTCTTTAACATTCAACTGAAATCGAGGAAATAATTGGTTCACTGATTTAATTCTTATAAAGCTGATCACAGCACATGGCTTTTGAGATTCTGTGCTCACATTCCTGAAGGATATGTGCTCAACCATTCAGATTACTATGCTCATCTCACCAGGGAATGATCTGCTTAAAGGGGGTTAACATGATTGTGCTCACCGATAGTAATAGTTGTTGTGCTCAACTGGTCAGTAAGTCAGGGATGTTAGTTAAGACAACAGTTGGACATAAGAGTCAAGGAACAGTAGTCTGAAGAACACAAGTTAAGAGGTTGGTCCTGTTTATCAAGATTATGATTGAAGAATATCTAAACATACAATACTATCATATACACTGCAGGTTGTCTTGTACAATATTCTTACTTTCAAAGTCAAAAAACATATCAGTTTCTAGATGATGACGTTCATGTTCCAGGTGTAGAATAGAACTGTAAACTTTTAATATGCAATCCAATGCAGCTGGCTGTACAAAAGTGCAATATCTGTTTTATCAGTTCAAGAATATAGTCATGATAGTTATTTCTTTCTGTTCTTTCTTCTTGATACCTTGGACTGAAATGCCAATATGAATTTTCAGTACATGTTTCAGCAAATTTCAGCAGGTTCTAGTTCTAAATTGTATGCCTATCCGCATGTGATTAGATGTTACCAACCTAGGTGTTACTAAACCAGCCGGCATGTTGTCTTGTGGCTCTATCATAGCACCAAGTCAATTCTGCATTAGCAGACAAAGCAGTGATTAACTTAATGACGTAACGCCCACTTGCCCGGTCTTTGACCAAATCACAATTCGGACTTACATTTGAATGGTTAAGTGATGCACCGATGTTATCCTTAACGGAAGGCTCGGTGCCATCAGCCAACCTATTCCCATCTAGGTACAAATTGTGTGACAAGTCAATAATAATGTGGCGTAGTCCTTGCTGTTGATAGACCGCATCCCTGACAAGCATCTCATCCCTGGTAATAAGCTTCCCAAGGTATTCACATACAATCTGACCCTTCAGATAGTCACTGGTTGCAAAACCGTGACCCTTCACTGCATTAATGTACACCACCTTTGGTGGAGTACTCACCCAGAGGGAGGACCGTTCTGTAGCTCCACGCGACACCCTGGGGAGGCACATTTCATAGCCCCTGAAGGGATGACCAACAGGAGCATATCCCCTTTCCAAAGCCATGGCTCTGAACTGGTCGAAGAACCTTTTAGGCTTTTCGGCCAGTTCAATCAGCACGTTATCTTTAGTCCACCATCTCACATACTGGATGTACCTGTCTCTCAGATCCCCAGTGCGTACTGGCTCCATGCCACGAATTACTACCTCCCTGCCTATTAAATCAAAAAACTTATCTAAAAACGGGAGGTTGGTCTTAGAATGTTTGGGTTCAATGCTCAGTCCAAGTTGTTTTTCTCTGGTGGTTGGGCCTGAAACGAAATGAAAGCAATGTTTTCTGTGTGTTTGTTTCCATTTTCTACCTCGTCATTCAACGCATAGCCACACAGTTTAGAAAGAAATGACTTCAGTTACATGTATGTTCAAAGTAAGTTATGATAAAAGATGTCACACTGTGCAGTGAGTTAACTTTTAAGCATTATCTCAGAAATCACTACACCATGAAAACTGTAAATTAAATAACTTTTAAAACTCATACAAATTCAGCAGCCCTGAACAAATGTGCAATTTGGTTCTGATCCATGGCCACTACAGATCATTTTTTACATGACATACATTCCGCTTAACATTTGTATGGTGGCTCTCTAAATTAAGGTGATCGGCATTAATACAAAAAGAATTTGCACACAAATGTGAACACTCCAAATATTTTGGCAGAGAAAACATATTATGATGAATCATATAAGCTAACCGGTGAACAAGAATTTGTTTAAATTTGGACCCTCCTGGTAATTTTATATTCATCCTTCCATACTCCTTATTTGACTTTCCTGACTTAAACCCGTTCCAAATGAAACATCCATTAATATTTTCCGACTTTACTGTATGGAATGAGAGTTTAGCCATATACTTATCTTTCCAAGCTTGATAATTAACATCCATTTGTCTATTTGTTCAGAGTTCTGAAAAAATGATTTTATCACTGACATGGTTATTATGTTTATGCAACATGGGGAATAGGAAGAGAAAGTAATTTGTTTCGACAGGGGCTCTGGAAATATCACACTGAAGAAATATATCAGTTGGAATAAACAATATCTTCATAAAAGTTAACATATTTAAGAGTTTTTGTAAGTTTGTTTGAATGATATATTTATGGAAAAAAGAAATTGGAGAGTCATAGTCACTGACCCATGGAGTGAACAAGGATGTTATTGGAGCAGCAAACATTTACATAATTTGTAATTTTTCAATTCTTTTAGGTTACTTAAAAAATCCAAAAGACTGGGTCTTATTTGCTAGCAGACTATTGTTAATTTTCAATAATCTTTTTCTCGGTTGCTGGTGCCCGAGGCATTAATCAGCACTCAACTCAAAGCTATGCTTAAAACTATGTGTATGCTTACTTTCTTCTCTTGCCGCTGTTTAAAGGTACCTGAAAGTACACAAACAGTAATCAAGATAACAAACTTGTGAAAAGCCAAAACATACCCACATTAACAAATTATCAGCTTATCAGCTTCATCACTGTCTGTATTTGACCTGTAAGGAAGACTAGCAATATCGCTGATGAAAGAAGCACTTTGACCAGTAACTATGACAATAACTCATGTCAATCAACTCCTGTCCAATGTTAACCACTTCCAGTGCACATGAAATACATACGAAGGTTTATCAAAATGTCTCTGTACTTAAAATGATGAAATGAGTGGTCTAGTATTTATTATCTGCTCACTCATATCATGTCTTAATTTTAGCTGATCAACAATCTGTTTCACCATTTTCCAGATCTAAATAACAGTTTGTAAAAGAGTAAATCTTATATTATATTTACTCAGTGAAGTGGCATGTGAGCTACATTTATTGTCTATCCTGTCTGCCGAATAAAGGATAATGCATCAATACTATATTGAATGAAAACAAGCAGGTATTTTGAACATGTTTTAATTCAATAACAAAAATTCATTAGTCTTCATATGTCCACAAAGAGTTCTGTTTTCCCATTTATCTTAGAAGCAGCTGCCCCACGCAATCTGCAAATTAAACAACCTTGGCTAATGTTTTGCTAAATGCAAGTCACACACCACTGATATGTCATAGCAAAACTTAATTCTGGTTACAAATGTTTAATTTCTTGTTTAATGTCTCAAACGCTCCATATATTGAACTCCTCACAGGTCAGCTTGCTCCAATGTACTCCTATGCTAACCTATCGAGGTCACCTATAACATCCAATTATTCTATTCTTGATAACATAGAAATAATTGTATACTGCATCAGTGTCTCAGATATTACACATCTTTTCTGGAATATTCTTCCAGACTTTTACAATGACATGTTTGATGGAATGCAACAATTTGTACAAAGCATCGTGTCTCCTCAGCACATTCCTAAGGCTACATCTCTGCTGTCAGCAATACTCCAATGTTTGTGTAAGGGGAGACAACACACTATTTATAAATATTGGAATTTGGTAACAGCAGTTGTCTTCGAGGAAAGAAAGAAACATCACATCGTGAATATTATGAATAATAATATTATATGCTTTATCAAACTGTTAGTTCACTGTATCGGCCACATGGGTACAATGTGTGAAGCCCATTTCTGGTGTCCCCCGCTGTGATGTTGCTGGAATATTGCTAAAAGCGGCGTAAAACCAAACTCAGTCAGTCAGTCAGTCACTGTATCGAAACAGTGCAAAAGAATCCTAGCATAATCCTGCATTAAAGCACATGGCACAGACTCTTGAATACTTATATTTACTTATATCACAGCGAGTCATATAAATGGAACATAACACAATACTATAAAACTTCTATTTACTTCAGCTATGAACTGAATGAATGTTGTCTACCTTGGCAGTGGGTGAAGACTTGGTGGCCAGCCTACAAGATGTCTACTACCTTGGCTGTGGGTGAACACTTGGTGGCCAGCCTACAAGATGTCTACTACCTTGGCAGTGGGTGAAGACTTGGTGGCCAGCCTACAAGATGTCTACTACCTTGGCTGTGGACGGAGACTTGGTGTTCAGGGTGCAAGGCTGGATTGAAGTCTTGGTGGTCAGGGTGCAGGCTGTCTACCTAAGGCTGTGCCGGTCGAACACCTGGTGGTCAGAGTGCAGGCTGTCTACCTAAGGCATATCAGGGATCTGTGACTGGAATGATATTGAATGGTCAGGCCAATGTCTGTCTGTGGCGGGATTGTTCCTGACTGGTACATTATGCATGTACATAATTAAGTGAATCCTGATACCACAAGTTACTGCATATCAAATCTACGCACTCACAACTTAACAAAGCACAACAAATGTGTTCAGAATGTCTTTACATTGAATAAATTGTTACAACATCAGCTAGTTATATCAGCTCATGTAGGTTCTCATTTCCCCTTTCCCAGGCTGTGTGTGGTCCATGATGTAGTCATGCTGTCTCAGAATAATGTGTCTGCCACCTCAACATCTGTTTACAGTTAATGGATGCCGTCAAACACAACACTTCAAAGTGGGGCACTTAAAACACAGCTTGTTTTTTCACTCAACCTGCATATGGAATACAGTGAATCCCTCTTGTACCTTATACAGGTGCATGTTGCCAACAGTGTTGCCTTGTAAGTCTACAGTCTGTTAGTGTAGGATAGTCAGCAATCAGGTCATGCTTGGAGTGTTCTACTTTGTTAAATAACTGCACTCTTACTAGCCATAGAAATAAGCTTGCTCTTTAAAACCTTCAAAACATCCCTAATCAAAGGCCAGGTTTGATGCCACGTCCTGATACAAGTTTTAAAAGGTGTATATTTCCACCACTTTATTGTGTCAAACAATAAACACTCGCAAACTCACAGCCCGTAAATCACACTTACACCCAAAAGCCACAAGTGAAACACAACATTCAGTGAGGTCAGACAGGGAGTAGGAGTAGCTCTCCGGGAGATGTAACAGTAGTGGTTAGACACCTAAGCCACAAGTGAAACACAACATTCAGTGAGGTCAGACAGGGAGTAGGAGTAGCTCTCCGGGAGATGTAACGGTAGCTGTTAAACACCACATGTATGATAATATAAGGTCACACAGGGAGTAGAGTCAGATTTGTGGTAGACACAGTTGAAACACACTAGAGGTAGAGTGAGATCACACACAAGGTAGTATAAATAAATTTAATCACCCTTGTTTGTTTTTGTACTTTAGTTGAGAAGTAAATGAAGGCTGTCTACCTGAAGCTGTGGGTGAACACTTAGTGGGCAGGGTACAAGCTGTCTACCAGAGACTGTGGGTGAACACTTGGTGGGCAGGGTACAGGCTGTCTACCTGAGACTGTGGGTGAACACTTGGTGGGCAGGGTACAGGCTGTCTACCTGAGACTGTGGGTGAACACTTGGTGGTCAGGGTACAGGCTGTCTACCTGAGACTGTGGGTGAACACTTGGTGGGCAGGGTCAGGGTCTACCTGAGACTGTGGGTGAACACTGTGGGCAGGGTGAGGGGTGAGGCTGGTGGTCACAGGCTGTCTACCTGAGACTGTGGGTGAACACTTGGTGGTCAGGGTACAGGCTGTCTACCTGAGACTGTGGGTGAACACTTGGTGGTCAGGGTACAGGCTGTCTACCTGAGACTGTGGGTGAACACTTGGTGGTCAGGGTACAGTCTGTCTACCTGAGACTGTGGGTGAACACTCGGTGAGCAGGGTACAGGCTGTCTACCTGGTACTGTGGTTGAACGCTTGGTGGGCAGGGTATAAGCTGTTGACCTCAGGCTGGGCGGTGAAGGCTTGGTATGCAGGGTACAGGCTGTCTACCTGAGACTGTGGGTGAACACTTGGGGTCAGGGTACAGGCTGTCTACCTGAGACTGTGGGTGAACACTTGGTGGTCAGGGTACAGGCTGTCTACCTGAGACTGTGGGTGAACACTTGGTGGGCAGGGCAATACTTTACAGTTAATGGTCCCAGTCCTTTCACAAAGCAATACATTAAAGTGAGACACATTTTGTCCTCGTTCTATCTGCATGTCAAATAAAGTCTTCACACTCATAATACGTTTCAGTCTGTTATTTGTAGAATTCACACTCATATAACAACACATGATTAACAATCAATATTATCTTTTGTTTACATGGTGTTACTATATACTGTGTAGGGTTGTCAACTATCAGGCCAGGCTTGGAGTGTTCCACTTTGGCAATAAAAGTTTGATTCCTATATTCGGTGTCTATTGCATTTCTACAACTTGAGCTACTGAACTGGTAATTAGTGATGGTATAAAATACCAGTAAGGGATAAATAATACCATTAAATATAGGGTGTTACATAGCGTTACAAACCCTAAATCATCCCTCGTGGAGCTTAAGTTCCTGTTCTATTCCCCACCCTGGTTTAACGTTAGAGTCCATTTGTTTTCTGCCACTATTAGTTTGCTTTAATACTACACAAAACAATACTCAATAACTCACTCATAGCATGTAGACCTCAGCTCCATGCTAACAGTAATCACCACGCTTGTATTGTGACCCCTATCTTCCAGCTGCCTGACCTCAGCTCCATGATAACTGTGATCACCACGCTTGTACTGTGACCCCTATCTTCCAGCTGCCTGGCCTCAGCTCCATGATAACTGTAATCACCACGCTTGTACTGTGACCCCTATCTTCCAGCTGCCTGGCCTCAGCTCCATGATAACTGTAATCACCACGCTTGTACTGTGACCCCTATCTTCCAGCTGCCTGGCCTCAGCTCCATGATAACTGTGATCACCACGCTTGTACTGTGACCCTATCTTCCAGCTGCCTGCCTCAGCTCCATGATAACTCCATTGATACCCTGTTCCAGCTGCCTGATCTCAGCTCATGATAACTTGTCACCACGCTTGTACCCCTATCTTCCAGCTGCCTGACCTCAGCTCCATGATAACTGTAATCACCACGCTTGTACTGTGACCCCTATCTTCCAGCTGCCTGGCCTCAGCTCCATGATAACTGTAATCACCACGCTTGTACTGTGACCCCTATCTTCCAGCTGCCTGGCCTCAGCTCCATGATAACTGTAATCACCACGCTTGTACTGTGACCCCTATCTTCCAGCTGCCTGGCCTCAGCTCCATGATCACAGTCATCACCACGCTTGTACTGTGACCCCTATCTTCCAGCTACCTGGCCTCAGCTCCATGATAACTGTAATCACCACGCTTGTACTGTGACCCCTATCTTCCAGCTGCCTGGCCTCAGCTCCATGATAACTGTGATCACCACGCTTGTACTGTGACCCCTATCTTCCAGCTGCCTGGCAGGAAGAACCTTCAAATGAAAGAAAATGAGCACAACGCAACACAGCCACACTAAGATCCACACCAGTAATCAGTTCCAGTAATTATGCATCCATCTATCAGTTATAATGTTCCAGCTTTCATTCGAAAGCTCTATAAAGCTACAAAGTTCAGTTATTAATGGCTATTTGGGTCATAATAAAAATTGTCACTTTTGCAAAACACAACCTAAAATTTGTGGCACAATTTTCAAATTAGTGCAACCTTCAGATACTGAATATATATTTCACCAACTAAATCAAACTGTACAAGGGATCACATGCTTTACCTCTTTACTATCATGCCATTTATGTTTGTATATATGGTCATAACTGATGGAATAAATGTACAGAAAAATTGACAGTTACAAACATATTATGTTTGATAATCCATCAACATATGCATAGTTCCGACCGACGCTACGAAGCCACGCCTACATTGGTTACTGTTGCTATGTCCCCCAAGGTTTGCGATGCTGAGCTATCAAAATACCTGAATGTCATCCGGGAGACGACTGTCTCAGGTCAATGCCCGACAATATCTCCTTACATTTCCATCCAGAACATCACAGAATATCAAAAAGGGCACAAGTAAGGGGTTTAAATTATTTTCTAGAAGGGCATGTGCACGACATAAAAGTTTTCAGTCATACTCAGGCCGTTTTCGTGTACGCGAAATGTTGATGATCGCTATCGAAGCGCGAAGAGGCGCACAAACTGCAGCTGTAGATAGATATACGATCACAAACATTTGTCGATTCCTACTGTTTTTTGCAAGGCTGGGTAAGTGCATTAAAATGCGTTATTGTAAACCAGAGTGACAACATTCATCAATATATTACGTTCCCTCCCAGGAATTAATTGTCTTAGAAGCACGAGCTATAAAATTCGAAACAATAACCGAGCATTAAAATGAAAAATAACCATTAAAGTCGGATTGATCGAGACGACTTCTGGTTAGTAGAAATATAAAAAATATATGCGTCTTTGAAAAAAAAAAGGACCAGAATTCTGGGAGTTGGAGCGAATGAGCGTGGGAAATTTCTGAAAGGTAAGTGTTCAGTGATTGGTCAGTTTGTGTCTACGTAATAGCCTAGTAACGGCCATATTTGGAAGTCTACAACTACTACTCGGCGTTCAGAAGATGCGATTGTGGGACGTATTCAAATTATCGGAAGACAAAGTAGAACTTCATCGATTTTTAAGAAACAAGGGACGTTTTGGAAACTGGGACGGGAAAACATGCGGTAAATGTTGTATTGGGAAATTTTATTTGTGTAAAGATAAAAGCTACAGCAAAGACAATATGTGTTGGAAATGTACCAAGAAATCGTGTGGCAAAAAGCTTTCTATTCGCCACAATTCGTGGTTTGAAAACAGCAAATTATATTGTGGCAAAATTATTTGCTCACATATTGTTGGATTTTCAAGTTGTCTCAAGATTTCGTACGTCGGGAAGTAGACATTTCGTCTTGCAACACTTCTGTAGACTGGTACCACTTTTGTCGCGAAGTGTGTGTTGTTGTTGCAGATTCTGACAGTGATAGGATCGGTGGGGAGGGAAGAATAGTGGAGATTGACGAATCAAAGTTTGGAAAAAGAAAATTTAATCGGGGAAAAAGGGTTGAGGGTCAGTGGGTTTTCGGGGGAATCGATCGGGAATCCAAAGACTTTTTTTTTGCATGTGTGGACAAGCGTGACTCTGAGACACTAATTCCGATAATAAAGAAATACATCAAACCAGGCACCACAATAATAAGCGATTGCTGGAAAGCCTATGACTGCTTGAAGCATGAAGACTTTCTCCACTTGAAAGTGAATCACACGATCCATTTCAAGGACCCCGAGACAGGAGCACATACTAACACCATTGAGTCCTCTTGGGGTGCCTAGAAAAGATCTCTTCCACGATCCGGCACTACTCAGGGGTTGTATTTGTCATATTTTGAAGAATTGTGTGTAAGAAGGAAGTACTTGAGTAACAGGGAGGACATGTTTATAGCTTTCTTGGAGCTTATCCGTCGTGTATATAACCCCCATGACAGAGATGATGAAATTGTGCATGTGAGACCCCCTTCGCTCCCCTGCAACCCGATGCTGACGACAGTGTTGACGATTTCGTTCTGTGAAGGTAAGAATCATATCTAATGTCTAATCTAACCCTAAACCCTAATCCTAACCCCTAATGCTCGTAATGTTGAGTATGCAACATAAACAAAACGCCGTTTCTAAGGAACTCAGTTGCGCACATTTTGTGCGCAGTTCTAAAATAAGCTTTCAAAGATGGCGGAAGGTATCCGTATTCTGTAGTCTATTGCCGTGCGACAATATATTGCGTCCGTAAACATATAATCCGAAGATATATCGATATAAATACAGTCATATGCTAGAAAGACCAGTTTATACCTACTCTACACTCAGTCATACCTTGGAGTAGACGAACTTGTGTTTGTTTATGTTGCCGACATTCAGTTGTCCGTGGGGTCGGCCACACGCTCTACTCCACGGCGAGCACTTCTCAAACTGGGCTTTCGGTTTGGGAAATGGCAGGAAATGGACATTAATGATTCTATCTGGGTACCTTTCGTCCGAATTGCAAGTACCCCAAGCGCAGCGCTGCACCATTTCCAAAACACTCGCTGACACCTATGTCCTTAGATACGCAAAAGCTTGGGAGACCAAATGGCGCCTTAGCGACAAGCTCAGCAGCAGTAAAGGCGCGGAGCGTGCTGATTGGTTAATTGATTCAGCATCGGAACTATGCATACGTACCAAGTATCAGTCCTTCCGTCAGTCAACAAAAGCCGTGCTCAAACTTCCAGCTTGGAATCATCGAGGTACTGATCATTACATTACAGTCCAGTAGAAATCCACATGAAAGTAAGCTCACCCGCACATTTCGTATCACAAGCAAAATTGTGTCTTAACCCCCTGGATGCCACAGGGACATATATGTCCTTCCCCTTCAACCCTCAATTTCAAGTCCAATAAAAGTAAAAATATCCCATGCACACAAGTACACTTCACAATTTCGAATTCTGCGGGAAATTACCTGTTTCTTGATACCATCCACTATTATTTTAGACAAACCTTTCAAAATAGGCTTCATCGAAAATGTCGCCATTTTTGACACAGTACGAAATCGCGATTCACAGCGTTATTTGCTGTATGTTTTGAAATGTGAAAATCGGATAATTACTGGGAGTATTGAATTTAAAAAATAACATATTCATGATCACTGATGTCAGTTTTACATGAAATCGCTAATCATAATTCTGAAACGTTGCCGATGAATCTAGAATCGGTTGCGATGTTTTCGAAAATGCACTTGCACGAACGCCGTAGACCGCTTTCCGCCATATTGGATCGTGTTTACAAAATCACGTTTCGCGAAGGCCGGTATTGAGACGCCTATTACATCACGTATATTTCATATTCAGCTTCGAAAAATGCATCACTGAATTCCCCATACATTTTAGAATCAAATTGCAACCGGTCTGTATCACCAATACCAACTGTCTAGATACAATGAGACGAAACATATTGGGTGTGAAAACGAACGCTGTGCTTGAAAGACTGCGCTTGTCGAAAATGTTTTTTAACGCATAACAAACTTTGGACAACATTTAGCAGTGTCTATTTCTCAAACCGCCGAGGTAGTTGCACTTATATTTATACCAACGGATAGGGAATTTAATAATCTACATTTCTGTAATTTTATAGCCGTACGTAGATCCAGGACCATGCGTGCGCAATTCTCGCACAAGGTTAACTTTTCAAACCGTATGAAAATGTGCGCCTGAAAAAAACCCTCGGCATCAAGGGGTTAAACTTATTGATAGGTTCCTGTTATGCTGAGGAAAATATCCCGACTGAAATGTACCTTGGGCGGAAAAATGACTTGAAAATGTACCTCAATAATGTGCTGATATTTCTTATATACAACATCAGTTGTATTATAAACATATTCTGAGTTGTCTCCCTTCTTAGTAACAGCAAAAATGGCCGACATTGTTATGACAACACAAGTTTAGAAGCGGTAAACTATGATACTGATATTGTGAAAAGTTCTCTGTATTGCACCCATATGCTTCAGCTGTTGTCACATCATCCACGTCAACTCGCGCCTTCAAAGCAGAAGCATATGTCCAAACCACAAATTCACTGTGGTTGGGAATCAACGAACGTCTCTCAGCCAACACCAATAGTTGAAATTAAAAAAATATATATAAAATGTACCCATTGGTCACCAAGACAACATATGAAACAAAATTTTAGTTCTTGTGAATATTCTTCTTAGATAGTTGGGAGTATAGTCTTCAATAATATTTGTTTGTACCATAACTAGATTATCTACGTAAAATTCTGGAATTCCACTGTACAATCCATCCTTGAAAAGTAATCAATTTGGATAGGGAAAGTATGCGTCTTACTTATGACCGTTTCACTACGCACAAACGCAACAATGTTTTCGCAGCAACTTACACCAACACAACAGGCCCCGCTGAGCTTCCTAATGTTGAAGTCAGCAATGTTTTCCATGTAGATCTATATGTCCGTACTTCACTTATAATGAGTTTAAATTAACTAACAGTTCAAATTTAGCCCTGAAATTTCAATTTGTTATTTAACCTTTGTTGAAATATACAATCAAATGAAAATATCGCCCTGTTAATTAACACATTTCATTTGTAAAATCTTGAAAACATTTCATCAGAAGGTAACAAAAGTGGTAATTATTTTCCACCACGTTTATAAGCTGGAAATATACAAAGTCACATCCCAGAGAACAATGAGCATAACACTTCACCAGCAAAAGCTATAAATTGTAACGGGAACGGCCTTAGCGACATATGACCATGATGCTTTGCGTTGTGTTTTGTGTGTTCTGAATCAAAGCCGTCCCGTTCCCAGTTCGTGGATGCAGAGGAGCAATTAAAAAAACAACAAATTTCTCAAATAAAGACATAATTTATTAATAACATAAACAAAGTTAAATCTAACAAATTCCTGAGAACAAAAGATATACAAACACAATTACTTAAAATATTTTATTAATAACCTAACCTACTTTCCCCCAACCCTCTCAACTACCCATAAACCGCCCTCTTAAAATAGCACTAAATCCAACAACAGCTTACTGCACCTACTCTAATATACGAAATTCCTACTGACTGGCATGTTCCATTACCCTGAAATCCATCCGGCCGTCCCCACTAACAAATTTACCCCAAAATATACAACATTTCTATTCAATGTCTCTTTATTGGCTGGAAAATAAACTAAAACCTAACAGGGAGTGGAGTCGGGACACACTGTCCCATCACGGGACTTATTGCGGTGGATAACCTCACCTGTGACCGGTCGCCGATCATACAGACACTGAACAATTTGTGTTACGCGCTTAAATACCCTGCAGCTGCCCTACGTCTTACGTAACAACCTCGACACGATTGGTCAGCCAATCTGCCCACCACTAATCAAAATTGCTCATACCAAACAACCTGACTGCAACAGAAAATGGTGGCGAAAACAATTCAACCACTGACGGAACAGATTCAAAGTATGAAACCCAAACCTCGCAGGAAATACATTTCCTGCACCCACGACTAACGAAATGTACAGTTACTAACGCAAGTTAACGACCAACACCCAGAAGTAAAATGTCTGCACGAAACGAAACACGTGCTCCCCGTTACATTCCTCCCCTCCTAGATCAAAGTAAAACTTTACTTTGTCCCTTTAATTCTAAATCTAAATCCCCTGTAATACTGAACTAAATATACAAAGTAACTTAATATACAAAAACTCAACTATAAACAATATTTCTGTGGAAAACATAATAATTAACACAACCAAATAGACACATTTACAATAAGAGTCCATCAGTTCAGTCAGTGTCTGAAGTTAGCAAATAGTTCATTTCCTCTATGAACTGCTCCTCCCGAGAACATCTCCGGTGTGGCCAGCATCTCCTTTCCTCTTGTGCACGCTGTCGGGCTTGTAAACGATCCGCTGGTAGAGTACCGGATGACTTCATCGTTCCTGCCGGCCTGGGTGGGAGGACATCCCCGGGATCACGGTATTCCCTGTTACCAGCGGCCTCCTGGTGGTATGCGGTACCGCTGACATGGTTCTTCAGATGCGATCTGATGTGTTGCCGCGTCCGGAACTTCTTCCCACATCCCTCACAAAATCAAGCAACAAAAATAATTGCCAATGATATAATGTACTTGGGTATGGAAACAACCAATTACAAATTGAAAAAAATGATGTAATTTATCACATAGCGAAAACAACTCTTGACAAAACAACTTACTACCATTTTTACTCGAATTGGTTTATAACCAGCCCTGCCATTCACCGTAGAAATATTAATAGCCAACAGCAGATCTTCAATTAATTATTTTTAAAGATCTTGTGAACCAATATTTAAAAAAAAAAACAAGCTTAATTTAACAAGCTAATATCCCTTTATACACCTTCCTCATTTTAAGATATTCCATTCCCACACAGAGCAGTATGTAAATTGCAAAACTGTGTATTTCTAATGTTACGCCCCCAAAAAACAACAAACAAACAAAACCATAAAAAACGCACGTCACAATACAAACATTCGGAAACTGCTTGCCTGATATACTAACGGGTCAGCAGTTTGATCTCAAGTGCCTTGTACCCCTCGTTTGAAATTTTACAAATTGTCATATTAATTCTTCAGTCATATTCTATCGTGATTTTACAAATCATATCAGTAACAAACAAACATACCATTTAGAAACTGAAATGGTATATTCATCAAACCACCACAACAAACATCAGCTTATTGATATTACATCATCCACGAATTCAAAGCAAGTGCTTCTGTCCAGACCAGAAATTTCATGCACACAAGTACGGTATGTTAGCCAACATGAAAACTGAACAAAAACACAAAGCCTTTACCCAGTGCTCACAAAATATGAAATCGGCAGTGTATTCTATGTATATCTTTCATACTTTACAGAATTCACTTACACTGAAATCAAGTTCATATTCATCAACGTACACAGTTCAGGTGAACTTAGTCCAGAATATTCCATTTCACATTTATCTTTGTGGAAGTTAATAATCCAATGAAAATGCTGTCTGCATGATATAATATATATTGGTTAAAGGTCACATGCAACGTAAAACACAACTTTGCAGATTCTGATACCTTTCGGTATGGACATACCGAAGCAAATCGTCAAAAATGCAAATTCAACTTATAAATTGAAAAATAACCCGATGAAAAAAACCGCGCGAAATCTGAGTTCAAACGTTTCACTAATTTTCCCCAGACTTTTCTGGGGAAAACGGTTTTCAACAGCTGGGCTGCGCTCATAGCACGTGCGCAAGTAAATAGGTTCGCGCAGCTTGGAAGCGGGTTGTCGGGTGAATACTCGGTGAAGGCTTTGGTGTGAGCTATTTTTCTAATGTTTTGCTGATATCTCACAGGCGCGAGCCTTTTATATGTTATGACAGTAAATTAACTGTTTATATAATTTCATTTGTCTATTTCACCACACGTTCTTCTTACCGAGAAACTTTCTCAGTTCGATACTTAAAAGCAATGTCATCATTTAGCGTTGACAGAATTTCTAACTGTGATATAGATATGTCGCTGTCACAGACAAAACTCAATGTCTTGTTTTATTGACACCTGTGTGTCTGCCTGCCTGTCTGCTAATGACAATATTCAATACACAGCTGCTATCACTGACCACAAGCGATTTGAACTTAACACCAATCAGGCTATACACCATAAACAAAATGCATTGATTTATGGCCCGAGTTCGGTCTCTGTCACATTATGTAATTACACAGACAGGCAGGTGTGATACTTGAACACATGACATGTTATGATGTCTGTTGATTGCAAAATGTTATACACAAAAAATGAGCATGTATTTACAAAACCCAACATCTCTCTCTATATATACACAACAATTAGCCGTGAAGGCATCTGTAAATGAACCAGCCGTTACACTTGAGTGCACACCCACCCGCTCTGACTGGGTTCGGTATCCCGGCTGCTTCGTTTCTTGGGAAGTAAACCGAAGTACACAATTTTGCACTTTCGATTTGCGATTGTACGCTTATAATTTTGTTTTTATATTTTTTCGTAACCAGCAATGTATATTATATGTCATGAATAAGTGATAATTGTGTTTTAATTATGTTTGATTTTTTGGTTGCATGTGACCTTTAATGTAATTAACACATTCTTTGGGAAATACACATCACATACAGTTTCTCATTTCCGATCACATTTCTTATCACAGAAACATAGCACCAACAAAATATCGGAGTTGAAATATTGTGCTTGGGTAGGGACAGTACAGCTTATTACAAAATACAAACAACCACCAGAATTATTATTGAAAAAACAACAACTTATAACCATTATTACCTAAATTATTTTGTTTACAATTCTAAAACGAGGCCTGCCATCAGAGCCATCTCAATAAAATAGCTTACAGTGTAAATCTACACTCAAATTGTACTGTAATTTCTCCAAAACAAACACAAATACATATTGTTTTCCCTCGTACACTACATATCCAAAACAAACTATTTCCGTAGTAAGCCAGAGCAGTTTTACAACAAACACACTAGGTAGTTCGTATTTTTTTTCAATCTCAGGTAGATATTAAACAAATAAAAATCAACAAAAACATATTTGTCTCGAAAAAATGATCTTGTAAAATGTTTCCTCTCATTTATCAGATAATCCAAAAATATATGTTATAGAATTTGTTGTATATTTATTGTAATCAAACTAATTGCAATGCATAAACTTAGTCATAAACACACATTTTTTAACTTACAAAAAGTACATACAATGTTTATAACTAAATAACAACAAAATTTTAAATACTGTTTGCTACCTCATAAGGGGTATTTTTGTTTCCGGCCATTTAGAATGACTCACACAGCATTAGATATCCAATAGGTTGGAAACACTTCCTGTATCAAGAATTGGCATCACAGGTGCAACACTTTTATGAAGAAATTTCTCAATTCAGTCGCAAGCGAAGCGAAAATCAACACGTTGTTACCATTTGTAGGCATTTGCTTAAATCAGCTGATATAGGCACAGAAAAAATCGCAATCATCCGTTCGTAATCCATCAAAAAAATATTCCTGGTGCTTGCAAGATAAGGTCGAGGCAAATTGCATCGTCAAAAAGTAAGTCACACTTGAACAGCGAGAATACACAAGACACCTCCGCCACCGTCATTCCTTTGTCGCCTGCCGGGAAGAGGCAGTCAAACCTTCGAACTTGCTGGTAGAAAAACAACAACTGTCATTGACGAGTTGTTACACAGAATTGTCCCCCGATAATTTACAAAATATTATGTTTCTATTCTGAAGGGTTCATATTTAACATTCAGTCAAGTATATTCCGCTGTCACGACAGATCATCTTTCTTGCAATAAATGAAAACACTGCCACTTCCATCTCTTTCCAAATGCTGAACGTTACTGTCAACACTCGGGTGCGTTGCAAGGCATGAATCGCTTAGAGTTAGCAAATTAATCGCTCATCCGGGGTTTACAACAGTTCGAAGCGCTTCCGCTTTCTTTCAAAATGGCGGCGCGCGTACCGCTTGGGGTACTCGCCCTAATGAAAAATGTCATCGAAGAGGTCATCGACGACGAACCAGCGAATTTAATGACGATGGAGGAATACTTTGATGATGCAGAGCAGGCTGAGCATAGTATGACCTTAGCAGCCTTTGCCCACTTCCAAGAGAAGCAGCACGCTCGCATGAGAGAGTATGTACAATCGACTGTCAGCAGGTACAGTCCGGACGACTTCCATATGCATTTCCGGATGTCACGTACAACGGTAGAGGTAACACAATCAGATTTGTAATTGACAACAAGATATTCACGGAACCGTAACTTATTTCTATGATATAAGTGGTTGATCGCTTCGGTACCAGTCAAATTGCCCCAGCTACAAAATGCCCCAAACTGAAGCTGCCAAAAACATGTCCATGACTCCCTCACATGACACCAGGGAGTCGTGATGATTCCTAAATGTTTATGCCTAGGTCCAACACAGATTACATTATCTGCCTGTCTGTTTGTCATTACATAGCATTGAATGTCAGTTGGTTTCTACAGCCAGTTCTTATCCTCACCTTGGAACAAGATTAACAAAAGCTCTAGATTGTTTGATAAGTGTTATACCATACTTGTGTGTTAGTGTGATTACACAAAATTTTATTTCATTATTGTACTTCTTTGAAAAAGCATTAATACCATGCATAATATTTGGTATTACAGTGTCTCTACAGGAATATTCCTTTTGCTCTTATGAGGTAACCAATGGAACCTTTATCAGAAATATTATGTCCTAATAACTTTTATGTAAAGGATATAACATCAAGTTTACAAAAACGATGCATTCCTGGCATACGGTATATGTCATCATTTACAATACATTGGGGCAATTTGACCAAAAACCCAGGGCATTTTGACCAAATTTGCTGGGGCATTTTGCAGCTAGGGCAATTTGATTGGTATCCTGGAATATAAGCACATTTCATAATAAACTCTAAAAATGGTCTAAGATCACCTTAATGAGTAAAGGAGAGTT
Source organism: Haliotis rubra (assembly GCF_003918875.1). NCBI lineage: Eukaryota > Metazoa > Mollusca > Gastropoda > Lepetellida > Haliotidae > Haliotis > Haliotis rubra. Next base: position 106,872 of record NW_025764902.1, on the reverse strand, counting down.
AATTCTGAAAAGTTGTGTTTAAAAAAAAAAAAAAATTGATATCGAGTACAGATATTGAGTTATGGCACTTGCTGTTTCCCTGTCTGGTGGTTAGGCTTTGAGGACAGAACACAATGACTTGTAAAATGGGGCACAGTATCTAAGCAGGCCAACAGCATAAATAGCCACAGAAAGTTGTACATGTTATTCATAAGCTGCCTCATGTGTGCATGCATGCATGTCTTTAAGTAATTCCAGTATTTTTGGATATAATCATTTCAATTTCAATTTCACCTTACCGATACCACTTCACTTACTGATAGGTGAAAACACAGAAACAAGCACATATTTACCTATATTATATCATGTGTATAATGGATTTATGCATGTGTGAACTTGGTCTCATCACTATAGAGCTGAAACAAAGCTGATGTGACTTTATTTCATTCACTTGATTATCAAGAATTGTAATTAAGCCCAAGACAGATGCTGAAATAAATGAACACAATATGAATAAATCCTGGAGCTTTGCACCCTCCGATGGCTAAAGGCAGGATTGTCAAGTTCATAATCCTTTATGCAGTGAGTGCCCTTTCGTGGTTTGTGCACACATTCTTGTATTAGCTAGTGTGATGGGTTCACACAATTTATGATTTTGATAGCTAGTGTGATGGGTTCACACAATTTATGATTTTAATAGCTAGTGTGATGGGTTCACACAATTTATGATTTTATTAGCTAGTGTGATGGGTTCACACAATTTATGATTTTATTAGCTAGTGTGAATGTGATGGGTTCAGTTCACCCATTAATATTTATTATAACACAGTTTGTATTTATGATGTTGAAATTATATTTAACATGATTCTCAAATGAAGCTTTTGAATGGCAGTCTTAAAGATTGTTCTTAAGACATCGGTTCGATTCCGGTCAATGGCATATATCGAGAATCCTACTCACTGCATGTATCGTTTATTAAGCAGTCGTATTCTTGTTTGCATATCCATCTTAACATAAATGTGAAATATATTCTTTGACATATTACTTCAACTTCAGTGCATTCCACTAATCAGCTGGATTTCAAAGGTCTGTAATTTTGTGTAAAGAATTGTATTTTTTTATACAGTTATTCATAAACACATGCCTATGTTTTTTTCAAAATCAATTTCCACTCATTTTTGGGAAAGATGGATTGGAGATAACTGTTAATATTGATTTGTGTTCTTTAAGTGACCAGTATAATTAGTATATGATTTATCATGTTTTTGTAGAGTCTGCATTTGAGCAGCGGATGAAATGTTAACTTGAAAGGAAGGGAAGTGATCCAAGTAAAATTTTTTTCTCTTGAAATAAATATTGTCTAACCTGCATTAATTGATATAAATTAAATAGAAAATCTTTATTGCAGATTCTAATGGGTGAAATAGCAAGCTCCATGAGTAGATGTGTATCACAGTCTCTAGAAGGTAAAGTATTGTCATCCTTATGGTTCCTCTGTACCAGGGAATCTTACAGAGAAGTTGGAGATAAGTTTGGTATTGACAGGGGAAGACATCGTATTGTAATGGAGTTCTGTAAGTCGGTCTGCAACCTCAGTCCTCGTTACATAGCAGGGCCATCTGAAGTGCAAGCTGAAAGAATCATGACAACTTTTGAGAACAAGACAGGATTTCCTCAGGTTCTTGGCTGCATTGATGGTACCCATATTGACATCAAGGGCAAGGATGTCGGAGGAAGCTGCATTGATGGTACCCATATTGACATCAAGGGCAAGGATGACGGAGGAAGCTGCATTGATGGTACCCATATTGACATCAAGGGCAAGGATGACGGAGGAAGCTGCATTGATGGCACCCATATTGACATCAAGGGCAAGGATGTCGGAGGAAGCTGCATTGATGGCACCCATATTGACATCAAGGGCAAGGATGACGGAGGAAGCTGCATTGATGGTACCCATATTGACATCAAGGGCAAGGATGACGGAGGAAGCTATATCAATAGGAAAGGTAGTGTGAAAATGACAACAGTGAGTGAGTGTGTTTAGTTTTATGCAATATCAAGACAGGGGGCTCCAGATATGGGTAGGTGACAACAGATCACTTACATCTTTTTAGCTCACCCGACTATTTTCTAGCATAAACATGGAACCACTGCACTACATGAAGCTAAAACTTCGCATTATTCACACAAAAGTAGACACCCCAATTTCTCCAAGATGTTCAGACGCAATTTTCTGTATTGTTGCCATCACACATATCTTGTACTGGTCTTGGCTTAATAATTTGTATGGTTATATCATATGTAGTATACCCTGGATAACACTCCAGGCTTTGAAGAAATTGCTAGTCAGTGTTAATGCAGGTGTTTCCACATTATCATCTTTGTGATTACATGCTAGGGGTAATGAGAGTGTGGTAGAATAGAGGCCCAGGCCTTGGAGAGAGCAAATACAGTTGTTCAAATGTCATGCAGTGCAGGTTTGAAGAAACAAACTAAGCTTATAAATATGAACCAGTTTCATTTTCTTTGCTTTATAGGTCGGCCTTCCATCCAAGTGCAAGCTGTCTGTGATGAAAAGATGATGTTTGTGGATGTGTTTGCTGGTTACCCAGGATCAGTACATGATGCTAGGGTTTTCAAAGAGTCCCCTGTTTTTGAAATTCTTGAAGAAAAGGGTATTGTTAAGGAGGGACACCTCTTAGGGGATGCAGCGTACCCACTCAAAACATACCTCTTAACACCATACAGAGATAACGGTCATCTCACTCCTTCCCAAAAGCGATACAATCATGTCCATAGCACCTGTAGATCTGTTATTGAAAGGGCATTTGCACTGTTAAAGGGAAAATTCAGAAAGCTTAAGTATTTAGATATGGACCTCACTACCTGTATACCTGATCTTGTGGTCACAACATGTGTGCTACACAACCTGATCCTGACACATGAATCCCAGTGCTATGATGACCAAGGAAGTGACTATCAGCCAGAGACTGAGATGGTAGATGAGGCAGTACCAGACAATGTTACCAGATTAGCTGGGTCTAAAAGGGACCACATTGCATCTCAGATGTAGTGAAATGATATGCATAACTGCATCCTTAGGGGTAGGAAGTAAAAGACTATATGTAATCAGGGCTCAGTTTAGAACTTTGTTAATTGCACTGGTCCAACCCAATATTAAGTGCAACCTACTTATTGGTCAACCTTGAACCAGGTGCAAGTCATTTTTTGAGAAACAAATCAACAATAAATCTAACATTATAAGTATGTCAGCTCATTTTTCTTCTAAACTTATAATTGCTGTGGTACCAAAACGTTGCTATTTAATATGTTTATGTGCACTGAAATCTGATGTTTTAACACACTGCATTGCAACTAGGTTTTTATCTTAGGTTGCACCTGGTGCAAGTAGAATAACATCTCTTAAATCGAGCCCAGCTAATAGAGTGAATAGGAGTATGTCACTGAAAATGTACGAGGTGTATGCGAGATGTTTCACATATCCTGCATAAAAACATACTATGAACTGTATTGAATATAATAATTGTTATTAGCAGCCACAAAGTCTGATGATGATATTCTAATTATTTAGAATCTATGATTACATGGTGGTGAAGTGGCTATTCCTGTTCTTACAAGTATGTGATTTTAAAAAACAACAACTATTTTTCATTGTAATTCAAGAATCATATTTACTTCTTTCCCTTTCCTTCTTAAGTGTACCAGGTACAGGGATGCTAATTTTGACAAAATGAAAGAAATATCTTTAACATAACAAGAAAATAACAACACTGATCACTGGGTTGTGAAAATAGAACAAGGCTCCTAAACTCACATACATGGTTATCATGTGAGCTACGCATTGTCGAGCTATAATTCATCTTTTCTCAAATAACAAGGAATTATAGCTGAAACGTTCTCTTGGAAGATAGGCAAAACTAATGACTGAATTTAAAACTGTGTGCAACCATTTAGCTTCATTATGATGATATGCATTTCACAATGTCAATACGTTATCATATCTTGGTTCTCAGTCTTAATCCACTGATATCATGGCACACAATGTCAATACGTTATCATATCTTGGTTCTCAGTCTTAATCCACTGATATCATGGCACACAATGTCAATACGTTATCATATCTTGGTTCTCAGTCTTAATCCACTGATATCATGGCACACAATGTCAATACGTTATCATATCTTGGTTCTCAGTCTTAATCCACTGATATCATGGCACACAATGTCAATACGTTATCATATCTTGGTTCTCAGTCTTAATCCACTGATATCATGGCACACAATGTCAATACGTTATCATATCTTGGTTCTCAGTCTTAATCCACTGATATCATGGCACACAATGTCAATACGTTATCATATCTTGGTTCTCAGTCTTAATCCACTAATATCATGGCACACAATGTAAATACGTTATCATATCTTGGTTCTCAGTCTTAATCCACTAATATCATGGCACACAATGTGAAAGCTGATTCAAAATCCCATTTTAAACTTCCCCTCCCCTGAAGGTGTCTATGAAGATGGAACAACTTGAATGATCCCTGCTTTGGTGTCTGATACGACAATGCTCTTATCAATCCTTTCAGATTATCCATGGTCGACAGGGCTGTTATATACTATTGTAAATAAGTTAAGGTACACTCATCTCCATATTGTTATTTTGTTAATATGTTATGTCTTTTGAGTAGTATACGTAATCATTAATCGTGTAATTCTTTAAGTATATGTAACTTTGGCATATGTGTAGGCTGTAACAATATTGGAAACCTGTGGATGCTTGAGGTTACAACTTCACATACCTGTTCAAAACATTAATACATGTGTGTTAAATAGACCACAATGACAACTATGTTGACAAATCTAATGTTGTCCAAAGCACTGTAGCCAGTGTTTAAATTATGGTGAAATTTTGAATACCATAGATCTAAAGTTAGTACCAACTCATTATTTGGTATAAAATGACATAATTTTGTTGTTTGGAAGATTTTTGGATATATCTGGAGGAAATATAGATATTTACTAACGAATACTAAAGTGAATAATTTGGACGTAACACATTTTCCTTGTTGTTATTGTTATGATGTTTCCATGTCATGACATAATTCATTTTAGATTTTGTAAGTATTGCATGAATGCTGCATTCATTTTGTGCAGTTCTTCCAACTTTTGTTTTTGAATTTCCATATTCTCATCATGCATTTTCTGAAATGCAGCAAGTCTGGCTTCTTTTTCTTTTTTTTGTTGTTCCATGTGCACCTGGAACCAATGGGGTGCAGTTGATTTTCTCTTTTGCTTGCCTAAAGGCTTTGGGGGAGTGAGTGAATTTGATTCATTTTCAACTGTGTTTTGGTTTTGAGAAATACTTTGGGGCTCAGGGTTTGTGTTTGAGAATTCGGGCACCATTGTACTTTTAACAACCTTAGGAAAGATAGCATGGTCATCTTTCAGAATTTCAAACATTTGATCAAAATATTCCCATTTACTTCGTGAATTCCCACTTTTGTTATTATGGGCAATGGTCTTTTTGAAATGGCTTTTCAGATTCCGAAACTTGCGCTCAGCATCAGAATGGAGGATGTTATAGCCGAAGTTTCGCATTTCGTTTGCAATGATCTTCCAAACAGATATTTTTTTGATGGGTTTGTTAAATTTTTCCTTATGTTCCCGGTACTTTTCCAACAGGAGCTTCGTGGACTGGCAATTCCATTCAAAAGGTGGTGTATCTGTGAAAGATTAATTCATGAAGATTAATTAATTCAAGATTAATACCAAAACAGAACTGAAAGCAGGGCTCCAGACAAGGGCCGTATCGGCGTATGTACAGCTAAAACATATGCATGATACGGTGGGAAATAATTTAGAAAACTTAGCAGATACACACCACACCAGTGGTGTACAGTCTCAGAATCACTTACAGATGTACTTATCTGAAAACATATTATTTTATTGTTTAATGCTCCATTTACACAAGAGTAGCAATGTTGTGGTGCATATATGAAACGAAACACAATATTACTGATACTGCATTAAATTCCATTCAGTACTCGAAATATACTCCTAAGGTTTTCAAGTACTCCTATACTGCAAAAATAAGGAGTACGTACTCCTGATGTTGAAAACTTATCTAGAGCCCTGTGAAGGTAACAAATGGTAAAAACAAAATAAGTCTCATTGTAAATGATAATATTTCTTCTCTTGATATGAAGATTAACCTATGATCTATTACAACATGACATTGCTACACACCCTAAATGTTGACATAAATGATTTTCAAGAGTAATGAAAATGCTGACCAATTTCATTTCACTGACTACTTGGCCTACTTGTTCAATCTTACAAAAAATAACCACTATGGTCATAATTAGCTAACATCTAACAAATCATAATGTGACAATCATGTCATGAATGATGGATTGGTTTATTGAAAGTAAATATATTACCAACCTATAACATGAATGTTGTCACCTGTAACAAATAGAGAGAAACCACAAAGCATCGCATTCTCCAATAAGTGAACACATTCAAAATAAGAATAAACCTTCCAACTTAACAACTTTCACTGGAGCAGACTGCCATTTGTGTATTGTTTGTACAAAAATATCTTATTTGATACTACTGGTCTGGTTGTGGAGTTTGGCAGACTATATGCATTACTAATATCATATGATAAAACTTTCAAACAAATAGCATTACTAACCGTCTCCTGCTGACTGTACAGTCTGGCTGCTGCACGATGGCTCTGTGGCTACCAGAACTGCCGAATTCCTTTCAGTATCTGCCATGGGCCCTTCCTCAGACTGGAAGGTAAGCAGATGTTGACTACCGTCGTTTGACATCGGCACAAACATGTATTTTGAACTGTAAAATGTCACTGAAAGTTATGACATTGAAGTGATAAACGATGTAACTCCATCATTTGTTACAATAAACAACATACCAGATTACATGTGACATTGCTTGAGGATAAATTAGTTGACGTATGAACTATCCGCATAGTTAAAAAAGAGTAGATCTTCTGTTTTAATAAATTCCAACTCACAAGAGGATGACTGCAGATGACTGAATCAAAACTGCACCAGTCAATCAATAGGTTCAGTATCCATGGGTGGATTTCTGCCACAGCCTTCTCTCCAGTAGGGGTCAGGTTTTGCAGGATGTGTGGATAAACCTGCTCTGAATAACTTTTCACAATTACCGATGTGCCCTTGCCCATTTTCGCCATGAAGGCGTCGCTTGTTCTCTGATCTGACACCACATACGTAGCTAAGATATCCGTGCTAACATGGTGGTGGTACACTTGTGGGATCACTCTCCCAAGGGGTCCCACAGGAGAGGTCATGTCCCCTAGACAACAAAAAAACCAGAGGTGTCCTTATCCCTTGTGTGCCATAAAATAATTGAAGTGTAACCAAACAGAAAAAAGAAATCATCGCATTCTCAGACCAGTCACACTACTCAAAAGTAGTCCAAGAAACCCTTTTTTCACAATACCATGATACCAATCTACAAGCAGATTGACAAAAAGTAATGTTAAAGAATCTGATGTTTAATTTCATTGGGGTGGCATACATGGTGTAGAGAGAGAAAATCATTAACTGTGCAAGGCATTTAATGAAATATCTTTATCTAAGTTCAGCCTCAAAATGATTAGTCCCTGTCATAGTAATCAATATTTTAGCGCATGTAATGGAATAAACAATATCATATCACATATTACAAAATATGAAACTGTAACCAAATTCTGATCATGGTTACAATACCTTTTGGATGTAAAATAATGAAATCATACTGAGACAATCATGTCATTAATTCTATTGACTGATTCAAAGAAAGTAAGTACATTACCATCCAATATTGCGAATGTCACCTGACAACAATTGAGAGAAAATACAAAGCAACATTCTTAAATAAATACATGAACAAACATACAAACAAGTTAGTAAACTGAACACACAGGGATTGGGAAAGGCAGGGGCCATGGGCCATTTTGCACATTTGAATATAAAATGGCCCATGAAAATTTTGATGTTTACTATTGATACAAGGGCAGTGGCCCATTCAAACTTCAGTAAATGGCTAATAATCCTGAAAATGGCCCATTGTCAAAGTTCTCTATCCCAATCCCCGCACACACCTAATTGGTGTGACTATGCAACATTTGGGGAAATATTTTGTTATGGAGTGGGGACCCATTTTGGACAACCCTCCCCATGTACCTGTACAATTATTTTTATATATCCTCCTTAAATAGGTCAATATGCAAAATCGCTGAGTATTTTGTCATAAACTGATCATTTACCCCAAAATGTATATTATTTTTTAACCCCTCGTACAGCGGCTGTCGGCTGCCCTGATTCCCCTAGAAATATCAATAACAAATGATAGGTTCCTTAGTTTATTCATTTGTATGTATCATTATTCGCAATTACTGAAGCTGTTTAAGGGTTCATACTTACGACTGCATCATTAGAATCAGAAGACATAAAATCTATATCTTTGTAAATTTACTTATTCGGCCCATCTGACGCAACAACAAGAAGAAAAACATTTAGCACGTAATGAGCGTTATGGTGCTTCAATTATTGAAATTTAAATATTTTTGTGCGTGGAGGTTGAATAGTGTCTATCTGATATGCACAACATACCTGATGATACTTGGTCATTGACCCAGTCAATAATTTCCTGTGCAGCTGTCAGAGTCAAAATTCCCTCGGTCGCCATTTTGGTTTGAGAAAGAAGCGACCAAAGTCAGCGATTGGCGCGATTGCTAGCGGCTGAAAGTTAGCGCCCCGTTGTTACGCGAATCGCTGCACATCGCTTGCAAGCGATTGGTAGCTTGCAACGCACCCCTCCTTCCCAAGTAAGTTTCAGTAGGCCATCCCACCTACTGCTTGCAAGGGGGGCAGGCAGTACTAAGGCACACGAAACAGCTGGTGTCCGTGGTGTTTAAGGCTTTATATAAAAAAATCATACCTTTTCACAACGTATTTAATGAAAAAAAGCTTTGTAGTTATTGCACGAATGATTTTGCGTTACAAAGTTAAACACATACAACATACCAGCACACACACCTACCACCCCTTTCAGTCGAGTTCAATTCGCAGATCGCCTTGCACCATGCCAGGCAGTAGTCCGAGGAACGAAGCAGTGCGCATTATAATGCTCGTGGCAAAATGTAGAAAAGTGTTTCTAAAGTTTCACAAAGGTTACACTAAATACATACATAGTCGCCATTTTTTATGATTAGAATCATCGCACTTCACATCGTTAACAGAAGGCCAATCCGCCATTACACCCAGTGTCTAAAAATTGCACAATATAATACATTAGCAACACACTTCCACTCAATAGGTAACATCAATAGTATTACGCTAATACCTGTACAGAGGGGTGGGTCAGTATTGGGGCCAGTCTCATCATATTTCCTTCTCAAAGTGGTGGTGTTAACACGAGAATAGTTTGGTGTCACAAAATTTCATTTGGCCGCCAATAGACCGAGCCAGTCCCGGCCGATAAGCCCCGCCCACTTCGTTTTTAACGTTAGGGGGGACAACTCGTCGCCTGAAAACCAGAGTGTTCTATGTCACTTAAACCTGATTTGGAGATAATGGACTCCAAACATTGAAACACGATTTTCATACCATTTATTGAAAATTGTCCAGTCAGATTTACACATAGGGACGAAAACAGTGTTCTTAAGCATTTAAAACCTTAAAGGTCACATGCAACGTAAAACACAACTTTGCAGATTCTGATACCTTTCCGTATGGACTTACCGAAATAAAGCGTCAAAAATGCAAATTCAACTTATAAAGTTGAAAAATAACGCGATGAAAAAAAACGCGCGAAATCGGAGTTCAAACGTTTCACTAATTTTCCCCAGACTTTTCTGGGGAATACGGGTTTCAACAGCTGGCTGCGCTCATAGCACGTGCGCAGTGAAATAGGTTCGCGCAACTTGGAAGCGGGCTGTCTGGTGAATACTCTGTGAAGGCTTTGGTGTGAGCTAGTTTCCTAATGTTTTGTTGATATCTCACAGGCGCGAGCTTTTTGTATGTTATGACAGTAAATAAACTGTTTATATAATTTCATTTGTCTGTTTCACCACACGTTCTTCTTACCGAGTCACTTTCTCAGTTCGATACTTAAAAGCATTATTTAGAGTTGACACGATTTCTAACTGTGATATAGATATATCGCTGTCACAGACAAAACTCAATGTCTTGTTTTATTGACACCTGTGTGTCTGCCTGCCTGTCTGCTAATGACAATATTCAATACACAACTGCGATCACTGACCACATGCAATTTGAACTTAACACCAATCAGGCTATACACCATAAACAAAACGCATTGATTTATGGCCCGAGTTCGGTCTCTGTCACATTATGTAATTACACAGACAGGCAGGTGTGATACTTGAACACATGACATGTTATGATGTCTGTTGATTGCAAAATGTTATACACAAAAAATGAGCATGTATTTACAAAACCCAAGTTTCTATATATACATACACAATGACCCATGAAGGCGGCATCTGCTAATGAACCAGCCGTTACACTATGAACATTCCTCTCATAATCTAAAATAGGGTCTCTGTATTCCATGGAACCTGTTCCGCCCATCAAGTATTTTTGTAGTGGACTAGTAGAAGGCCTTCTGTTTAAAACAAACCACCATTTTCAAAGACAAAACAAGAGCATCTTTAAAGAACATTATTTATTTGTCAAATATCAACATCAAAACAGAAACTGTAGAGGTTTCATCCTGAATACCTCATTAACATTAACAATAAATGTTTCACTTTCCCTGAGCACCTTGTACAAAGATTAACATGGCAGGATGGCATTTTAATAGAAGTGCCTTTCATTCACTGGATGGTGTATGGTTAATATATACTGTACGAGAACTCATTGCAGAATAAACAACTAAGCATGAAAAGTTTTAACAAGTCATTTGAAGGATTTTGTTATTTTAACAAAGATTTAACATTTCAAAGGGTGCATGGTATATCTAGGTTTATGAATGTGTCTATAACATTGATATCCCTAAAATATTTCAATAATGCCTCGGACAAGAAACACTAAATCTTCAACAGTTAAGAAAAACAAATTTCGAGATATCCACTGCATTGACTCCAGGCTTAATTCTCCAGCCTGTTTATCGAGGTAAATAGAGGAGCCTTTTATGGTACAGTGTTTTACCATGTTCATCTGAAATCAATGATAACAAGACTCGATGCAGCAACAATCATTGAGAATTACCAACTAACATCTTGATAACAACTACGAAGTAAAAAGAGAATACTGGATTGAAAATCTTTGTAACTAGCTAACAGAACAATGAACAGAGTTCTAAACGCCAAACAATCGCTAGTGAATCTGCTGTTTGAGGAAACAGGATCCATGAATTCAGCATTGCATGGATATCTTTCAGTTTCTCATTTATACTAACGAGGCCTCATTTTGGGGAGAAGTCCAATCATGAATTTCTTGTCAACAGGATTCATGAATTTCAGCATTGCACGGATATCCTTGGCTTTCTCATCTGTCATGCCGAAAGTATTCATGATGGTTTTGACTTGGGGCCATTCCAGGTCACTAGGACTCCGCGTTGGTGATGACAGTCTCCTCTTATTTTCTCTGGGACGAATGCACACCCTTTTCATTTCCTCATCATCGAATGATGTCTTGAACTGAACTGTAAATGGCTCCTCGTTGGTGTTCAAAATAGCTTTCACCTTTGTAAAGGGCACTTTAGTGAAATTCAGACATCTGGAAGCTTCGATGTACTTTTTGAAGTGATTCTGTCTCAGCTGAATGACATCAAGGGGATTCTTCTCAGTTGCCAACTTCATGCATCTTACAATTCCAAGAGGACTAAAGACATCTGATCGTTTCAGCTGTCGTTCAATGACACTGTGTACTGCATCCACTTCCTGAATGCTAGAATGTCCAGGCTCACAGAATTTCTGTTCAATGCTTTTGATATTGTGATTTGCCATAAAATCTTTTAGTGCAAATGTAATTCCAGCATTTCTGTTTTGCGCAACACAGGAATCTGACCAAAGGGTGATGTGTTCTGGCTGGTGCTTTTCCACTATTTTGGTCAATATGGATATTAAGGCACTGGTAATTTCATTTGCACCTCTTCCTGCTTGTGTCTCATTCCAGATTGCACAATAGCCCTGTGAATCCAACGAGCAATGAGCAGTTAAGTTATAAACACTAAGTTTCCGGCGGTAAAAGAAACTTGAAATGTTTGCCTGTGGACAGCTTAAGACATTTTCAAGATCAAAGCATACAACAAGTTTTTCACGGTCTTCACGGTCTCTGTCACGTTCCTGCTTTGTTGCCACGTTAGACTGGAAGTGGGCCAGGTATTCTTCTCTGAGTTCTTTATCAACATCGTCATGCTTGGACTTCATGTTATATTCTTCACAACGGTCACAGCGATCTTTCTTTGGTACATGGAAAGCAAGGTTGAACTCTCTGTTGAAGATGTTTCTATAGGTGTGGATCAACACTGCAGTCTTCGTTTCCAGTTGGCACTTTTCACGATAAAGACGATACATAGTGGCAAGTGACAAGTTTTGAGCGAGATATTCCTTATGTGAAGATGCTCTACAGTAATGTGATTCCACTCGGGGGAATGAATTTATGTGGTCACGGACCCCTTGTTTCTGTTCTGGGGGTATTCTGTCTTTTGTTGATGTACCCCTGCAATCACCACTGGTTGGAACCTTCGTGTTTGGGTCAACTTTGTTTTCAAAGAAATAGGAAACTCTCCTCTGTGAGATACTTAATGTTGTCAGATAAAACTCCTTGCAAACACAATATATGTCATTCCCATTAAACAAATGATACGCGTATGAAAATGTCCTGCTGTTCTTAGCATCTACTCGACTTCTCTTCTTCTGTTCTCTGTTTACTGTTTTGGAATAAAAATGGCTCTTTTCGCTGTCAGAGAGGTTCCAGAAAGATTGAAAAGTTCTTTGTCTTTGACCTGGCGGTAGCTTCTGGGCACATTTATATTTGCATTTACCCTGACAATCTTTTGTTGTCTTCAGGTTTTTAGTTGGTACTTTCCTCCCACTCTCAGACACATACTGCTTTCCTGACTGTCTCATCCGCTTTCTGATTGATTTCTTCCAATTATTCGGATTTCGCTTTCGTTTTCTGCTCCGTCCTTCATCAGATGCTGGTACGGACAATTCCACTGGATTCTCTTCAGAAATCTCGTTGTTGTGATGATCTGAAATGGCAGTTTGCTGTTCTGTAACATTCTTTACGACCATCTCATCATTTGCTTCACCTTCCAATTCCAGTTCCGATGTAGTATTTTCATAATCTGGATCGAGATCCTTGCAGTCTTCCACACCTTCGGACAGAATATCAACTGCATGCAAAAGGGTTATTTCAGATTCGTCAGTGACAACTAGATCATCAAGAGTTGACGGGTTACTCTGCAAGTCGATGACGGGTGAAACCTCCAGTAAATCACATTCTCTTTCATCTTCATTTTCAGTGTCAGAATTATTAATTAGAGTTAATACCTTGTCTAATTCAAATATGGTAGACATGATGTTTAAATCGTTCAGGCCTTATTGTAATTCTGCAGTCAACAAATTCGTCAGTGACAAAGTCTTGGAACTCCTGGAGTGAAACACTTTCATCTAAAGTGAGATCAAAGAACATCAAGGACTCATGGGCTTCGCACATCAAGTCCAGACAATCATTCAATGTGAACGTCACACCAGTGGCTTCCAAGTTAAAACATCTCTTTGTTCCCTTGAAAATGTCTACAAGTGTAGAGGGCTGTATGCAGGTGTGGCTGACATTAAAATGCTCAAGCCTCCAACATGACCTGATCACCTGAAAATCTTCGTCAATTAGGTTTTTGCACTTTTCAAGGCAAAGCAGTTCCAAATTAGACAGACTCACAAGAAATGACAGACTTGATATCTGCAAACCTCTCAAGTTAAGCCATAAGAGTCTTTCAGCTCTTAATAGTCCTACGGTTAATGTGTAATCTATCGTAGAAAGGGCAACCATGAACAGTCACATCACCAACATCAAGGCTCTCAAAATAATATGATGTGCTCAAGATTTTGTGAACTTGCCCAAAAGTTAGATGTGTGTCACAAGGAAATGAAATGTCCTTCCATAGGGTCTTATTTTCCTTTAAAAGTTTCCTTAGATGCTTGCAGGTTTTGCTAACATTACATGCCAGATCAGTAACTGGTACAAGTGACAGGATGAGGAGAAGGATTTCATCTGGGAGAAACAGTAGAGGAGCCGCTTGATTCTGAAAAGAAGGTGATCAAAATTCAAAATTTATATCAAAGTTAATGAAATTGAACTAGAACGCTAATTGTTCCATATCCTTTATAACACATTCACGACTGTCTCAGATCCAAAGTGTTCTATCTCCAACATTCATTTTAAGCAGAAATTTTCATCAACAGAACTTTAAAAACACGACAAATTGATTTATGTGTTGTCTTGAATTATTAAATAATCACTTGGTTTTAATTCTAAGTTTGCATTGTGTCATTTTTGTGCAAAAATCAATAAAAGTGTACTCACCATGTCCACATGACTTAATCCTTATTGTCAATACCAGATTGTTCTATCTCCAGGTCATGTGATTCAAAACTCATCAGTGATTGGTCCATCACTTAGAACAGTATGGTCCGTACAAAACCCCTGATTTTGTGGAGATAAAACAATTTTAAAATCTAAAAATGACATTTCTAGTGCATATTTTCATCTGAAACTTTATCAGAAGATAGAATAATACCTCAGCTTTAGTATAATAGTCATAACTCATTTTTTTTAAAAAGTGGACTTGGAACACTCTGGTTTTCAGGCGACGATGAGATGTTTGGCAAGTTAAGACAATCTGTATCTGCTTATGGGACAGGATGGTCTGAAACAGCTGTCAGTTTCTTCTGATCCATGACATGAAGACTTCTCATATGATCCTTTCATAGCCAAGAAATATCTGACATTTATATTCATGCTACAATCTGTATAATTAAATATGAGAGTATTATATGTAGCGTGTGTTCTTGTACTTTCTGTTGTCCCTTGTGCGGTGGGGTAGCCTAGTGGCTAAAGCGTTCGCTCGTCACGCCAAAGGCCCGGGTTCGACTCCCCACATGAACACAATATGTTAAGCCCATTTTCTGTTGTCACCTGCCGTGATGTTGCTGGAATATTGCTAAAAGCGGCGTAAAATCATACTCACTCATCGTGTTGCCCAAGGGCAATTACGACAGAAATTAATTAGAATGGCAGTACTAAATAAAGCGTCAGTGTAAACTCAATGGCTATAGAGAATGTAAAAACCAAAACAATTATTATTGAAATACACACAGCATTGATAATATTCCCATAGCTGTAACAGTGGCCAAGCTTCCCAAATTGGACTAGACTGGAACCCTGAGTGAAAACTACGTGCGTGCGTGCGTGCGTGCGTGAAAAACATGCATATGACACTTTCTCCAACACACTGAGGAAGATTCTGGTTGCACATAACTGCTCTGTACTCAATATCGATAAACAAACTAACTGAAATATACATGAAATAAACATTACAACATGACATGAAAAAATGACCTGACCCTTGTACTATACGCCAACAGGCATCTATCGGGCATCTTGAAAGATTGTTGCTTGTTTATTCCCGTGTTGAACCTAACTCTACATTCGAACGGTAAAACTATGTGGTGGAATAAACAAGTTAATTTATAACTGAGAACACAAATCCATACATATGTGAGTGAGTGAGTTTAGTTTTACGCCGCACTCAGCAATATTCCAGGTATATGGCGGCGGTCTGTAAATAATCGAGTCTGTACCAGACAATCCAGTGATCAATAGCATGAGCATTGATCTACGCAATTTGGATACCATGACATGTGTCAATCAAGTCAGTGCGCCTGACCACCCGATCCTGTTTCTCGCCTTTTACGAGATTACTGAAGATAATTCTAACCCGGATCTTCACGGCTCCATACATAGTTATCACCATGGCTCGCTAAGCAGAGTTTTACAGTTTCAAAGGTTTTATGACACACAAGCAGTGTGTCACAGTATGAGATGAACGAAAAGGGGGAATGTAGAATAAATTAAATTGCAGCAAAAAGATAAACCAAAAATAAAACTACTAAATGATACTCCACTCACAACGTATCCGCCATACACATTCATATCATCTTACACATCCAACACCAAACATTGTTCAACACATTCACCATACACGATCTCACCAATTCATAGACCTGACACTTCAGACCCGATCTCTCCAGACAAAATACAAGATAATAGATAATTACACAGATCAGTTACAAAACAGCGTTACATACTGACACGAATATTTCAGATAGTACATTTCACAGGTATGAGCGTCGACATACTGCCAGTATTTCTACAGTGCACAGGTCATGTCACCAACATCTGTTTGTGCAGCCATAGTTTAACGTGACATGAGTTGTGTTGAGCTCACATCGTCACTCTCTACCCCAGATCATCTTGAGCGGACCTAATTTCAGAAGCTGCTCTTGTAATTACACTAATTTTGAATTTCTACTGCCACACAATTCTGTACTTACAAGTTACATAGTGTCACCTTTGTATAGTGACACCTTTGTATAGTGGTACCTTTGTGTAGTGGCACCTTTGTATCTTGAAACCTTTGTATAGTAGTACCTTTGTATGGTGGCACCTTTGTACAGTGACACCTTTGTATAGTGGTACCTTTGTATAGTGACACCTTTGTACAGTGGCACCTTTGTATAGTGATGCCTTTGTATAGTGACACCTTTGTATAGTGACACCTTCGTATAGTGATATCTTTGTATAGTGATATATTTGTATAGCGACTACTATTCATAGCGATCCCCTTGCATCGTGACACCTTTCTACAGTGTTACCTTTGTATAGTGACACCTTTGTAGGGTGACACCTTTGTAAAGTGGTACCTTTGAAAAGTGACACCTCATATAGTAGCACTTTTGTATAGTGACACCTTTGTATAGTGGTACCTTTTAATAGTGACACCTTTGTATAGTAGCACCTTTGTGTACTGACGCCTTTGTATAGTAGCACCTTTGTATACGGGCACTTTTGTAAAGTGGTACCTTTGTATAGTGACATTTTTGTATAGTGACACCTTTGTATAGTAGCACCTTTGTATACTGACACTTTTGTATAGTGGTACATTTGTATAGTGACATTTTTGTATAGTGACACCTTTGTATAGAAGCACCTTTGTATACTGACTCTTTTGTATAGTGGTACATTTGTATAGTGCCACTTTTGTATAGTGACACCTTTGTATAGTAGTACCTTTGTATACTGACACTTTTGTATAGTGGTACATTTGTATAGTGACACTTTTGTATAGTGACACCTTTGTATAGTAGCACCTTTGTATACTGACACTTGTGTATAGTGGTACATCTGTACAGTGACACCTTTGTATAGTGGCACCTTTGTACAGTGACCTTTGTATAGTGGCACCTTGTATAGTGACACCTTTGTATAATAACACCTTTGTATAGTGGTACATTTGTATAGTGGCACCTTTGTATAGTGGCATCCACATCTGTCACAATTTCTTTATATTTTATGTGTATGTATACGAGAATATAGTTTTACATATGGACTTCTCACATTTCACCCATGTGGGCAAACAGAACCCTAGCCTTTGCGCTTTAACCACTAGTCTACCTGCCGTTCTGCCTGAGGACGAAGAAGCTGTGCACTACATACATGTCTCTCGAATCCTGATAAACAATGTCGATACACGTATGACTAACTGAATCTATGTGAGACCATCATTGATATGATAATACCTCCCGCCACATATCACAGTAGTGGACATCCAGCAGGATCACAGGATCACCGCTTTTATTCCAAACAGCGTCCTGTAAAATATGTTTTTATTAGGTTTAAGGGAGGTCATTGACATGGAGCTCATTCGCTTGCTGTCAGTCACTGGTCCATACTCGATCATTTACAGACCGTTATCTTACACCTGGCGTTAAACAACAAACAAAACACCATTCACCACGTCATCGTATCTCGTTGCTTAGATTCATGCTCATGATATCAATCACGATATTGTCTGGTTCAAACTCAGTTGGGTCCAGACCGCCGATACCAAACTCGAAAATTGCAGAGCGTCGTGTTAAACATCAACGAAGTATATAAACATTGGTTCGGCTGATGCCTCAGGCTATTGGCGGCTATTGATTGAGATTGATAATCGTTAACTAAATATTGATCGATTATCAATAAACATCGAGAGAAGTAACTTTGAGCAAACATGCCCAAAAATGTGTGAAAGAAATTCATATATTTCACACCACTTGTGAGTGGTGACGTGTTTATGCATGGGTTACTAACAAAACAGCGTCATGTACATTATTTAGAAGCAGACCACGATTACCTAACTTTGTGTATTGTGTGCGGAGTATATTAAAACTTTAGTCTATCACAAAAGGTTATGTACGATATTATCCTTGACACTATTTTTATATCGATAATCTTTAATAATCCTCCCTATCGACGATTTGTCCGACTATCGATATTTTAACCAGCCCTACCTTCAGCACTCAAACCCTGAAATATTTGGTGAAACCAGACTTTATAAAATTCCGATAGCTAATTTGAGGAAATATTGTAACGTTATCAACATGGTGTGACCTAAAGCTCTTCCTTACAGCTAAATATACCCCAGCGTCATAGCCTCGCGTTGCTTACAGTACTGACTTTTACCTGGGTCGAACTGTACGAGCAAAGCACGCAAACAAAAGCGCAGAGTCCCATGACCGATCACGAGACGTTTACACAGTGGCAGTTGGACCAACGTAAGATGAGTATCCCTAAAGGAATAGCGACGACACGGGGAGGTCAGACTGTAGTCCGTTGATAACCTTGTCGAGCCTATAATAACGATTTCGACAGGTGGAGACATTTAGTTTCGTGGCCGACTCGGGGACGGTTGCAGGTGGAAGTGGAAATTCGACACAAACATTTTACATCGTCAAATCTGTGTTAAAGGAGTATTTCCACATCATCTTGGAAACATGAACTGTCAAGCCCCGCCACGACAGGCACATCCGTATGTTGTTCAAAATAACAAGAAGTCCCTGGTTGAAGCGTACATCCTTGCGCTTGTACTCGGCTGGCTGGGAGCGCATCACTTCTACCTGAGAAGGACTGGGTTCGGTCTAGTGTACTTCTTCACGTTCGGGTTGCTGGGGGTGGGGTATGTGGTGGATCTGTTCCGACTGCCCTGTCTGGTGAAGGAGGCCAACAAGAGGAGCGATGACCCCCGTGTGGCGCGTGAGAAGAATCTCTGTGACGCCTACATTCTCTGGTTCCCTATGGGACTTTTTGGTAAGATACATTGTTCACATAGTGAGTTAGTGAGTGAGTCGGGTCTTAAGCCATTTTTAGTATTAGCATTATCACGGCAGGGAACACTAGAAATGGACTTCAGACATTGTACCCATGTGGGGAATAGAACCCGGGTCTTCGGCGTGACGATCGAACGCTTTTACCACAGGGCTACCCCACCGCCCCTGTTCATGTAGTTTAGCGCTGAAGCTTTCGTTCCTCGTAATGTTGAGCTGATGAGAGCCGTAGCGATGTATGTTTGGAAAATTATTTTATTTACACTGATATTTTATTTCAACATGTAAATGTATCTATCGTCTGACCATTTTGACAGTTTAATAAGTATGAAAGGACAGTACTAAAGAATTCATAGTTGTGACTCTCCTTACAAATAGATCCCATTGCAGTGGCGGATCCAGAAAATTACTTAAGATCCCATTAAAGATTTTGTTTTGCGTTGATGCTCATGATATTGATCACTGAATCGTCTGTTCCAGACTGAATTATTTACAGACCACCACCATATAGCTGGAATATTGCCGAGTGTGGCGTTAAACAACAAGTCAGCTCAACAACACATACAATACTAAACCTTGCCTTGTCTCCGTGAAGATCAGTTCTAACCCGGACCTTCGCGGGTCGTCTATGTAACCGGGGGTGTTCAGTCATGACACACAGGTCGGGTTTTAAGTTTAAAGGATTTATTGGAGGAGTATACGTCAGAACAAACGCCCTGAAACATATACACATCAATAAGTACATAGATATATACACACATGCATATACAAGGGTACATTACAATCACAATCATAATCACAATTAATATTTATATTCATATATATTCACACATTTAATCAAGCGGATGACGTGGTATAATGTAGTCAACACATACATTTATCAAATACTTTCAAGGATAAACTACACTGACTATGAATACATATGATATACATAAAGACTAGTTTTTATAAATACACAAAAATATTTATAAGCGTACCCTGTGGTTAGTACTGGGGCGCGGACTGACTGCACCAGTTGATTATCGCAACTGCATCTAAATACAAATAAATATACAAATATAAATACTATGGAAAGACTGGGTAACATATCATGTATGACCCACACCATACCCGTGAACACTTCAAATCATACACACATAGTTATGGACAAACACATAAATGATAAAAAGTGTATACTCGTTCACTTATTCTCAAGGGCAGGAATAGGAAAGTGAAAAGCTGATGTTCAGGTGAATTAAACTGTGTATAGACTTACTGTTTTAGTTCAATTACATTTTTTTGGTTATACCTATATTGATTATATAGATAATAATAAAACATGATTTTACTATAACTGATTAAGCACTATATACAAGTACATAATTGTAAAATACAAAATGCATAACTTACCTGTAATAATGTCTGTTCACTCCCAGTCTACAGTGGTTGTGTGCTGTGCTGGTGAAGTGCTCAACATTAGTATTTTAAACAAGGCCAATCAGGTGTAAGCTGTCTTAAACAAAGGAGTGACCCAAGCTATGCAATCTAACCCCACAGCTACCCAAAGGCAGTTAAATAATATTAAAGGTGAATTAAAGACAAGTCAACGAGGAGCTAAATAGAAAGGAAGTTTATTTTATTGTGTACTTCACAGTAAAAATTAGTACATTATTTCATTACAACAGTGAATATATACAAATATGTAAAATACAGATATATACATATGCAACACTGCCACATCTATATATATATCTATGACATCAAACACATGTTGTAAATAACCTACAACGACCCAACTATGATTCAGCAGATAACTGTTGCCGTATGATGAATACCAGTACAGCGTGTTTCGGATGCGCTTGGCAACGTCACGTAGTAGTCATCAACTTTGTTATCTGGTGATCCGCGCTAAGTGTTGACTCATGTAACCCAGTTTTCAGTAAGTGGACTTTTCGAGATAACACATTTACGTCACCGTGGCACAGATAGGAGACACAGAAACAAATGCTAATACATCTTCAAGTTGAGAACAATCATGTGGTATAGATGTGTCATGGCTGGAATGTTTGGTATGCTTCTGCAAGTTGTTGGAACGTTTACATA
This sequence comes from Haliotis rubra, assembly GCF_003918875.1. Taxonomy (NCBI): domain Eukaryota; kingdom Metazoa; phylum Mollusca; class Gastropoda; order Lepetellida; family Haliotidae; genus Haliotis; species Haliotis rubra. Next base: position 85,353 of record NW_025764902.1, on the reverse strand, counting down.
ATAACTCACTCAACCACTACCCCGAGACCAGATACCAAGCTCCTGTGCATGTCATAGACACCCATGTAACTTTAGAGTGGATGGTAACAAGATAACTCCCATGTTCTTACACTCGTGTTCCACCATCATGCCAAATAATGGCTGTGTACCATGGTCTGATGAGGAACTTCTTTTCTTTAGATACCATGCTCCTGTACATGCCAAAGACACAAGTGGAACACTAGAAGATGAAAAATAACAAGATAACTCCCATGTTCTTACACTCGTGTTGAGTCACCTCGCCCAATAACTTGCACTCATGTTGAGTCACCACGCCCAATAACTTGCACTCATGTTGAGTCACCACGCCCAATAACTTGCACTCATGTTGAGTCACCACGCCCAATAACTTGCACTCATGTTGAGTCACCACGCCCAATAACTTGCACTCATGTTGAGTCACCACGCCCAATAACTTGCACTCATGTTGAGTCACCATGCCCAATAACGGCCGTGTACCATGATCAACTGAGGAACTTGTTAAAGCAGGAACGCCATGAAAGCTACAAAATTGCCGATGCGTCATAAAGCAATATTCACTCAGTCTTAAGGCAAGCGGGCACAGTTACACATACGTTGTGGTTACTCTTCATGCATGTTGATACCCCCTGTATTTTTGCAATAATTCATTTCGTCATGGCCAATTAGCTGGTAACACACAATATGTAGCAATTACTACAATAACTACTGTAGAATCACATGTTTCCCACATGTGTTGTTTCCCGTTGTGAACTTCTTGAGAGAGATTGGCTTGTATCATAAATTTTAACTATGTGTGACAAAGTGGCTCTTTTGAAATCAGCCCCCTCCCCTTAAACTTGGTGCTTAAAACGAACAAGTGTACATGTATTATGTGCAGATATGGTCTCGTCGCTATATGGCTAAAATAGTGCCGATGCGACGTAAAATGTCAATGAAGATTTACTCCTGTGGGTGTTCTTTGAATTAAACAAGTGTGACACTGGAATTCTAATATGGTGCCTGTGTTCTTAAGACTCGCATTAGAAACGGGGTTTTGTTACTGCCAAACATCGACACATACATTTTACTTTCTTTCAATGAGAAACAGTTCTTCTTCTTCTTCCTCATCATCACGACATCCAGATGGCCATGCTTTTCTTCCTCCTCCCCCTCCCCCTCCCCCTCCTCCTCCTTCTTCTTCTTCCTCCTCACTATCGTGTGGCACCCAGATGGCCATGTTTTTCATGTCCTGAAAACTCAACAGCACATTGTTTTTTTTTAAACTGACTTATTACAAGTACACATATTCTTCTCATCACCATTATAATTATTTTCCTATTTCTACGTCTTCCTGTTTCAAAGATAGTATTTTTGGAATGAAATCATACTTACTATGAATGATCGATCCTGCACAAACATCTCTCTGTTTCAGGCTTCCATCTGTTCTATCTGGGCAAGCCAGGGCAGGGAGTTCTGTACCTCTTCACCTTCGGTCTCTGTGGCATTGGCTTCCTGGTAGATCTGTTCCGCATGCCGTCCCTCGTGAAGGCAGCCAACCAGTGTCCCTGTGAGCCAGATCCATTCAAGAGCACCTGCACGGCCTACATCCTCGGTGCATCCCCCTTGGGTATCGTCGGGCTTCATCACTACTACCTGGACAGACCTGTATGGGGGATACTATACACCTTCACCCTTGGGCTGCTGGGGGTGGGATGGGTGTATGACTGGTTCCGCATCCCCGTCCTCGTCAAACGCACAAACGACATCCAGGCCATGGAGGTAGACAAGGAATGGAAACACTTGGACGACATCTACATACTGTGGTTCCCCTTAGGATGGCTCGGATTTCATCATTTCTACCTCAACAGGCCCGGATGGGGCGTGCTGTACTTCTTCACGTTTGGAGTGGTGGGTGTTGGGTGGTTGGTGGATTTCTGCCGTCTGCCTTGTTTGGTGAAAGATCACAACAGGTATCTGTCAGAACGCCGGCTCATCGCCAAGACGATCCTGCCATGGTCCGGGGGTCACGTCTCGGTCACCTCAACAGGACAGACTGTTGTTACTGTCAGCAACATGGCGCCCGGAAGTGTGATGACGACGCCTGCTGGAAGTGTAGCAGCGCCCCCTGGTGGTATGATGCCACCTCCCTACAGCTACCAGAACATGTCATCCTACCCACCACAAGGCTATGCAGGTGCACCTGTTGCGGGGTATCCACAAGGACCAGGCTATCCCAACCACGGCTTCTACCCCGACCTCGCCGCCCCTAATGGTAGGTCAACCTTTGTGTGTAAGGCAAACTAACTTACTCTTAAAGTACAAGCGTCAAAACACTATCAACACTTGCAAGACATTTCTGCTAAGAACAGAGTCTATTGTACGATTTCGACTACTATTTCGTCATGACAATCATGACATCTGCTTATGAATTACTTTTAAATACAATGACACCAGGTGTTCCGGGAAAGGAAACTTACAGCATATAAACTTTGAAGTAACACAATTTCATTTGTTTTTTCATTATGTCACACTTAACGCCTTGAGCATGTATCAGTGCGTGGAAAATGGCGCTCGAAAAATATCCATTATTATTATTATTACATATCACGAAACCTTGAAAAGAGTCCATGAGTATTGTTTTACGCCGCTGTTAGCAATATTCCAGCAACATCTTGGCCATGGACACCAGAAATTGGCTTCATACATTGTACCCATGTGGGGAATTGAATAGTCGCATGGTGAGCAAACACTTTAACCGCTATGCTACCAACCGCACCTTAACACCCTGGAACATGACTAAATAGTACTGGGTATTCAGAACGTTATACATCATCAGAACGTTATACATCACCAGAACGTTATACATCACCAGAACGTTATACATCACCAGAACGTTATACATCACCAGAACGTTATACATCACCAGAACGTTATATATCACCAGCACGTTATACATCACCAGCACGTTATAGATCACCAGAACGTTATACATCACCAGACCGTTAGACATCACCAGAACGTTATACATCACCAGAACGTTATACATCACCAGCACGTTATACATCATCAGAACGTTATACATCACCAGAACGTTATACATCACCAGAACGTTATACATCACCAGAACGTTAAACATCACCAGTACGTTATACATCACCAGAACGTCATACATCACCAGAACGTGTCAGGTATAGGGAAGGATCAGCCCAGCATCAATGATCACTAATCCTGTGTATATATGCGTTGTTTGTTTCAGCAGCAGCAGCGGGACAGGCAGCCGCACCAATGCCGCCGTCGTACGAGGAGTCGCTGTCGACCACAGCGAAAGTAGGGCCGCCACCGGATGTCGACAACAATCGCCATGAGAAGAAGTGAGCGGATTCTACAGAAGGACAACCCGAGTGATAAAATCTGTAATACTGAAGCAACTGAACAAATTGTGATAATTACAGCATTGAATGGTCCAAGATTTCCAAAGAGCTTCGTACGACTCAGAGTTAAAATACCTCTATAATAGAAAAATGGAGAACATTTACAAAGTCCAGATAGTAAAATCGACTCTATTTTCGGGAGAAATTTCTTTCGAATATCAAAAGCAATTCTGTGGTTTTAGTTATATGAGAACAAAATAGCTTTGGATCAATGACACATTTGGGTAATTTGTAGAAATGATGCATAAAGAGTTTTGAATCAATATTGTTTGATATTTTGATTCGAATGTGATGAATCGAAAGTTCCGTATGTAGTACCCATGGCCAGATCCATAAACATGTCATTTACCAAGAACTGTTTACCATTTATATGTTTGTCTTGTTATACAAGGCTTTGAGAGGCGGGTCCTTTCTTGTCATTTTCATTGTCCACAATCATTGTTTTCATCAAGGGTGACGTCATATCATGTTGCTGCGTCATAATGGCGTCACATCTCTCTGTATTATATTTCATCATCATTGTATTGTTGAAGAACTTGTAAATAAATAATTAATTTGTAGGTTTGGTTTTGATAACATTGAATGTAACTTTTATTCCGCAATGTGGATCTGTCCTATGTGTTCCTATAACTTGGTTGGTCGGGTTGTTTGTTGTTTTACGCCGCACTCAGCAACATTCCAGCTTTATGGCGGTGGTGTGTAAATAATCGAGTCTGGGCCAGACAATCCAGTAATCAACAGCATGAGCATCGATCCTCACTATTGGGATACGATGACATGTGTCAACCAAGTCAGAGAGCCTGACCACCCAAACCCAGTTGTCGCCTTTTACGACATGCATGGGTTAATGAAGACCAATTCTAACCTGCATCTTAAGAGTGTCCGATAATTGTGAACATTATGTCAGCATTCCAAACCATGACTCCATGGCAGTGATTTACGACTTGAATTTGGCCAGAAACAGAACACTAAGGCGTAGTGGTGCAAACTATTTAGGTCAGTAGTACCGAGTTTAGTGACATACCGCTTTTAGCAATATTCCAGCAATATCACGGCGGGGGACACCAGTAATGGGCTTCACATTGCACATTTTACACTTGTGGGGAATCGAACCCGGGTTCCTTGGTTAAAACGAGCCAACAGCTTAACCATAATCTACGCCACCCGCTCAAACTATTTCACTTTGTAATGTTTCAGGTGCTAAAGCATTTGCAATAACCTGGCGATTTTTATAATAAAATTCTAAAGCGAAAACGTATGGTATTTACAATAGTTTAATCAAAACAGTTACATAAATGAAAACAGACAAATCTTGAGATCCATAAACATTCGAGGCGAAATAATACACATTGTGGCATGCAGTGAATGACGGGATTGTTAATGTGGCATGCAGTGAATGACGGGATTGTTATATTTATGCACACAACTTGACACACCCACAAAGTCAGCAGTCAATCAATAACAAGGACGGGGTTGTTAATGTGACATGCAGTGAATGACGGGATTGTTATATTTATGCACACAACTTGACACACCCACAAAGTCAGCAGTCAATCAATAACAAGGACGGGATTGTTAATGTGGCATGCAGTGAATGACGGGATTGTTACATTTATGCACACAACTTGACACGCCCACAAAGTCAGCAGCCAATCAATAACAAGGACGGGATTGTTAATGTGGCATGCAGTGAATGACGGGATTGTTATATTTATGCCCACAACTTGACACGACCACAAAGTCAGCAGCCAATCAATAACAAGGAGATCAAAACAAATTCTCGGGAGCCTGTCAATCACAACTAGGAGACGAGATAAAATTCCAGTTGTCGGACTCTATCAATCTGGAGTACATACATTAACCTCCAAATTTATGTCCCAAGCGAGCAACAAAACCAAAGTGTGCGACAACGTCCTGCACGTGTGTTGTGTCATTCCTGGTTTTATTCCTGAATATCACAATCATACGTTTACAGAGACAACACATTCCCTCCATGGAAAGTGGGATTCCCTGATGGTAAACGTTATAGTGTGTAAACTGCAGTTATGAGTGTTCGGCAGATTTTATGTCCTCAACAGTAATGTTTTTATCTAATATTTTAGTGGTATTCAAACATAGAAAAAAATTTTAATTCCCTTTGACTTTGGCGGAGTGGCTGTACATGTGCTTTGATAAAGTCACTCGAAGTGTAACGACCAACTAGAAAAGTATTAAAGTTATAACCCCACTGGATGCCTCTGTCGTTCACAAGTCAAGATGTCAACAGTAAACGTTAAAGTTATAACCCTACTGGATGCCTCTGTCGTTCACAAGTCACGATATCAACAGTAAACGTTAAAGTTATAACCCTACTGGATGCCTCTGTCGTTCACAAGTCAAGATGTCAACAGTAAACGTTAAAGTTATAACCCCGCAGGATGCCTCTGTCGTTCACAAGTCAAGATATCAACAGTAAACGTTAAAGTTATAACCCCACTGGATGCCTCTGTCGTTCACAAGTCACGATATCAACAGTAAACGTTAAAGTTATAACACCACTGGATGCCTCCGTCGTTCACAAGTCAAGATATCAACAGTAAACGTTAAAGTTATAACACCACTGGATGCCTCCGTCGTTCACAAGTCAAGATATCAACAGTAAACGTTAAAGTTATAACCCCACTGGATGCCTCTGTCGTTCACAAGTCAAGATATCAACAGTAAACGTTAAAGTTATAACCCCACTGGATGCCTCTGTCGTTCACAAGTCAAGATATCAACAGTAAACGTTAAAGTTATAACACCACTGGATGCCTCCGTCGTTCACAAGTCAAGATATCAACAGTAAACGTTAAAGTTACAACCCCACTGGATGCCTCTGTCGTTCACAAGTCAAGATATCAACAGTAAACGTTAAAGTTATAACACCACTGGATGCCTCCGTCGTTCACAAGTCAAGATATCAACAGTAAACGTTAAAGTTATAACCCCACTGGATGCCTCTGTCGTTCACAAGTCAAGATATCAACAGTAAACGTTAAAGTTATAACCCCACTGGATGCCTCTGTCGTTCACAAGTCAAGATATCAACAGTAAACGTTAAAGTTACAACCCCACTGGATGCCTCTGTCGTTCACAAGTCAAGATATCAACAGTAAACGTTAAAGTTATAACCCCACTGGATGCCTCTGTCGTTCACAAGTCAAGATATCAACAGTAAACGTTAAAGTTATAACACCACCAGATGCCTCTGTCGTTCACAAGTCAAGATGTCATCAGTAAACGCTAAAGTTATAACCCCACTGGATGCCTCTGTCGTTCACAAGTCAAGATGTCAACAGTAAACGTTAAAGTTATAACCCCACCACAGTTAGCGTCGTCCGCGTGGCTACATTTGTTACATTCACTGGGAAATGAACCAAATAACACGTGACCAATTCAGTCAATTGAATACATGCATGATAATGAATACATTGCAAATATATTTCTACCATCTAACATTTGCATACATTCAGAAACCAGAAATGAGTACAGTTATGCAATTATTATATTTCAATAAAAGCATGCACATTTGTAAATATCATATAACCACAGCATTCTCACACTGTAACACGGAAACCATATATCATATATCAAGTTTTATATTTTACGTTTTGTCATTTGTCTGAAAACAGCTATGCCATATTCACTTGTGATATTTATGTTTCCATAGATCAATGTGATCGTACCTCATTTAATCAAAGCATTTGTCCGTGATAAAAGCTTACGACGTGAAAACAATTATGTCATACCTCAATGATATACGTATGCTGACCATATGTTATATTTGGGATTAAACTTATGGCTGAGCGGTCTAGACGTCTGACTTTGTGTGCTGGCGATTAGGTGCCTGACTCTGAGGGTGTGGGTTCGAATCCCGGATGGGACTCAACCCAACAAAATACTAGAATCTGTACTTTATAAAGAAGTGAAATCCCAAATATAACATATGTTACATTTGACCACTTTCTGAATGGCATTGTGTATTTCGTATGTTGACCAGATATTCAAATTATGTGTGTGTGCGGGCTTTCGAAAGATAAATATCAGTGAAATTATACCGGAGATTTGACACCGAATCATCGCATTGATATTTATTAAAGTTTAAGCAATTTTGCAAAAAGTCTGTCAAATTATTTCCATGAAACAATAACCTGAACTTTTTTTTCAAGTGCTAAAAGGAAGCGGACAATTTAGTTGGGACCTTCGGGCTCATGCCCCCCTCGTGACCAGTGAACAACTTATAATGTATATATCACCCAAAATTACTTCTCATGTACCACTTGTTTGGGAACGACATTAGAATCTATGTCGAAACGTCGCATATACAGAATAAAGAAATTGTATATCCATAAACATTGTCCTCATTCTTCATCTCTTCAACTTCTAGAATGCCAATCAAAGAAGACATCAATGTGTGCTGAAATACCAAAATGTAGAACTGACGGGTTCAAATAGTGCTGAAAAAACTCTCTTTTTCAGTAAAAGCATGGCAATGAAATATATTGTTAATGTCATCGGCTGGGAGACTATTCTACACACTTGACTTAATCTTTGATTTCTTTGGTTTCTTTGTGTCTGGAATATAGATGGTAGTGTTCTTCAGTCTCCATTCCGTGGCATTCTTGTAGTATTCCTCTATAGTCTCCCCTGGGTAAGCCCGACGTCGACGTTTCTGGGGGATTTGAAACGTCTCTTCTCGGAACAGATCTCTGAGTTCCTTGTGTTTGACCGTCCGACCAAACACAGTGATCTGGTAGAGGAACATGTCCAGTGTCCTCATCAGCTCTGGTTTCACATAGTGGAAGCTTATAGTCAGCTGTGAGCAGCACTCTGGACCCTGCGTTGAAAACAGAATTAACTCAGCAACGCAACCGCTTATTACATATTTGATTTTTCTTTGTTAGTTTTATTGGGCCCAGCAATTTGATAAAATACCGATTGCACGATAACTCAAAATCAGCTGATCATCAATCCCACTTTTCTGTCTGCTTTATCTAGGGGTGGCTTTATGCACACACAGAATCCACACAGGGCCACTTACGTAATTAGAGAATAGCCCACGAGGTACGAGTGGTTATGGGAAATATGTCCCGAGTGAAATTAATGTTCACTGTCCCGAGCTTTAGCGATATTGTTTACGGCAAAACTTTTAGTCTATACCCTGCTACTTCCATTTCACCATGAACAAGTTTATGACATACACGCAAAAGGAGTTTAGTGGTTGTATAATTCTCATTACACGTCCAGTAATGTATCCGTCAACCTTGACCAGGTCATTGACGTTGATTGACGTTAGCTGGGTAGCCATGTTTGTTTACAACATATGATGAGACAATTTTTTACTATAAAACATGGTGTTAAGTAAACGACGACAAATTGTTAATGAAGTATGAAATGAAGGTGAGGTGAGGTGAAATTAGGTTTAACGTCGTGCTTGAGAATATTTCGCTCATATGACGACGTTCATGCGTGTGTATGTGTATGTGCGGCTGCTTGTACTAGCCCAGACTTAAGCTGCTTTTATAGTGCTAGCTCACTGAGATACCATACAGCAGTGAAGCATGAATACCCCACTCAGACACATTATACTGACTCCGAGCCGACCAGTCCTTGTTGTACCTATTAATGCCGAACGCCAGGCAGGGACCAACAAGTACCATATTTTAACGTCTTTTGGTATGACGCGGTCGGGGATCGAACCCGCGACCTTCCGCTCTCGGGCGTACGCTCTAACCATTACAGCACGGAGGCGGTCCTATGAAATGAAGCATTAGATAAGTATCAAAGTATGTTTTTGGTCTATTTTAAAATGTCGAATCAGTGCGATTACAGCACGGTCAATTCATCAATGAATCGATGAACGGAGTGGTGTGAAAGTAGTTCCGACATCCAATGAAAATGTACATTTATACGATCGACCAATCAATGTCAAGAATTACTAAATTACACACTGCAAATTTCACAAAGATATTACACGGGATCTCCTCACCCGTATTGGTAATAATGCAATGTAATCGCTTTTACCGGTACCAACTAAAATATATTAATCAGAATAAGTATTGTCCACCGGTGCCATTGTCCAATGACCATTGTCCCTGCAATTTCCAATATTACTGAAGACACCAGTAACAAGCAAATCCTGAACATATATTCTCTGACTCAATGAAAAACAATCAAGTTTACACGTACAGTGCGTTTGATTTCATCTGTGACCGATAATTTGCTCACTAACACGAAATCTAATAATTGGCACAGTCAAACGAAATCGAAAGACCAACACTGATGATTTGTCTCATTATTTTAGACATCCGACTACAAAAAGATGATGGTAGAACAAACAGGTGTGCGAGTTAAAATTTCACTACACACGCTTGTGGCTGTTCTACCAGTAAGTGGTCCCCCCTCGTAAAAATAGCGGTAAGTGACAACAAAATAATGATCGTTTGTTAAACAACTTTTTCCGGGGGGACTGTAAAGGTTTAGAAGGATGGGTTTGACCATGTTTTATATGCCAGACATTTGGTAAAGGGCGAAATAATGATGGCCCAGACATCTACCGCTTTGTGGAAACACACGAATAAGAGACAGAATAGGGGTGAACAGGGATTACATCACGATCACAAGTGTCTGGCGTACCCAAATCTGACAAGCAATTGCGCCACCTTATATGACAGGGTCAGTTGAAATATCAGCAACATATGCTTAAAGTTATGACAGCCTTGGATGTACAGGGAATTTTCAATACATTAATTTATAGCTGAAAATGTTGGTTTGTTTCCGAAAATGACCTGTAAAAAGATCTAAACAGGCAAATATCTACTGTGAAGACCAGGTTAATTTACGTCACGAGGGTTGAATTCCTTATATTCAGGTTACAGTCGGGTTATTACACATTATTTCCATGAGGGTAATCCAAGATTCAAGCAAGTTCAAATTTCCTGCCATGAGGCAATTCGGCCATCTTGTAATGTTACATGTGAAACAAGGAACTGGAAAATTTAAATACTATACCTCAAGAGCGGAGAATGATTTGATTGAATTAATAAAAGAAAGTAAAGCCATTCAGAACACACAGAGAGGATGCGCTAGAATAACAGAACCTTGCCCACCATAACAGAGTAACGTCAAGCCAAATTTATCATTCACCGAACAAGAACATCAGCTTACCGAGTGGTATTTATGGGCGGAGAAACCGGCAACAAAGTTGGCCTGACCAACTTGGAAAGTTTCCGGAGCTGCAGCGTGGAAGGTTGATCTGTTGTACTTGTCTAGTGATAGATATGTGGACACTGCCACCTTGTACATACATCGCCCTGTCTCGATGTCCTCACTTCCGCCTGCGTGACGACACCTGCCTGGTACCCTGTAGCCCTGCTCTACCAACCGACGCAGAGCCTCCCTACTGACAGCGTATCCTGCTCCACCACCCATGTACCCATTAGGTGAGAAGGGTGCAAAATGGTCTCCAACGTACACGGGTTTGCTGGAGTTGAGATGAGCCAGGAGAAATTTAAGATTTTCCACAATGACATAAGTATCATCATCCGCCTTTAGGAACCAGTCATACTGGTCTAGTGATGTTGTGTACAAGTGTGTGAAGGCAAGGACGATTTTCTCAGTTAGGGTTCCATGGGCGTCGCGTATGTTCACTCCTAAAATGTCGGGCCCTGTTTTGTTGGTTGTCATGACATACAGCATCTTGTCACATCTTCTGCCCCACGTCTCGTTCACGGCTTTCAGCTTCGTCTCCATGTTCTTCTCCCTGGTGGTGATGAAGCAGGCCAGTCGGACCTTCCTGGACAGAGCTTCAGCCAGGGAACTGTCCACGGCTACTGCAACAGGACAACAGTAGGGTGTTAGGACAATTATTGCAAGGAGACAACAGTAGAGTGTTATGACAATTATTGCAACAGGGCAACAGTAGGGGGTTATGACAATTAGTGCAAGAGGACAACAGTAGGGTGTAATGACAATTAGTGCAAGGAGACAACAGTAGAGTGTTATGACAATTCTTGCAACAGGGCAACAGTAGGGGGTTATGACAATTAGTGCAAGAGGACAACAGTAGGGTGCAATGACAATTAGTGCAACAGGACAACAGTAGGGTGTTATGACAATTATTGCAAGAGGACAGCAGTAGGGTGTTATTACAATTATTGCAAGGGGACAACAGTAGGGTGTTATGACAATTATTGCAAGGAGACAACAGTAGGGTGTTATTACAATTATTGCAACAGGGCAACAGTAGGGGGTTATGACAATTAGTGCAAGAGGACAACAGTAGGGTGTAATGACAATTAGTGCAACAGGACAATAGTAGGGTGTTATGACAATTATTGCAAGAGGACAACAGTAGGGTGTTAGGACAATTATTGCAAGAGGACAACAGTAGGATGTTATGACAATTAGTGCAACAGGACAACAGTAGGGTGTTATGACAGTTATTGCAACAGGAAAACAGTAGGGAGATATGACAATTATTGCAACAGGACAACAATAGGGTGCTATGACAATTATTGCAACGGGACAACAGTAGGGTGTTATGACAATTATTGCAAGAGGACAACAGTAGGGTGTTATGACAATTATTGCAAGAGGACAACAGTAGGGTGTTATGACAGTTATTGCAACAGGAAAACAGTAGGGAGATATGACAATTATTGCAACAGGACAACAATAGGGTGCTATGACAATTATTGCAACGGGACAACAGTAGGGTGTTATGACAATCATTGCCAGGGGACAACAGTAGGGTGTTATGACAATTATTGCAAGAGGACAGCAGTAGGGTGTTATGACAATTATTGCAAGAGGACAGCAGTAAAGTGTTAAGACAGTTATAACAATAAGAACTAGAATAGGCTGCTACATAACTACAATAGCGTACAATTGGGTATTGCATCATTTTGGGAATAAATGATCCTATGAACTTCTAGTGACATCACACCTTTGTTCATTTGGGTTCCTCTTTTATAAACCTCCGTAGTAGGTATTTCCAGAGGAATAGCCCTTACCTGAAGTTTTAATTATTTTACTTGTAAAGTTTTGAAGATTGATAACTGTGTCTTGCTATGATATAATACGATCGTAACATCAGCAATGTTGAAAACTTCCAATATATTATATTGATGCCTGGTTTGGAACCTGCAACCCTTCGCTTACGTGCTTGGCTGTTTATCTGCTATCTCCATGAGATTTTTGCAGTATTTATGTCTCAAAAATATGAAACCCCGCGTACAATTTTGACACATTAATGATTTTGATCAAGGTGAATTTTCTACAACAATTTAATGAGCCTAAAGCCCTGCTGGAGTAGGAAATAGTTTTTGGTTGTTTTTTTTTGTTTTTTAAATCAACCAGAGATTATATTACTCTGCATGTTAACACAATGTTCATGAGCAACTCATCCCTAGATACCCAGGGTTACCCAACCATTGCTTACTGAAATAGTTGTAGTCAGTTGAATGGTTTTGCATGATGTCAAAACTTGATCCATGGTAATCTTTCAGAAGTAGATAATTCTTGTATATCTACCACATCTAGGGTTTTCTCAACAGTAGTAAAGCTTCAATGACTGAAAGCACAACCCTATTCTCCATTCGTCTGGATATAATGCTTGTAAAGTCACTTCTAACAGACCAAAGGTGCCGACCGTATTGTATCATGGGATCTTTCTAGCAGATTCTGAAATAAAGATGATGTGATATCTGTGGATTTCAACTCACATGTGAAATCCTGGTTATTCCTTTCCCCGATTGTGACGTCATCCTTGTCCTTTAGAAACAGGTCAAGGCCGTCTTCCGTCAGGCGGATGTCGTCTTCATCAGCGCCATGATGAAATACGTTCCCAATAATCGATTCGTGTAGATGGGTCAAATCTCTTGAAAAACCTGTTGCTGAGTAATGACCTGGAAATATATTCATGAAAAACTCATTCATAACCAATAACGAAAAACCAAAGTACGATGTACAGCATTTGACCCGTTCTCCCAGATACAGATAGTGATTCTATTTTCAGTGATTACTTTCATTCTAAGATTGAAACAATTCGTTCTGAGTTGGACCGTGCATCAACTAACTGCGAAGTGGAATGTCATGAATTCCGAGTCGAGGCCCTCTTGTCATTCTCTCCTCTGGTAGTAGAGAGGTTCTTACTATAACCAGACAGTCAAAACCAACATATTATGACCTGGATCCGATCCCCACAAAACTACTATTGGAACATTTTGCTATACAGCTTCCAGTCATTCCCCACCTTATCAATATGAGACTGGAGATTGGAGTAGTCCCTCCATCTCTGAAAAAGGCTATCTCCAAGCCTACATTGATATCACCAAGCCTACACCGAAATCAACAAGCCTACACTGAAATCGACAAGCCTACACTGAAATCACCAAACCTATACTGCTATCACCAAGCCTACACTGCTATCACCAAGCCTACACTGCTATCACCAAGCCTACACTGCTATCACCAAGCCTACAATGAAATCACCAAGCCGACACTGATATCACCAAGCCAACACTGCTATCACCAAGCCTACACCGAAATCACCAAGCCTACACTGCTATCAACAAGCTTACACTGAAATCACCAAGCCTACATTGAAATCATCAAGCCTACACTGAAATCACCAAGCCTACACTGAAATCACCAAGCCTACACTGAAATCACTAAGCCTACACTGATATCACCAAGCCTGCATTGATATCACAAAGCCTGCGCTGAAATCACAAAGCCTACACTGAAATCACCAAGCCGACACTGATATCACCAAGCCTACACTGAAATCACTAAGCGTACAGTGAAATCACCAAGCCTAGACTGAAATCACCAAGCCTACACTGCTATCACCAAGCCTACAATGAAATCACCAAGCCTACACTGAAATCACCAAGCCTAGACTGAAATCACCAAGCCTACACTGCTATCACCAAGTCAACACTGCTATCACCAAGCCTACACCGAAATCACCAAGCCTACACTGCTATCAACAAGCTTACACTGAAATCACCAAGCCTACATTGAAATCATCAAGCCTACACTATAATCACCAAGCCTACACTGAAATCACCAAGCCTACACTGAAATCACTAAGCCTACACTGATATCACCAAGCCTGCATTGATATCACAAAGCCTGCGCTGAAATCACAAAGCCTACACTGAAATCACCAAGCCGACACTGATATCACCAAGCCTAGACTGAAATCACTAAGCGTACAGTGAAATCACCAAGCCTAGACTGAAATCACCAAGCCCACACTGCTATCACCAAGCCTACACTGAAATCACAAAGCCTACACTGAAATCACAAAGCCTACACTGAAATCACAAAGCCTACACTGAAATCACAAAGCCTACACTGAAGATGCAAATAAATTGTGCAACTACAGACCTATTTCCAATCTGCTATTTCCAGCAAAGATTCTTGAAAAGTAAACTCGCGCTTGAAAGATCACCTGGAGGAAAACATGTTTAGTGAAACTTTCTAGTCAACAGAGTACTGAAACTGCCTAACTGTGTGTGTTAAACAGTTGACAGAGTACTGAAACTGCCTAACTGTGTGTGTTAAACAGTTGGCAGAGTACTGAAACTGCCTAACTGTGTGTGTTAAACAGTTGACAGAGTACTGAAACTGCCTAACTGTGTGTGTTAAACAGTTGACAGAGTACTGAAACTGCCTAACTGAGTGTGTTAAACAGTTGACAGAGTACTGAAACTGCCTAACTGTGTGTTAAACAGTTGACAGAGTACTGAAACTGCCTAACTGTTTGTGTTAAACAGTTGACAGAGTACTGAAACTGCCTAACTGTGTGTGTTAAACAGTTGGCAGAGTACTGAAACTGCCTAACTGTGTGTGTTAAACAGTTGACAGAGTACTGAAACTGCCTAACTGTGTGTGTTAAACAGTTGACAGAGTACTGAAACTGCCTAACTGAGTGTGTTAAACAGTTGACAGAGTACTGAAACTGCCTAACTGTGTGTTAAACAGTTGACAGAGTACTGAAACTGCCTATCTGTGTGTGTTAAACAGTTGACAGAGTACTGAAACTGCCTAACTGTGTGTATTAAAATATGGTGTGCCACAAGGATCGGTCCTTGGCCCAACTTTTGTTCATTGTACACAACACAGCTCGGTAAAGAGACGTTGACCATCAACTTTTTGCTGATGATGACCAGCTCTAAAATAGCTTTATTGTTCAAGACTAAATTCTAACCCTGAACAAGGTGAGGTGAGGTGAAATTGGGTTAAACGTCGTGCTTGAGAATATTTCGCTCATATGACGACGTGCATGTGTGTGTATGTGTATGTGCGGCTGCTTGTACTAGCCCACACTGAAGCTGGTTTTATAGTGCTAGCCCACTGAGATACCATGCCGCAGTGAAGCATGAATACCCCACTCAGACACATTATACTGATTCCGAGCCGACCAGTCCTTATTGTACCCATTAATGCCGAGCGCCAGGCAGGGACCAACAAGTACCATATTTTAAAGTCTTTTGGTATGACGCGGTCGGGGATCGAACCCGCGACCTTCCGCTCTCCGGTCGGACGCTCTAACCACTACACCACGGAGGCGGTAACCCTGAACAAGATTGAGAACTGCACAGAGCAGATACGGTCTTGAATGACATCCAAGCTGAAGCTAAACAATCGCACAACTGATGCAATATTAGCTGGAACTGGTGCATGCTAGCCAAGGTGGAAGAAACACACCTTTCAGTTGACCAAGAAAGCATTCCCTTTGTGCCTGTAATGAAGAATCTTGGTGTTCTCGTGGATTCTAATCTTAACATGGATGAACAAGTGCAAGAACTTTGCAGGATTCCATCTCAGTAATATCCACACCATCAGACACCTGATAACCAAGGATGCTGCTGCAGATCCTATTTTCTAGGGTAGACGACTGTAATGGTTTATTATCTGGAATATCAAGAGAATCCATTTCAAGACTTCAACGCCTACACAACGCTGCAGCACGCAAAGTGACTCTTACATCCAAGTTCTTCCACATACAACCTGTTCTAAAGACTCTACATTGGTTGCCTATTCAAGCCAGGATAGAATTCAAAGTACTAACACTGACACAGGTGTTTATATGGTAGAGCGTCACCGTACCTTTGTAGCTGATTAAGCAATATCATCCAACACTACACTAAGATCCGAAACCCAGTTTCTCTTATTGTCCCTAAGTGACGACTGCAATCCTTTGGAATTCCCTTCCATAAGAGTTGAAAAGAGCACCAAGTTATGGTGTTTTCAAGTTAGACCCAAAGCTCTGCGCTTCAAAAAAAACTATGAACACTGGACTGACCAAATCTGTAGCGCTATGAGCATACCTTCTGGCGTCGAGTTTAGCGCGTTACAAATAGACTCCTTATCATTAACCTAACAAACAAAAGACCTCAAACGCAATACAGAATGCACTACCTTTCTGGGCCTTTATGTAGTTCGATGCCCTTTCGAGACTTTTTCAGTGAAAGTCCTTAAAAACAAACTGAGCAGAAAGAAAATGGCAGATGGCTTCCTTGTGGCTACAGTGTGGTCTGTCAGGATATGTAAATGTCGGGACTGGTCGATGTTGTACTCACGTGACTGTGACATGATCATGATGATGATGAAGATGATGGCACTGCAGAGGGACGTGAACAAGATAAAATATCTCCTCACACTGGACATGGTTGTGTTGTGTAACCACCTGTAACACAAAACACATCTGCCTGATGTCACGATCCACACACAAACACATGGCGTCATCTCAGTTCTGGCAGTTTGCATACTGCCGCACGAATGTGTGTGTGTGTGTGTGTGTGTGTGTGCGCGTGCATGCATGCGTGCGTGTATGTGTGCGGGCGTGTGTTTTTGTTGTAAGGGAGAGGGGATGCAGAGAGAAAAATATGTCTGCATATTCCAGATGGCGCCCCTTCTTATACACCATAGCGTGTTACACCTATTGCACCTGTTACACCCACATATATCAGCTGGCCTGCCTTCTTATACACCATAGCGTGTTCAACTATTGCACCTGTTACACCCACATATATCAGCTGGCCTGCCTTCTTGTATACCACAGCATGTTACACCTATTGCACCTGTTACACCTGCAAATGTCAGACGGCGCACCTTCTTGTACAGCATAGCGTGACACACCTATTTCACATCTTACACCTCCATATTCCAGATGGCGACCCTTCTTGTACAGCATAGCGTGACACACCTATTTCACATCTTACACCTCCATATTCCAGATGGCGACCCTTCTTGTACAGCATAGCGTGACACACCTATTTCACATCTTACACCTCCATATTCCAGATGGCGACCCTTCTTGTACAGCATAGCGTGACACACCTATTTCACATCTTACACCTCCATATTCCAGATGGCGACCCTTCTTGTACAGCATAGCGTGACACACCTATTTCACATCTTACACCTCCATATTCCAGATGGCGACCCTTCTTGTACAGCATAACGTGACACACCTATTGCACATGTTACAGCTACATATGTCAGACGGCGTCTTACACCTAGCACACCTGTCTCACCTATCACACCTGTCTCACCTAGATATGTCAGACAGCGTAATACACCTATCCCACCTGTCACATCTACATATGTCAGACGGCGTCTTACACCTATCACACCTAGATATGTCAGAAAGCGTCTTACACCTATCACACCTAGATATGTCAGATACCGCATTACACCTATCACACCTTGATATGTCAGATAGCGTCTTACGCCTATCACACCTAGATATGTCAGATAGCGTCTTACACCTATCACACCTAGATATGTCAGATAGCGTCTAACACCTATCACACCTTGATATGTCAGATACCGCATTACACCTATCACACCTGTCTCACCTACATATGTCAGATAGCGTCTTACACCTATCACACCTTGATATGTCAGATACCGCATTACACCTATCACACCTGTCACGCCTACATATGTCAGATAGCGTCTTACACCTATCACACCTAGATATGTCAGATACCGCATTACACCTATCACACCTGTCACGCCTACATATGTCAGATAGCGTCTCACACCTATCGCACCTTGATATGTCAGATACCGCATTACACCTATCCCACCTGCCACATCTACATTTGTCAGACAGCGTCTTACACCTATCATACCTAGATATGTCAGATACCGCATTACACCTATCACACCTGTCACGCCTACATATGTCAGATAGCTTCTTACACCTATCACACCTAGATATGTCAGATAGCGTCTTACACCTATCACACCTAGATATGTCAGATAGCGTCTTACACCTATCACACCTAGATATGTCAGATAGCGTCTTACACCTGTCACACCTACATATGTCAGATAGCGTCTTACACCTATCACACCTAGATATGTCAGATAGCGTCTTACACCTATCACACCTGTCACACCTAGATATGTCAGATACCGCATTACACCTATCACACCTGTCACGCCTACATATGTCAGATAGCGTCTTACACCTATCACACCTTGATATGTCAGATACCGCATTACACCTATCACACCTGTCACGCCTACATATGTCAGACAGCATCTTACACCTATCAAACCTTGATATGTCAGATACCGCATTACACCTATCACACCTGTCACACCTAGATATGTCAGACAGCATCTTACACCTATCACACCTAGATATGTCAGATAGCGTCTTACACCTATCACACTTGTCACACCTAGATATGTGAGACAGCGTCTTACACATATCACACCTGTCACACCTAGATATGTCAGATAGCGTCTTACACCTATCACACCTAGATATGTCAGATAGCGTCTTACACCTATCACACCTGTCACACCTAGATATGTCAGATACCGCATTACACCTATCACACCTGTCACGCCTACATATGTCAGACAGCGTCTTACACCTATCACACCTTGATATGTCAGATACCGCATTACACCTATTACACCTGTCACGCCTACATATGTCAGACAGCATCTTACACCTATCAAACCTTGATATGTCAGATACCGCATTACACCTATCACACCTATCACACCTAGATATGTCAGATAGCGTCTTACACCTATCACACCTTGATATGTCAGATAGCGTCTTACACCTATCACACCTGTCACGCCTACATATGTCAGATAGCGTCTCACACCTATCACACCTTGATATGTCAGATACCGCATTACACCTATCCCACCTGCCACATCTACATTTGTCAGACAGCGTCTGACACCTATCATACCTAGATATGTCAGATACCGCATTACACCTATCACACCTGTCACGCCTACATATGTCAGATAGCGTCTTACACCTATCACACCTAGATATGTCAGATAGCGTCTTACACCTATCACACCTAGATATGTCAGATAGCGTCTTACACCTATCACACCTAGATATGTCAGATAGCGTCTTACACCTGTCACACCTACATATGTCAGATAGCGTCTTACACCTATCACACCTAGATATGTCAGATAGCGTCTTACACCTATCGACCCGTGAAGATCCGGGGTAGAATAGGTCTTCAGCAACCCATGTGCTTGCCATAACAAGGCGACTATCTTGTCGTAAGAGGCGACTAACGGGATCGGGTGGTCAGTTTCGCTGACTTGGTTGACAAATGTCATCGGTTCCCAATTGCGCAGATCGATGCTCATGCTGTTGATCACTGGATTGTCTGGTCCAGACTCGATTATTTACAGACCGCCGCCATATAGCTGGAATATTGCTGAGTGCGGCGTAAAACTAAACTCACTCACACTCACTTACACCTATCACACCTGTCACACCTTGATATGTCAGATACCGCATTACACCTATCACACCTGTCACGCCTACATATGTCAGACAGCGTCTTACACCTATCACACCTTGATATGTCAGATACCGCATTACACCTATCACACCTGTCACGCCTACATATGTCAGACAGCATCTTACACCTATCACACCTAGATATGTCAGATAGCGTCTTACACCTATCACACTTGTCACACCTAGATATGTGAGACAGCGTCTTACACATATCACACCTGTCACACCTAGATATGTCAGATAGCGTCTTACACCTATCACACCTAGATATGTCAGATAGCGTCTTACACCTATCACACCTGTCACACCTAGATATGTCAGATACCGCATTACACCTATCACACTTGTCACACCTAGATATGTGAGACAGCGTCTTACACATATCACACCTGTCACACCTAGATATGTCAGATAGCGTCTTACACCTATCACACCTAGATATGTCAGATAGCGTCTTACACCTATCACACCTGTCACACCTAGATATGTCAGATACCGCATTACACCTATCGCACCTGTCACGCCTACATATGTCAGACAGCGTCTTACACCTATCACACCTTGATATGTCAGATACCGCATTACACCTATCACACCTGTCACGCCTACATATGTCAGACAGCATCTTACACCTATCAAACCTTGATATGTCAGATACCGCATTACACCTATCCCACCTATCACACCTAGATATGTCAGATAGCGTCTTACACCTATCACACCTAGATATGTCAGATAGCGTCTTACACCTGTCACACCTACATATGTCAGATAGCGTCTTACACCTATCACACCTAGATATGTCAGATAGCGTCTTACACCTATCACACCTATCACACCTAGATATGTCAGATAGCGTCTTACACCTATCACACCTGTCACACCTAGATATGTGAGACAGCGTCTTACACATATCACACCTGTCACACCTAGATATGTCAGATAGCGTCTTACACCTATCACACCTGTCACACCTACATATGTCAGATAGCGTGTTGCAACTATTAAGCTTGTCCTACCTACATGTGTCAGAAGTACCAAGTGCGTGTTGCACCTTTAACCGTGTTGCACCTTCTAAATGGCATGTGTGACATTTGTGATAGAAGGCAAAAATGTCAACCAGACAACTTGAAGAAAGACGGCATCATAACAATCAGTTTATAGATCAGATTGCACATTGGCGTTATTTAGCTCCACGTTACACTCTCGAGACGCAATCAAAATAAACCATGGGAACAACAGGTGCGACAATACCTGGACGTGTCGTTCGAAGTTAGATTGTATTTCGAAGGTATTTTATACAGGGATACAAATGAGTGAGTGAGTTTAGTTCCCCGTCGCTGTCAGCAATATTCCAGTAACATCACTGTGGAGGACACCGGAAACGAGTGAGTGAGTGAGTTTAGTTTTAAGCCGCACTCAGAAATATTCCAGCTTTATGGCGGCGGTCTGTAAATAATCGAGTCTGGGACAGACAACCCAGTGATCAATAGCATGAGCATCGATGTGCACAACTGGGAACCGATGACATGTGTCAACGAAGTCAGCGAGCCTGACCACCCGATCATGTTAGTCGCCTCTTACGACCAGCATGGGTTACTGAAGATCAATATTCTAACCCAGACCTTCTAAGGTAGACACCGGAAATGGGCTTCACACATTGTACCCTTGTGGGGAATCGAACTTCGGCCTTCGACGTGACAAGCGAACGCTTTACCTAATGGGCTACACCATCGTCCCCAGGATTTGGGACAGGTATGTGTCCAGTATCGTCAAAGCACAGTGTGCAGTTTGCTATCTGAAGAGTTTACTATGAAGTGTGTAGCAAGGTACATCAAAAGGTGTTCAAACTTTTATGTCAGTGCTTGACCGTAATCCGTCTCGAATATCTGTGGAAATGAATCGGTATACCCTTTGTTGATGGAATTAATGGGAGTCGATGAATAAATATATGAAAAGGCCGATATGTTCTGCAATACCGGGCACACCCGTAACACACTTTGTTATAACATAGCTCTGCTGGTTCCCTGGCATCTAATAGTACAACCTTTAGTACAACAAATACTGATAGCACTGCTACAACCAATACTGCAGCTTGTAGTGCAACAAATACTGATAGTACATGTTACTACTTCATCCAATATTACAACCGATACTACAACCAATAGTACAACCAATAGTACAACCAATAGCACAACCAATACTACAACCAATAGCACAACCAATACTACATCCTGTAGTACAACAACTACTGATAGGACATGTTACTACTTCATCCAATACTACAACCAATAGTACAACCAATCGTACAACCAATAGTACAACCAATACTACAGCCTGTAGTACAACAAATATTGATAGTACACGTTACTACTTCAGCCAATAGTACAACCAATACTACAACCAGTAGTACAACAAATACTGGCAGTACATGTTACTACTTCATCCAATACTACAATCACAAGTAAAACCAACAGTACAGCCTGTAGTACAACAAATATTGATACTACAACATACTACTACCACCAATAGTATAACCAACAATACAACCAACACAACACAATCAATAATACAATCAATAACATTATGACCAATACTACAGTTAGTAGTACAACCCACTTTACAACATATTGGTGCAACCAACAGTAAAGTCAATAGTACAACCTGTTCGGATAACCAACGCTACAGCCTACTAGTACAACCAATTGTACAACCTATTAGTACAACGAGTACTACAACCAATGAGTATAACCAATGCTACAACCAATGATATAACAATACTGCAGCCTACTGGTACAACCAATTGTACAACCTATTAGTACAACGAGTACTACAACCAATGAGTAGAACCAATGCTACAACCAATAATATAACAATACTGCAGCCTACTGGTACAATCAATTGTATAACCTATTAGTACAACCAGTACTACAACCAATGAGTATAACCAATGCTACAACCAATAATATAACAATACTGCAGCCTACTGGTACAACCAATTGTACAACCTATTAGTACAACCAGTACTACAACCAATGAGTATAACCAATGTTACAACCAATAATATAACAATACTGCAGACTACTGGTACAATCAATTGTACAACCTATTAGTACAACCAGTACTACAACCAATGAGTATAACCAATGCTACAACCAATAATATAACAATACTGCAGCCTACTGGTACAACCAAATGTACAACCTATTAGTACAACCAGTACTACAACCAATGAGTATAACCAATGCTACAACCAATAATATAACAATACTGCAGCCTACTGGTACAACCAATTGTATAACCTATTAGTACAACCAGTACTTCAACCAATGAGTATAACCAATGCTACAACCAATGATATAACAATACTGCAGACTACTGGTACAATCAATTGTACAACCTATTAGTATAACCAGTACTACAACCAATGTGTATAACCAATGCTACAACCAATAATGTAACAATACTGCATCCTACTGGTACAACCAATTGTATAACCTATTAGTATAACCAGTACTACAACCAATGTGTATAACCAATGCTACAACCAATAATATAACAATACTGCAGCCTACTGGTACAACCAATTGTATAACCTATTAGTACAACCAGTACTACAACCAATGAGTATAACCAATGCTACAACCAATAATATAACAATACTGCAGCCTACTGGTACAACCAATTGTATAACCTATTAGTACAACCTGTACTACAACCAATGAGTATAACCAATGCTACAACCAATAATATAACAATACTGCAGCCTACTGGTACAACCAATTGTACAACCTATTAGTACAACCAGTACTATAACCAATGAGTATAACCAATGCTACAACCAATGATATAACAATACTGCAGCCTACTGGTACAACCAATTGTACAACAAATACTGCAGCTTACTAATACAACCAATAGTACAACCATATGACAGCTTCCTTAACACTGGATCTTACACAACATCCAGTGTGACCATCTGATCGCGTGTAGAGGAGGAAGGAGTACTACAAATATCGCAGTACGGGACAGCACCAAGTGTCTTGTTAGCAAACGACGTGTCATAGGCTACGCATTAATACACATCTCTAACTGGGTTTTATTTCAGGTTGAAAATGGGTATCGCTTCAGGCAAACGTGTGTGACTCTTGCTATCTGCTAATCATCATTGCAAGCCTGGCTGCTTCTTTAGGCCTTCACGCTTCGACTCCAGTCGGAAGAAATGACTATATTCGTCTCGTGGTGTTTTGTTATATCACAGACCCTTAGCAGTAGGATATGTGTCAACAAATACAATCAATATATCTTGTTTGCCGTCATCGCCGGAAGGAATGAAGGAGACATGGTAGATAGCGATGTCATCAGGACATGAGATACAGTGTTGTCCTTACAAAGGTATTGTCTGAGAGGGACGAAAATGGAAATCTCAGAGGAAAGTTAAGTAAACAGTTATGGCAGAACGTCTTTAAACTGTAGATGTATAACGTTCTCAAGTACACAGCTGTAGCAGAACCTCGTCAAACTAAATATGACTAGTTATCAAGTACACTTTTATTGCAGAACTTTCTCAAAATGAGTGTGTGAGATACGTCGGCTATCAACTATTCAAGTTCTGCAGTAGTTTCTAAAAGTAATGTGCTTTTGGGATCATATTACCTCGCCTTCAATGGTAAATTTGTAGCTAAATTAGACAAATGTGTCTAAGATACCCTAAAGCATTTTGCGTTTTTGTAATTTTTCCAATTTTTGCAATTTTGAAATAAAAATATACTTCTTTTTCGTTTTTTTTTATAAAACAGGTAGGAGTTGTTTTTTTTCCAGTGCTAACAAAGCACAAGTGCAGACCTTGTATCGCATATGATGCCTGCTGTAGATACTTTCAGCTGAAAACCAAACAAACAATACAAACATTGGTGAGATAGTTTCTGTGGCTCGTCATATTACGCTCTATTTGGCCTATAATATACTATGTGTGCGTTGTATTACAATATTGAACAATGTCGCTTCTTATAAACACAATGTTTTGTACAATTTGTCGCAATGAACCACATTTTGGTTACATAAACGTGAGAACAAACATGACTTTGCAACCATAATCAAGTGTTTGAAATGTAAATTTGTGATTAAAATCAGTAAATAAGCTTTGTTATGCTCAAAAACATGTTGCGTTGATTGATTAGTTTTTTGTTGGAAAATTTATATCAAATTACATTTAAAAAAAAATTCAACAGGTAGAAGTTTGGATTTTTTTTTTAATTTTGGAAAATATTAAATTAATTTACATTTCTTTTAAAAAAATACAACATGTAGAAGTTTGGATTTGTTATAACAAAAATTCTTTCAACTGAAACTCCAACAAATGATACAAACATTAGTGAGGTATAGTTTCTTTCCTTCTTCACTTTATGCTGCATGTTCCTGTATTGTGCTATGTGTGCAGTTAATCACAATACTGAACGATTTTGCGTCTATAAACACAATGGCACAATATGTTACACAATTTATCGCAATGATCTACATTTTATATCATTCAAATACAAATAACACAAGCCTGTGCCGTTTATTTCAGCGTTCAACTAAACCGCTCACGTTACCACCTAACACGCTGTGTGTTTATGCCTCTTCTACACACTCACACAAACACACCCTCACGCACTTTAGAAGAACGTGAAGTTTGTATAATTTGTCTAAATTCCACTTAATATATTGATTAAGACGCCGACTATACCATCTACGAAAAAAAACCTATTTCGACAATAGCAAACTTACCTCGAATGGACGCCACAGCAATATATTGGACTTGTGTGACTCTGGCGTTCAAACTCGCCTTCAGCCGACTTGTGTTCCGAGATGTAATCATCGATTTATGTTAAGTTATAGCTCTAGCTTGGAGCAAGGTATGCGTCACAAACAAAATCAATCCATCTTGGTGAAATATGATTATTGTATGTCTCTCAAAATAGGAGTAACACGAAGGCTGTAAAGAGATCAAGTATTTGGTGGACAAGTGGTGTACATGTGCGTCTGGCTAAAGTTATGTCGAACTTGCTGATATGTCGAAGTAAGGGCTCGGCCTCTGTGTACCCCTCAGATAGTCATCATTAAGCGGCTTTTGTGAGTCTCATATAGTTCAAAATATTTAACGTGAACTTTGATTTTGATTTACTTAAAATTATTGACAGAAGTATAATTTTCTGCTCTATGAGGTCCGCTAACGTATAATAATAATAATAATATAACAATTTATTTATATAGGCCCTGGTTTCCATCTGACTAGTAGCTCACTGGACGCTGTAAACACAATCTGATTACTATTACCCCGGTTATCCCAAGCTGCCAATGAGGCGCTAGAAGGTTAATAGTCATATGACTTATCCCATCGGGTACCCATTTTCTGCCGGGTGAACAGAGGCGATTTTGAAGAAATTCACTTGCCTAAGGTGAGACCATACGCATCACATGTGCTTCGTTGTGGGTGAAGACTGAAGTCCTAGAAACTCTCAGGAATCAAGCTTCCAAACACGTTTACCCATCCAGGATTCTAAGCGCTCAGCGTTGCTTAACTCCAACCAATTTGTGACCTGAGATCTGTCCACTGGACCACCATCACCATACAGTAGTATTGGCAAGAAATACACGATAATTCTTACTTTACACCACCATGAACCAAAACCATATCTGTTCTTATCTATATAATGAGGCGGTGGTGTGCCCAAGTGGTTACAGTGTTTTCCCGTGAGGCTCCAAAACCCCGGTTCGATTCCCCTCATGGACAGTCCGTGACTATTGTCTTGCGCTGTGATATTCCTCGAATATAGATGAATCATTCTCACTGGGAGTGTGTAGCCGCAACTATTGTAATAAGACACACAGCAACGGATAAGTGAGTGAGTTTGGTTTTCCGCCATTTTTAGCAATATTCCAGAGCAATATCAAAATTCGTCACGCCGAAGACCCGGGTTCGACTCCCGACATGGGTACAATGTGTGAAGCCCATTTCTGGTGTCCCCCGCCGTGATGTTGCTGGAATATTGCTAAAAGCGGCATAAAACCGCACTCACTCACTCACTCAATATCAAAATTGAAATCTGAAAGATCTATTTTCCCGCTTGAGCGTGCATCTCATCGTTAAGTACCCGAGGGAAGTTGACCTGTATCATAAATTGTAACTATGTAATGTGAATCAAATTCATTGCTTTTAAATTTGGTGCTGTGGCATTGTCTGTTTTCTACGGAAGCGCTGAAGGGACCTCATGAAATATAATTTATCTTGAGCGCACAAGTTAGTATATTGAGCGCACAAGTTAGTATCTTGAGCGCACAAGTTAGTATCTTGAGCGCACAAGTTAGTATCTTGAGCGCACAAGTTAATATCTTGAGCGCACAAGTTAGTTATCTTGAGTGCACAGGTTAATATATTGAGCGCTCAAGTTAGTATCTTGAGCACACAAGTTAGTTATCTTGAGTGCACAAGTTAGTATCTTGAGCGCACAAGTTAGTATCTTGAGCGCACACGTTAGTATGTTGTGCGCTCAACTTAGTATATATTGAGATACACTGCTTCATAAGCAGTTCATTTGGAAGCAAGGAGGAGCGGAAACGCGAACTGATTCATGCTTATTTCAGTCTTTGGGTTCCAATACAAACACATAACACATCTTCTTGTCAAAACTCAGGGTATAGTATAGTACGCCACTTGAAGCGTATTCTGAGGTGTATGTCCCTCTCTCGTACCAGATACCAGATTTGCTGATGTTACAGTGAGTGAGTGAATACGGTTTACACCGCTTTTAGCAATATTCCAGCAATATCACGGTGGGGAACACGAGAAATGGGCTGCACACATTGTACCCAGCTTGGGGAATCGAACCCAGGCGTGACGAGCGGACGCTTTAACCACGAGGCTACCCAACCGCCGCGCTGATGTTACATACTTTATTGCGGACGACTTCGACGATCTGAACAAAGACATGGTTATCGTTGATGCATCAAAAATGTATTCAATGCGGTTTAATCGTGAAACAGGATACTGTACGGTCGTTGTTGGACCCGAATGGTGTTGAATTTCGCCCAGGACACTGTCTTCATCGACGTATTTATTCTTCAACTTCCTGTGTTGTTAAAACATGTTAAATAAACTACAACACACATACGTATACATAAGGGATTGATACGGAAGAAGTGAAACGGGGAACACGGTATTTTAGTAAGAAATAAAGTAGGTATATATGCTATACGTGCACATACTAATGGATCAAATAAATCAGGCGGGTTTTAAATGATATTGTACAGAGTTAAACTGCCATTGTACCCACGTTAGGAAACATTACTGATACATGCAAACCAAGACTACAGACTATAGTTCCCTGAAAGTGGTCGACTTTACTTCCAATACATCCGACATTAGTTTTATAATTAAGATAATTAAGTATAACACTCAATGTTTACATTTTTCATGGTCATGTAATGCTATATATACATAATAAAGCCGTAGCAAAAAACAAGTTATCCAAGTGTTCATAATTCTATGTACCAATATAAGAAGCAAGTAAAACCACTATTCATCCCTGCAATAAACTCCTACTCATGTTTATGTTTTAATTCTTATTATGACATTACACATACCTAGGCCTGCTTTATGTAATAAAGCAAAAAGTGGTAAAATCAGATACAAAGAATAGTATTGACAAGCATAAAGACGATGAACGTTTACATGATAAACATTATCAATGTTCATGATACATTTACATACTTTTACATAGTCTCATCATAAACACCTATTGTTAACTCCGACTTTGCATCGTTTGAAATCTTCCAAAAAGGATATAAGTTTGTACATTTTAGCCAGCAGTCAAGCAAATGTGCGTTCCATTAATGCCATTAGATGCTAAACACGGAGTTGAGCGCTCAAGATATTAACTTGTGCGCACAAGATACTAACTTGTGAGCTCAAGATATCAACTTGAGCGCTCAAGATATTAACTTGTGCGCTCAAGATACTAACTTGTGCGCTCAAGATAACTAACTTGTGCGCTCAAGATATTAACTTGTGCGCTCAAGATACTAACTTGTGCGCTCAAGATACTAACTTGTGCGCTCAAGATATTAACTTGAGCGCTCAAGATATTAACTTCTGCGCTCAAGATACTAACTTGTGCGCTCAAGATAACTAACTTGTGCGCTCAAGATAAGTAACTTGTGCGCTCAAGATATTAACTTGTGCGCTCAAGATACTAACTTGTGCGCTCAAGATAACTAACTTGTGCGCTCAAGATATTAACTTGAGCGCTCAAGATATTAACTTGTGCGCTCAAGATACTAACTTGTGCGCTCAAGATAACTAACTTGAGCGCTCAAGATATTAACTTGTGCGCTCAAGATAATTTTATTTTATGAGGTCCCTTCAGCGCTTCCGTAGTTTTCGAATACTAGTGCAGTGAATATATGTTTTCAAAATATAACTCATTTGGACATTGTACTTAAATGTTTATGACATAATCTCGTCACTATACGACTGGGATAATGTCGATGTGACGTAAAGCTTAACTAAACTCAACTCTACTCTAACGTTTGAACGGGATTCAAAACATCAATAGTCGTGTCTCATCTCCACAATGCTGAACAACGAACACGTGACCGGGTGTAAAAACCTTGGAGGCCACGTTGTGTGCACTCTTTCAGTGCTGGCACAACCCCTAGTGTACAGTACACAACCCCTAGTGTACAGTACACAACCCCTAGTGTACAGTACACAACCCCTAGGGTACAGTACACAACTCCTAGCGTACAGTACACAACTCATAGCGTACAGTACACAACCCCTAGCGTACAATACACAACCCCTAACTTACAGTGCACAGCCCCAAGCGTACAGTACACAACCCCTAGCGTACAGAACACAACCACTAGCGTACAGTACACAACCCCTAGCGTACAGTACACAACTCCTAGCGTACAGTACACAACCCTAGCGTACAGTACACAACCCCTAACGCACAGTACACAGCCAATAGTGTACAGTACACAATCCACGGTATACAGTACACAACCCCTAGTGTACAGTACACAGTCGCTAGTGTACAATACACAACCCCTAGCGTACAGTACACAACCCCTAGCGTACAGTACACAACCCCTAGCGTACAGTACACAACCCTAGCGTACAGTACACAACCCCTAACGCACAGTACACAGCCAATAGTGTACAGTACACAATCCACGGTATACAGTACACAACCCCTAGTGTACAGTACACAGTCGCTAGTGTACAATACACAACCCCTAGCGTACAGTACAGAAACAATAGCGTACAGGACACAACCCCTAGTGTACAGAACACATCCCATATCGTACAGTACACAACCCCTAGTGTACAGTACACAGTCCCTAGTGTACAGTACACAACTCCTAGTGTACAGTACACAACCCCTCGTGTCCAGTACACAATCCCTAGTGTACAGCACACAACCCACAGTGTACAGTACACAACCCCTAGTGTACAATACACAACCCCTAGTGTACAGTACACAACCCATGGTGTACAGTACACAACTCCTAGTGTAAAGTAAATAGTCGCTAGTGTACAATACACAACCCCTAGTGTACAGTACAGAAACAATAGCGTACAGGACACAACCCCTAGTGTACAGAACACATCCAATATCGTACAGTACACAACCCCTGGCGTACAGTACACAGCCCCTAGTGTACAGTACACAGCCCCAAGTGTACAGTACAAAAACTCCCTTGCGTACAGTACACAACCCCTAGTGTACAGTACACAAACGCTAGTTTACAGTACACAACCCACGGTATACAATACACAACTCCTAGTGTACAGTACACAGTCGCTAGTGTACAATACACAACCACTAGTGTACAGTACAGAAACCCTAGCGTATAGTACATAACCCCTAGTGTACAGTACACATCCCCTAGCGTACAGTACACAACCGCTAGTGCACAGTACACAACCCACGGTGTACAGTACACAACCCCTAGAGTACAGTACACATCCCCTAGTGTACAGTACACAACTTCTAGTGTACAGTACACCCCCCTAGCGTGCAGTACACAACCCCTAGTGTACAGTACACAATCCACGGTGTACACTACACAGCCGCTAGTGTACAGTACACAACCCACGGTGTACAGTACAGAGCACCTAGTGTACATTGCACAACAACAAGCGTACAGTACACAACACCTAGCGTACAGTACACAACACCTAGCGCACAGTACACAGCCCCTAGTGTACAGTACACAGTCCCTAGTGTACAGAACACATCCCACGGTATACAGTACACAACCCCTAGTGTACAGTACACAGTCGCTAGTGCACAATACACAACCCCTAGCGTACAGTACACAACCCCTAGCGTACCGTACACTGCAATGCGTACGGTACGCAACCCCTGGCGTACGGTACACAACCCCTAGGCGCACAGTACACAGCCCATGGTGTACGGTACACAACCCACGGTATACAGTACACAACCTCTGGTGTACGGTACACAATCGCTAGCGTACAATGCAGAAACCCTGGTGTACAGTACACAACCCACGGTGTACGGTACACAACCCCTAATGTACGGTACACAATCCATGGTGTACGGTACACAACCCTAGTGTACGGTACATAACCCTGGTTTACAGTACACAACCCACGGTATACAGTACACAACCCCTATTGTACGGTACACAACCCCAAGCGTGCAGTACACAACCCCTAGCGTACGGTACACAACACCTGGCGCACGGTACACGGCCCTGGTATACGGTACACAACCCCTAGCGTACAGTACAGAAACCCTGGCGTATGGTTCACAATCCCTGGTGTACGGTAAACATTCCCTAGCGTACAGTACATAACCCTGGTGTACGGTACACAACCGACGGTGTACGGTACACAACCCTAGAGTATAGTACACAACCCCTAGTGTACAGTACACACACCCTAGCGTGCAGTACTCAGCCCCTACAGTACAGTACACAACCCACGGTGTACAGTACACAACCCACGGTATACAGTACACAACCCACGGTGTACAGTATACAACCCCAAGTGTACAATACACAACCCCTAGTGTACAGTTCACAACTCCTAGGGTACAGTACACAACCCACGGTGTACAGTACACAACTCCTAGTGTACCGTGCACAACCACTAGTGTACAGTACAGATCCCCTCGAGTACTGTACACAACCCCTAGCGTACAATATAAAACCCCTAGCTTACAGTACACAACCCCTAGCGTACAATACACAACCCCCAGCTTAGAGTACACAACCCCTAGCGTACAGTACACAACCCCTAGCGTACAGTACACAACCCCTGGAGCACAGTACACAGCCAATAGTGTACAGTACACAACCCACGGTATACAGTGCACAACCCTGGTGTACGGTACACAATCTCTGGTGTACGGTGCACAACCCACACATGTTACAGTACACATCCCTAGCGTACAGTTCACGGTCGCTGGTGTACAATACACAACCCTTAGCGTACAGTACAGAAACAATAGCGTACAGGACACAACCCCTAGTGTACAGTACACATCCCCTATCGTACAGTACACAACCCCTACCGTACAGTACACAACCCCTAGCGTACAGTACACAGCCCCTAGTGTACAGTACACAGCCCCCACGGTATACAGTCCCTAGTGTACAGTACACAACCCACGGTATACAGTACACAACCCCTAGTGTACAGTACACAACCCACGGTGTACAGTACACAACCCCTATCGTACAGAACACATTCCCTATCGTACAGTGCACAACACCTAGTGTACAGTACACAACCCCTAGTATACAGTACACAATCCCAAGTGTACAGTACACAACCCCTAGCGTACAGTACACAACCCCTAGCGTACAGTACACAACCCCTAGCGTACAGTACACAACCCTAGCGTACAGTACACAACTCCTAGCGTACAGTACAGAAACAATAGCGTACAGTACACAACCCCTAGCATACAGTACACAGCCCCTAGTGTACAGTACACAATCCATAGTGTACGGTACACAACCCCTAGTGTACAGTACATAACCCCTAGTTTACAGTACACAACCCACGGTATACAGTACACATCCCCTATCGTACAGTACACAACCCCGAGTGCACAGTACACAACCCCTAGCGTACAGTACACAGCCCCTAGTGTACAGTGCACAACCCCTAGTGTACAGTTCACAACCCCTAGTGTACAGTACACACTCCCTAGTGTACAGTACACAGTCGCGAGTGTACAATACACAACCACTAGTGTACAGTACAGAAACCCTAGCGTACAGTACACAACCCCTGGTGTACAGTACACTCCCTACCGTACAGTACACAACCCTTAGCGCACAGTACAGAAACAATAGCGTACAGTACACAACCCCTAGCGTACAGTACACAACCCTTAGCGTACAGTACAGAAACAATAGCGTACAGTACACAACCCCTAGCTTACAGTACACAGCCCCTAGTGTACAGTACACAGCCCGTAGTGTACAGTACACAATCCATAGTGTACAGTACACAACCCCTAGTGTACAGTACATAACCCCTAGTTTACAGTACACAACCCACGGTATACAGTACACATCCCCTATCGTACAGTACACAACCCCGAGTGCACAGTACACAACCCCTAGAGTACAGTACACAGCCCCTAGTGTACAGTGCACAACCCCTAGTGTACAGTTCACAACCCCTAGTGTACAGTACACACTCCCTAGTGTACAGTACACAGTCGCGGGTGTACAATACACAACCACTAGTGTACAGTACAGAAACCCTAGCGTACAGTACACAACCCCTGGTGTACAGTACACTCCCTACCGTACAGTACACAACCCTTAGCGCACAGTACACAGCCCCTAGTGTAAGGTACACAGTCCCTAGTGTACAGTACACAACCCACGGTATACAGTACACAACCCCTAGCGTACAGTACACAGTCGCGAGTGTACAATACACAACCCCTAGCGTACAGTACAGAAATCCTAGCGTATAGTACATAACCCCTAGTGTACAGTACACATCCCCTAGCGTACAGTACACAACCCCTAGTGCACAGTACACAACCCACGGTGTACAGTACACAACCCCTAGAGTACAGTACACATCCCCTAGTGTACATTACACAACCCCTAGTGTACAGTACACACCCCCTAGTGTACAGTGCACAACCCCAAGCGTACAGTACACAACCCCTAACGTACAATACACAGCCCCTAGTGTACGGTACACAGTCCCTAGTGTACAGTACACAACCCACGGTATACACTACACAACCCACGGTATACAGTACACAACCCCTAGCGTACAGTACACAGTCGCTAGTGTACAATACACAACCCCTAGCGTACAGTACAGAAATCCTAGCGTATAATACATAACCCCTAGTTTACAGTACACATCCCCTAGCGTACAGTACACAACCCCTAGCGTACAGTACACAACACCTAGCGCACAGTACACAGCCCCTAGTGTACAGTACACAGTCCCTAGTGTACAGTACACAACCCCTAGTGTACAGTACACAACCCCTAGTGTACAGTACACACACCCTAGCGTACAGTACACAACACCTAGCGCACAGTACACAGCCCCTTGTGTACAGTACAAAGTCCCTAGTGTACAGTACACAACCCACGGTATACAGTACACAACCCCTAGTGTACAGTACACAGTCGCTAGTGTACAATACACAACCCCTAGCGTACAGTACAGAAACCCTAGCGTATAGTACACAACCCCTAGTGTACAGTAAACATCCCCTAGCGTACAGTACATAACCCCTAGTTTACAGTACACAACCCACGGTGTACAGTACACAACCCCAAGTGTACAATACACAACCCTTAGTGTACAGTACACAACCCACGGTGTACAGTACGCAACCCACGGTGTACAGTACACAACTCCTAGTGTACCGTGCACAACCCCTAGTGTACAGTACACATCCCCTAGAGTACTGTACACAACCCCAAGCGAACAGTACACAACCCCAAGCGTACAGTACAGAACCCCAAGCGTACAGTACAGAACCCCAAGCGTACAGTACACAACCCCTAGTGTACAGTACACAACCCTGTGCACTTAAAAGAACCCACGAACCCGTTGGTATATGACTATATGGTGGCCACATGAATACGTGCAAACACCTAGTTGCGGGTACAGCAACGTGCAGTTAACTTGGACAAAGTGCTGTGATTATGTGTCCCAGTCCACCCAGCTGTGAATGGATACCTTGTTAGGATGAGAAAGCCGCAATAACTCGGCGTGCCTAGTGGCAGCAAGAGTTGTATACTCCCAAGGGAGATTGAGATTGATAATACGATGTGCCGTTGATTGACATCCAATGATGGAGGGGAAAACGAAACGCCTTTGAGCAGCTGAGGTGGACACTGGTGCTGTACAAATATTAGTATAATAATATAATAATACAGTGTTGTGATTATGATTATGATGATGGTAATTATACCAAGCCACCTGACACATCTACCAGTAATCGACTTGTCAGTGTTTACATTCACAACATCCGTATGTCCAACGTTGATCGACCACATCCTCCATTTGTTTGCAGTGGCTATACTACTGTGTTATATGAGCAGTATTGTTCAGCTACAATCTGGTTTCACTAAAAAATATTCTATCAGCGTGCTGCTCATTATTCGTATTTGTTTTACAGTCGTTAGATCCAGTATTGCAAACCATTAGTTTGTAGACAATACAGTTGAATAATTGTAACCACCTTTATATTTTTACTCAAACGATGTTGATGTTGTGATTCACCAGTGTAATGAAAGGACAATTGACAGGGAGTCTTCTGCTCTACGCCATGCATCTCCCAAACAGTTGTAATACAAGGCGTTCATCTGACGCCATGCAACAAGGAACGGATTTCAATATTTTATTTTTGCTTTTCCAGGTATAATATAAGTTGTATGTTTCTATCGAGGGTAATACGGTCTGATGTACGCCTCTTTGTAGCAGTGTCACCCGAGCCGGTAGGCGATCGCTACCGACTATATGACATACAAACAAAATGGCGTCTGCCTCTCAACTGGATTTTTTAAATCAGTGAAACATATTCTAACAAGCTTAAAACTGCTATAAAAATGGTCAATTATGTTTCAGGTGAGTGTGCAAACGATTCAATCTCTAAAATAATTAAAATAAGGCAGTGGAAGTCTGTAAAATAAACCTGTACATAGTGAACTCAAAAACAACTAATCGAACGGTTTTCGGATTCCGGGCACTGCATGCGTCATATTATGATGTCATACGATTGTTAGCGATACAACTTGTCGGCGGAGAGTTTGGCGGTTACCGTGGCAGCGGGTAATATTTTTTTTTCCAGTTGTCACCAACCTAGGAGGTGTAATACGGAAACTTGTTAAAGCGTCATTGATCATTGAAATTAAAGTATTTTACATGAAGGTAAGATCATTACTCTGATGCCATGGGACAATGAGTGAACTTCAATATTTATTTTATTTTTGTTTTTGGAGGTATAATATTCTGTGTTGCGTAATGAAAAAAGTATTTTTAAAGTCAATTCGTATCGATAAGGAAGTGAAAAATAACAATTCATAGACTGTGTATTGAGTCATTACACTACAGGATATATTGTAGTTAGCATTAGTGGCATAGCTCAGCGCAGTGAGCAGGTCCCCACGACCTTCTAAGACAAACAGGTGACTGAAGACACATAGCGGAAGTGGCCAACTTGTTTTGGGTTAAAGGAAACATTAACCGGATGTTGCTTGGTTACCTCCCTTGAACACAAGGTGTCGCTTCATTTCGGTCACAGTGGCACCATGTAAGACCCGGATCCTAAACACCAGAGATATTTCACTTTATCCATTTTCAGATTGTCTTCCAATTTGTCTGTGGTATTTTGGGTGATATCCTCTGCTTCACATCCCAAATAATTCATTGGCGTAAGAGTCTTTCTAGAAACTCTCAGGAGTCAAGTTGCAAAACACGGTTATCCATCCGAGGACTGTCCGAGATCGACATTGCTTGACTTCAACTGATTCGTGTTTCATCCATCCATCCACCCATCCATCCATACACACCTTTATCCCTCCCTCCATCCATCCATACTTCCCTCTCTCCATCCATCCCTCCCTTCAGCCATCCATCAATCCATCCATCCCTCATTCACTCCCTCCATCAATCCATCCCTCCATCCCTACATCTCTCCACCCATCAATCCATTCTTCCCTCACTCCCTCAATCATTCCATCATTCCCTCAGTCCCTCCATCAATCCCTCCATCCCTCCATCAATCTATCTGTCCCCCTCTCCCTCATCCCTCCACCCATCCCTCCATCCCTCATCCATCCATCCTTCCCTCTATCCCTCCATCAATCAATCAATCCATCCTTCCGTCCATCAATCCATCTTTCCCTCTACCCCTCATCCCTCATTCCATCCCTCCATCTTTCCTCTCTCATTCCATCCCTCCATCCCCCATCACACCATCCATCAATCAACCCTTCCCTCAATCCTTCCCTCATTCCGTCCATCAATCCCTCCATCCCTACCTCCATCCTTCCATCTTTCCCTCTCTCATCCCATCCCTCCATTCCCCATCAATCCATCCATCAATCCACCCTTCCCTCAATCCTTCCCTCATTCCGTCCATCAATGCTTCCATCCCTCCATCCCTCAATCAATCCCTCCCTCCATCACTACATCTCTCCACCCATCAATCCACCCTTCCCTCAATCCTTCCCTCCATCAATCCATCCTTCCCTCCATCCCTACATCTCTCCACCCATCAGTCCTTCCTTACATCAATCCTTCCCTCCATCCCTACATCAATCCCTCCTTCCCTCCATCAATCCATCTTTCCCTCTCTCCCTCCATCCATCCCTCCCTCCCTCCCTCCATCAATCTATATTTCCCTCTTTCCCTCATCCCTCACTCCATCAATCCATCTTTCCGGCTCTCTCTCATCCCACACTCCGTCAATCCATCTTTCCCTCTCTCCCTCCATCCATCCCTCCTTCCCTTCATCAAACCATCTTTCCCTCTCTCCCTCGTCCCTCACTCCATCAAACCATCTTTCCTCCCTCCTCATCCCTCACTCCTCCATCCATCCCTCCTCCCTCCATCCCTTCATCAAACCATCTTTCCCTCTCTCCTCATCCTCACTCCATCAAACCATCTTTCCCCTCTCCCCTCAGCCCTCCTCCTTCAATCCACCTTTCCTTCTCTCCTTATCCATCCTCCATCGATCCATCTTTCCTCCTCCTCCTCCTCCATGAATCCATCCTCCATCCCTCACTCCATCCATCTTTTCCTCTCTCCCTCTATAAATCCATCTTTACCTCTCTCCTCATCACTCCCTCCATCAATCCATCTTTCCGTCATTCCTCCCTCCATCAATCCGACATTCCCTCTCTCTACTTCATCCCTCCCTCCATCAATCCATCTTTCCCTCATCCCTCCCTCCATCAATCCATCTTTCCCCTCATCCCTCCATCCATCAATCCATCTTTCCCTCTCTCCCTCATACCTCCCTCCATCAATCCATCAATCCATCATTCCCTCATCCGTCCCTCCATCAATCCGACATTCCCCCGCTCCCTCATCCCTCCCTCCATCAATCCATCTTTCCATCCCTCCATCAATCCATCTTTCCCTCATCCCTCCCTTCATCAATCCATCTTTCCCTCTCTCCCTCATCCCTCCTTCCATCAATCCATATTTCCCTCTTCCCCTCATCCCTCCCTCCATCAATCCATCTTTCCCTTCTCCCTCATCCCTCCCTCCATCCAACCACCTTTCCCTCTCTCCATCCATCCTTCCATCCATCCATCCATCAATCTCTCCATCCATCCATCTCCCCTCCCTCCTCCATCCATCCATCCTTCCATCCTTCCATCATCCCATCCATCCATCCACCCATCCTTTTCTCTCTCTACCTCCACCCACCCACACCTTCATCCATCCATCCATCCTTCCCACTCTCTCCCTCCATCCATCCACACCTCCATCTATCTCTCCATCCATCCGCATCATCATCCATCCTTCCATCCATCCATCCATCCATCCATCTACATGTATTTATCTTTGACTTCTGGTCATATACACTATGGGCATATTCAGGACTTCTGACCACAGGTTGAAAAAAAATGAACTCACTTGGAGCTTGTGCATTAAATGATAACCATATTCTACTTCCGTAGAAACGATTTATTCATTTATCTGGTACAAAACTGCGAAAACTATCCTCTGGTGTATTCGTTAAAATATTAAGTGATACTTGTCAAATTTAAACATTTATTCGAAAACATCAGATTACATGGTTGCTACAAGAAATGGGAGCCCCCTTGCTAGAGCCCTCAGGTCAAGATCATGGAACCAAGTGAAGCGTTATTAAAATGTTATAACCATGTGTAATTCCTTCACAGCGAGGTTGTATCGTGTCTTTATTGTTATTTCGTTAGTCTATTGTTTAACACAGCGCACATCAATGTTTGAGCTGATTGACGGTGCAGACTGTCTAGTGAGCATCGATCTACCATGCTACGCATCGACCAGCTCGGCGTGTCTCACCACATTTCTGACAGGCATGAGTTGCCGAGGTAAAGGGAGGAATCTGATTGGTCAAGAGAAAAGGACATACAAGGGACACAACTCCTAATAGCCATTGGCGGATCGTGCTACAAACTTCGAGCCTAGTTTTCTACGGGTGGGAACTGGACATTTGTCGTGAGTTAACTCCCTTGCCCAAGACGTAAACGTGCTGAGGGAGCTCTTTTTTTCAGGGAGAAGTAACCGTTAGGAGCTCTTGAGATAGAAAGGACGTGGGAAAGGTGGAGTCGAAGTGGAGTGAGGCTGGTGCGATGGTGTCAAACGGGCAATGGAATAAATATTTTGGTTTGTTTTTTTGTTGTTTTTGTTTTTGACATTAATGCCTTTATCAGACTGTCTAATAAGATTATGTATAGCTTGTATCTCACTGATACTCGGCAATGTTGAAACATATGTAATAGGCACTGATATATTAATAACTGCATGGATCAGACTGTGTAATATGAATTAGAATAAATGTTGCTTGTCAAACTAGAAGATACTGGTGTATATCCAGTGTTTAAAACTCCCAAAATTCCAGGCCAGACAGCCGCACTGGTGACTTTAAAAAATTACCAGTCCGGATACAAACTTGCCTGTCCGGTTTTCAACAATGAATAAAATCGGGTTTCTGAATACTTTACTGTTTGTAGGCATCGCAAAGAACAACATAGCACTAACAGGCAATGCACCGAGTTTAGGTAAACTGAAAGTACATGTGTTGTGATTGGTTCTTGTAAAATGAACTGTCCAATCGTAAATAGTTTAACATAATTATCATAATACCTTAAACTCGTCAAACTGACGGCAAGAGAACCTGTCTGATATTATGAAATATTTTTTGTTATGGGGTAAAAAACATCTACCAGACAACCGGACAGGCTACTTTTGAAATGTGACCGTCCGAGATGAAAACAGACCGTTCCGGACGGTCGGGCAGGCGGGAATTCTAAACGCTGGTATATCGACAGCGACGGATGACTACATATTATCCTCAGTATGATTCTAAATTCATAACACGGAGTCTCGTCCATTCGTTAATCGACTGTCAGACTGTCCATCAGGCAGAAGCACCGGACCCCCCGAACTTGTTTATCAGCCCATCACTAACGTTGAGAGGGCTAGCTCCTTTCCATGGAATCTGAAGAAGAACTGCTGATACCACTTTCTTTCCCATTTCTTGTATCAGTGATGGATGTGTCACGTGATCTCTGGACTAGTACTACTTTAAATCATAGACATTTTTATGAACGGTAGGGGATATAAATAAAATATATATATCTATACCATGTATGACAGACCTTGTGATAATATCAAGGCCATTATGAAAAGACCCATACACTAACAAAAGCACCAGCACCCTAACAACCAAACCGCCCTGACTGATTGAGTGAGTGAGTGTACCTTTCTTACAATTGTGATGAAATGTTTACAAAGATGTTTCCAAAAGCGATGTGTTCATTAAATAGGACTGCCTGCATGACAAAGCAGGCAATATATTTTTTTTATTGGGTTATATATTTACTATATGTTAAA
The DNA here is from genome assembly GCF_003918875.1 of Haliotis rubra. NCBI lineage: Eukaryota > Metazoa > Mollusca > Gastropoda > Lepetellida > Haliotidae > Haliotis > Haliotis rubra. The sequence goes on along the minus strand of NW_025764902.1, from coordinate 43,946 downwards.
TATTTAGAAACATTGCCTATGCTACAATCCTGTTGTGTTGATATAATTTATGCCGGTTGTTAAACGGGAGCATGGCGACAGTGTTGGACATTCCTGGGCAACGAAGCGCCCGTAAAATAAGACTCATGTTGATACAAATTATTTTGCAATAGAACTGGACCACTTAACGTGGTTGTGGTAGAATTCTGATTATTGAAGTGTACACTAACAGATATGGCAGTAGAATATATGCGCGCAATAATTTCATATTTGGTGTGAGCAACGGGAAAACGCTTTGGTTTTTCTTTTTGGTGAATTTGTGGTTTGGTGATATGTGTATGCTTAAACGTAAATACAAACTACACAAGGATCCAGACCCATTACTGGCCGTAAAAGGCCACCCAATTCGGCCACGTGTTTACCGTTGGTTGCGTCCCTGGTGGGCAGATATGGCGTCTGGTAGTTGAGGTTATCGGAGCTGGCAATTATCCAACACACTTTGCCATGATGGGTGGTAGAATAGGCCATGGCTTGTGCATGGAATGTTTACAAATATTGTGATTTTGAAAAGAAACACTTCTGGTTTGTTCAAAATGTTAATAATATTTCTGTCAAAATGTGAATTGGCTTACAGCCCCATGAATCAGACGTGAAGAGCAACCTCCTCGTGGTGAGAGCTGGGTAGCCCTTATTACTCTTCCAGTCGCTCAGTCACACATGAGACCATCCATTCATAAGGCACAAAGCATAAAAACATCATTATTCCATTTTCAAACCATTGTTTAAAATAAAGACATGGACATTGTTTCATAATTCTGTAATGCTTGTAAAACATTTTATGTCTTTCTCAGTTGTAATATTGTTTACTATAGTTACACCGTGTCCTTGGAACAATAAACAAAAGCATTAAGTGTAATCTATAAGACAAATCGAATTGTTGGACAATTAACAGTTGTAAGTGTGATATCTTGAAATGTATCACTCTATGTAAATCCTCCGGACTTTAACGTCTCCTGCCACTGTGACCGCGTTCACTGGTTTCGGCTCGGGGATCTTCAGAGTGAACACCAAATTATTATCAACAGACACCTGAAATAAGTATTTCAATCAATTTTCTTTGGCAAAAAGTAAGGCTGACATATTTTAAACTGAAATATGGACTCATTCATGACTGTAGAACCATGTATCACTTTGTTTTAACTGTCTGCACCCAAACCCCTTAATCTGCATGAGCATATGCCAAAACAGAAAGAAACGCATTAGGTGAATACATGTATTTCAATCTGCCAACTTTGAAGTGAAATAACACATTTAATGTTTGATTAGTTGCATCCAAACATCACAGTATAAAAGCTCAAATATATGCCTGTTAACATATATAGCTTGTAAACAGTTCAACAGGAACCACATTTTTCTGCATGACATTTTCATGCAAGTTGACTATTTTGAAAGTAGACTTTCATTAAAGTTTCCGAAGATGCGTTTCTTGCACTGTGCATTCGTTCCGTGTACACAAGACAGCGTTTTAATGACGAAGACATAACAATCAAACAATAATTTAGAAAATTATTTGAAATTACATATATCAATATCACCTATGCGTCTCTTGTTTTTGAGAGTATATGTTCACTTTCAAAGATTAGAAATAACTTACAATAGTCACTACATTTAGCATTTATTGTATTTTTCCATGCATTTGTTGTATGAAGAAGAATAGAAATGATGGACTATGTCCATGCTCTTTCCTGACAAAGCATCCCATAACTTTCAGAATCATTGCTCAAACACTTGATATTGTATTTCATACTGGTCTAAAAGCTGAACTAAATGTGTTCATAACATTAGTAGATATTACTGATTTGGTCGTATTGAATACGTCATCACAATGGCTCTTGGTTTGGTGAAAGTTAAGTCACATATTAGGTTGAGTGGAGTGAGGTTTTACGCTGCTATTAGCAATATTCCAGCAATATCACGGTTGGGACACCAGAAATGGGCTTCACACATTGTACCCATGTGTGGAACCCGTGTGTATGGTGTGACGAGCAAACGCTTTAGCCACAATACTAACCCACCGCTCCCCAGTCGTATGGAGGCGGTCTGTAAATTATCAAGTCTGGACCAGATAATCCTGTAAAATCAACAGCATGAGCATCGGCCAACGCAACTTGGATACATGTCAACCAAGTCAGCGAGCCTGACCACCCGATCCCGTTAGTCGTCTCTTACGACAAGCATGGATTACTGAAGACCAATTCTAGCCCGGATCTTGACGGGTCCTGGTGATAGTGTACCTGAAAGTCATTCCACTGTAACACTACTGCCAGCACAAATGTCGTCCGTGCTAGGTCAGGACATCCTTCTGCTGTTTCTCATGTTGATGAAGCTGGTGGCCTGTGACAGGTAAAAGTCATGAAGTTGAGGCTTTTGCCGTCCTCAGATTCTACATAGATGTCTAAAGGGGTCATTTCGTCGTTTTCCAGAGTGATGCCAAACCTAAGAAATTCGAAGACTTATAAATCAATTTAGATTCAGAATGGAAGTTTTTGCTAAGATAATATATTTCAATGAAATGTCAGACACAAAATGGAAAAGGAATTACTCAATCTTGAATGATGTGTTTACTTTGTTTTTGTTGATGGCCACACAAGGCAAATTCAGCCATGTAGCGGTGGTCTGTAAATAATCGGACCTGGACCAGACGATCCAGTGATCAACATCATGAGCATCAATCTACGATACTGAGATACGATGACATGTGTCAACCACATCAGCGAGCCTAACCACCTGATTCTGTGAGTCGCCTCTCGACAAGAATGGGTTGTCGAAGACCAATTTGAACCCGGATCTTCAGAGGTATATACGTTTTTAAGGGTCAACCCAGTGATTGATATCGGGGATATGTTGATGTGTTACTGACAAACAAAGGATCAATATCACGCTAAAGGGATTCGAACCGACCGAAATCGGATTATACCGCCAGTTATCACCACCAGTTCTACACTGCAGAATATTTGACGTTGAACCCGGCGAATGTATTTAATGCATTATTTGATATTAAAATGATTTTTTTGTAACAAATTATCTCAGGGCTGTCTGGTATTACTAGTAAACACACTCTCTAATGGGACAAGTTTTGTTTCATTCGTTGTGAGAAAATGTATGTCTCAAAATTAATAAACCTACATGCAACATTAGCGACCACTGTAAGAGGGATTGGCAGATGTACAAACCATTTCGAATATCGGAATGTTGATAACAGGAATGTCATTTTGTCCCGGAGTTTCAGACTTCTTCTCAGAGGAACCTTTCACTGGAGACAGAAAATGAATATTGCCAAGGGACTGGTTTGGTTTACGTGTGTTAGGGCGATGGACTACTCACTCACTCAAGATACCGGCACTCACTCACTCACTCACCATATTGCAGATACGGCACTCACTCATTCACTCATTCACTCACTCACTCACTCACATTCCAGATACCGACACTCACTCACTCACTTAATCATATTCCAGATACCGACACTCACTCACTCACTCAGTAATATTTCAGCTACCAGCTTTGTGGCAGGGTATGCAAATAATCGAGTTAGGACCAGACAATCCAGTGATCACTATGAGCATCTATCTACGCAACTGACATACGATGACATGTGTCTCGTTAGTCGGTTTTTACGACAAGCATGGGTTGCTGAAGGCCAGTTCTATCCCGAATCTTCACGGATTGCTAAGTCATATATTGACTTACGTGTCATGATGAATGGTACATACTGATCAAAGCAAACCGTCTTCTTCTAGTATGAACTAGAGAGCAGATAGAACTTCAAAAGCATTGCATGATGAATAACACCTGCAAACCTCCCAATATGTTATGCTCGGCAAGTTATAAAAATATCAGAATATATCGAACATTTCTGTTATCATTTAAACATGGGGGTGGGGGTAAGGCTCACTGACATGGTTGACACATGTCATCGTATCCCAGTTGCATAGATCGATGCTCAACTGTTCATCACTGGATTGTCTAGCCCAGAAGCTACTGCCGCCATGTGGTGGGAATATTGCTAAATGCGGCGTTAAATGACAAAATTAAAAACATATGACCAATTAACAGATATATTTTGCTTAGAATACATGAAAGGAAACAAGCAGAAAAATAAATTGCAGAACAGCATACATTCCCTTGTAACAGTGACACATATCATATGTACTCACCACGTTGTTTTCATTGCCCATAGTATTGCAGTGACAAGAATATATCCCTGCTGCTTGATGAACGAAGCGGAAAAAGCCAGGTACACAGTATCTTTTGTTAGTCTTGACAGTTCCTACAATATTGGAATACCAAACCTTGTGGCTCGGTCAAAAAGCAAACTTTACATGGTTTCCTACAGCAAACGTAAAGGAGTATAGCTGAATTGAGTTTTACGTCGCATCGCCATTGTCAGCTGATATACATATTTGAGTTACAAAGTTTAAACGAGTTTCTTAAAATGTATATGTCTTCATTACACAATTATCAACAAAGCCATAATAAATATAAACTGGTTATTTCTTCACAGAGCTGTGCAAGTTGGTCAACGAGAATAGACAGTATATGTCTTAAAGAATTTGAGCTGAGTTAGACTTTACGTCACATCGGGATTACTCCAGCCATATAGTGACGAGATTAAGTCTGCATTCATAAACATTTTAAGGGTACAAAGGCCAAATGAGTTTGGTTTGTTTAAAACCCATATATATTCATTACACATTATTATTTAGAAACAGAAAAGGTCATTTACACCAAATCCCCACCCACCCACCCACTTCTAAAAATAATGAAACAAACAACAATTTGTCTCAAACAAATTACAAAGTTACAATTTATGATACAGTTCAATCTCTCTCTAAGCAGTAATCTTAAAAGGTGACAACTGAATTGTGATATCTCTTAAAAGAATTCAGAGTAGAGAACGTGAATTTAGAAAAATATTCGTTCCAGGGTGGTTCACCAGAGGTTTCAAATCTTAATTAACACCTCTGTTTCAAACAGCTAATTTGATCGCTCAGCCAACATGGAAGTCCGACTTTATGGCTGAGTTAAGTTGTTTTGGAAAGGTCTGCACATATACTCTTTTCGGTTACAAAGTCCAAAGTAGTCTCTAAAAATGCGTATTTCTCCATTACAGTATCATTTGCAAATCAAAAAGCTGTAACACCAAATTTTAAAAAGCAATTTGTCACACCTTCAGTTAGTTACAATTTATGATAGAGACCAATTTCCCTCACAAAGAGATGCCCGCTCTTTCAGATGTGTTGCTTCATCAGATGAATCCCTTGCATATGAAAAGTCCACACAGTACAGCAGAATATACTTGATGGTGAACACTTTATCGCAAGAGATACAGTCCAACTCGATGGGAGTATGTCTCTCTTATCTGTCCGTCCGCATACAAGAGTAGTTACTGAGCTGTAAAACCAATTACATGGAACTGGGGCTCGTAACTTTGTGCTTTATGTTAGGTTGACACCAACATCAACGTCAAAGGAAAACACAAATTTTAAGAATCTGTAACAGCAAACTACAGCAGTTGACGACCTGGTTTCCGTTTGTTCACAGTTTCATGAAGATTACCTAGTAGGGTGGGGCTGACAAAATCCCACCCAGACAAAAATCCCATAGCACAAATTGTCTTTGGACAAAATTCCACACCAAAACAAACAACATAGGGACAAAATCCCAGTTTCAATTTAATCATGTTTTCGTGACACAGGACAGTGCCCTAAGTTTAGTAGCATGTTTTATTATCATGTTTTCATGAATGAGTTAAATGAGAGTTATTATGAATTTAAACACGTTGTCCCAAAAACTTCAAATAGCTAAATTTGACTTGTTTCCATGGAAACAGAGAAAATCAATTTTGAAAATACCCAAATAGCAAAAGGCAACACTTTAGCTCCTTGGTAATACAAGTTCCAGGTTTGTACATGTAAATCTTTCATGGTTTTCAAGTTGAACTCCGGAAACAAAATCCAACCCTCCTTGAGAAACCCTAGGCCAAATTGCTTTCATGGCAATCAAGAAAATATAAAATGGCCCAAACTCCAAAAGACACCCTTCAGGATTTGCTAAGTTTTGTTGCTAGGTATTAAGTGTTTTGTGTGTCATGGTCACGAACGAACGAAATCCATCCTTTTGTGAGACAAAGTCCAAGAAAATTGAAAAAGAAATGAAAGTGCGAAAGATTGGTAAATAGCAAAAATATTGGACGGTTTAGAATTGTGAGTGTATTGAAAAGCATAGATTACGAGTGAGTTGCTATCGTTGCCATTCATAAATTACCTGATGTACATTGTATGACGACTAACTCATGGGCACATAAAATGAAAAGTTTACCTGGTCCAGAACAGTTTGAGCTTTTCCCCGATGTTGACCTCTCTGTCACAGCAGTGATCTTACTGGTGATCCGCTGTGCACATTGCTCACGTCGTTAGTTAGCTGAAACAAAGAACATTGAATCCTACATAAAACATTGACTCCTGCATAAAACATTGTATCCTGCATAGAACATTGCATCCTGCATAGTACATTGCCAAAAGCATAACGCATTGATAAAGCATAGAACCTTGTATCTTACATAGCATAACAAGAAGCATAGAACCTTGCATCTTGTATAGAACATTGCATCTGGCATAAAACATTCCATCCTCGGTCAGAATAACTCAGGGACAAGACGTTGGCTTGTCACAAGAAGAAAAGGGTGGGTCACAACAATTTACAAGCTTTGAAAATATCAATCTAGCTTGTAAATTTAGGGATTGATTTTCAGGTTCTCCTTCCCCCACAACTCCTCACCCATTCTCAGAGAGAATGCCCAATTACCTATTTCTTCTGTCGTTTTGATTTGTAATTGTTTAGCAGACGAATAAACACGAATAAAAGTCAAATACGCATCCAGTACCACCGCGTAAACATGGTATACTTTGTAGAAATCAACTGGAAATCACTATTTTGTTTGTAACAATGAAAACATGTGTCACAATTTATTCATTCTTGGTGTCGCCAAACAAATTGATACAATTAGTATAAGTTTACCATCTTAGGCGTTTAAAATCACGCCCAATAGGGTTGTTGCAATGTATTGATGAATGTAAAACCTATGAAAAATGAAGTGATTATCATAATAAACAAAACAAATGTGACACTACGAAATATGTCGCCACAATAGCAGTAATCTACGTATAACAGAACGTAAAATGCACTGTTAAATGCATATATATTGACAAACATTTGTTTTGAAAGCCCGCAAGGTTTTACTTTGATATATATGCATAAAAAATGCCATCTTGGAAACATATCGAACCATATAAAACCGTACACAAAGACGAACCTGGTCTATAAAATTAGTTTGTGTTGAGCATGAAAGCTGCGTTGCCATTACTGGCACGGAAACATTAATAGCTACCTATAAAAGTGATTAGAATGAATGCTTCTGTGTTTTCATAGTGTAATAAAACCGAAAAGGAGTGCAATATGCTTCCACTCAAGATCATGTGATAGTTTGCAAACGGTGAAAAGTAATCTACGTTATGAAATCTACATTACCACCCGATGTGGAATCTTACAAAAATATTACTTCGGAAATAGAAGATTTCGCTTTGTATATAAAGTCAGAGAACCCAGGCAAAATAATTTGATTACTTACAATAGTTGCCACCGGTTGCTGCTCATATGATCGCAGCACTTCAGTGACATTTCACGAAATTCAAATTTGAAGGGAAACTCCATCTTATCTCGGGAAATTCCTGTGAAACAGGTAAGATTGCGTTTGTTAATTTACTTCATGATAGGGTGGGTATAGTTTCAATGATATTTTAAAGAATTGTTCTACTCGTTGAGAATTTTAGGTAGAGCATTTGGAAATGATCACTATATTTGTCAATAGCCATCAATTCAAAAGATTGGTAAAATTTGTATTTTTCGTGAAGCTTGTATCATTTCTGCTAATGTCACATAGACTTTTTATATATATTGATATTGGACCCTAAACTGCAACATACTCTTTCACTCCGAATTTTGTAATTGCCTCAAAGTATTGTAACGAAGATTGCAATGAATGAAGTAATACCTTCATAACTACTACACGTTCCAGTAGATATGAATATTTTTTTTACCGCTAATCAAGCAGCAATAATGACTTTCATACATGGTGTTGTTGTAAAATCAATGTATTTGAGACCGAATTAGTTTGTAAGGTAACGTAAATTACAGCTTATAACGTAGATTACAAAAAGTGATGGAACGAGCTGTTTGGGACATTTTGTTAATCCCAGTTTCATCCTATCCTACAATATTGGAATATCAGACTTGTGACTCTGAAGAAAAACATCTAAAATCCTTAACATAAGTTTTATGGACGTTAACTGGATTGTATTATGGAGGATCACAACGCCTCGGAGAATATACTCTACGTCTTCGTATCAGGTGAATGAATACGTTTTGAGGCAGAGAGCATACATGCGTACGCCACAGGGTACAAATAATTTTGAGAAGACAACACACAGATGGGGACTGAGCAAGGGTGAGAGAGTGATTTGGTTTTACGCCGCTTTTTAGCAATGTTCCAACAACATAACGGCGGTGGACGCCAGAAATGGTTCGCACAGTGTACTCATGTGAAGAATCGAACGGTGGCATTGTCATGTGTACAAGTATCACGCCTGCCTGTCTGCGTAAGTACATAATGTGACAGAGACCGTACTCAGGACCATGCTACATCAACGCGTTTTGTTTATGGTGTAGAGCCTGATAGCTGTTAAGTTCAAATTGCATGTGGTCAGTGATCGAAGTTGTGTATTGAATATTGTCATTAGCAGACGGGCAGACAACATAGGCGTCAATAAAACAGACATTGAGTTTTGTCTGTGACAACGACATATCCATATCACTAAGAGTTAGAAATTCTGTCAACGCTAAGTTTTTAAGTATCGAACTGAGAAAGTGACTCGGTAAGAAGAACGTGTGGTGAAATAGCCAAATGAAATTATATAAACAGTTAAATCGGTAATCTACTGTAATAACATATAAAACCCCTCGCGCCTGTGAGATATATCAACAAAACGTGTAGGAAATTAGCTCACACCAAAGCCTCGAGTATTCACTGGACAACCCAAGCTTCCAAGCTGCATGAACTATTCTCACCCTGCGCATGTGCTATGAGCGCAGCCCAGATGTTGAAACCACTTCAATTCCAAGCACTGGGGAAAAAATTAGTAAATCGTTTGAACTCGAAATTCAAGCATGGTTTTTTCATCATAAGTTATTTTTCAACTTTATAGGTTGAATTTGTATTTTGATGATTTGTTTCTGTAAGTCCATACCGAAAGGTATCAGAATCTGCAGTTGTGTGTTTCCACGTTGCATGTGACCCTTTTTTAAGAGCGGCATGCACACACACATGTCCTCAACACATGCTGTGTCATACAGTATTACACGTACACACACAGTGTTATACAGTAATACACATACACATTAAAGTGTTATAATAGTGCAGATACACATACACATACTCAGGTTATACAGTCTACATATTTCAACACAAACTGTGTTATATAGTATTACACATACACATACAGTGTGCCACATATTTCAACACATACTGTAAGTTATACAAGTATTACACATACACACATACTGTAAGTTATACAGTGTTACACATATTTCAACATACTGTGTTATACAGTGTTACACATATTTCATTACATACTGTGTTCTCACAGTATTTCACATATTTCAGCACATACTGTGTTATACAGTGTTACACATATTTCTACAACACATACTGTGCTATACAGTATTACACATATTTCCACACAGTTACACAGTGTTACATTAGTATTACACATACACATACAGTGTTATATTACAGTATTACACATATTTCCACACACATAATTAAGTGTTATACAGTATTACACATATTTCAGCACATACTGTGTTATTATACAGTATTACACATATTTTCAGCATTACACTGTACATATACAGTATTACACATATTTCAGTGTGTTATACAGTATTGTTACACATATTTCAACACATACTGTGCCATGCTAGTATTACACATATTTCAAAAGTTAACATACTGTGTTATACAGTATTACACATATTTCAGCACATACTGTGTTATACAGTATTACATTATATTTCAACACACACTGGTGTTATACAGTATTACACATATTCTCAACACATACAGTAAGTTATACAGTGTTACACATGTACACATACAGTGTTATAGAGTGTTACACATATTTCAACACATACCTGTGCAGTTATACAGTATTACACATATTTCAACACATACTGTGGGTTATACAGTATTACACATATTTCAACACATACTGTGTTATACAGTATTACACATATTCCCACACATACAGTGTTATACAGTATTACACATACACATAATTGTGTTATACAGTATTATTATTATTATTTCAACACACAGTGTTATACAGTGATTACACATATTTCTCAAGCAACACGGTGCAAGTTATACAATATTACACACATTTCCATACATACAGCTGTATACAGTAATACACATATTTCACACATATGTTTTATACAGTAATACACATGTTTCCACACGTACTGTGTTATACAGTATTATTACTATATTTCACACATACAGTGTTATACAGTGTTATAATATTTCCACACACATACAGTGTTATACAGCATTACACACATATTTCCACACACAGTGTTACAGTCTCACACATATTTCCAACACACTAAAAGTTATTCAGCAAGTTACACATATTTCCACAATATACTGTTATATACAGTATAACACATATTTCCACACATACTGTTATATACAGTATAAACCCATATTTCCACACGTAGCAGTGTTATACCAGTTTTACCACACATTTCCACACATACATTGTTATACAGTATTACACATATATTCCACAATACTGTGTTGTAAAGTATTACACATATTTCCACACACATGTGCCATACAGCATACACATATTTCCAAGCACTGACTGTGTTATCTAGTGTTACACATATTTCCACACACCCTGTGTATATTCAGTGTTACACATATTTCCACACATACTGTTATATACACAGTATAACACATATTTCCACATACCGTTAGCTATACAGTATAACACATATTTCCACACAGACAGTGTTATACATAGATATACATATTTCCACACATGCTGTGTTATACAGTTAGCACACATATTTCCCAGTACTTGATGAATGTTATAGAGTAATACATGTTTCCTTATGTACAGTGTTATCCAGTATTACACATATTTCCACACGTACAGTAAGTTATACAGTGTTTTAGGATATATCCATACATACAGTGTTAGTCTCAGTAATACATGTTTCCACATGTACAGTGTTATACAGTATTACATATATTTCACACATACAGTAAGTTATACACAGTGTTATATATATTTCCACACATACAGTGTTATACATTATTACAGATATTTGCACACACACAGTGTTATACAGTCTTTACACATATTTCCACACACTGTGTTATCTAGTGTTACAGATATTTTCCACACATACTGTTATATACAGTATAACACATATTTCCATTGACACGTACAGTGTTATACAGTATTACACATATTTCCACACATACAGTGTGTTATGCAGTATTATTACATATTTCCACACATACATTGTTATACAGTATTATACACATATTTCCACACATACAGTGTTATACATTATTACACATATTCCAAACACACAGTGTTATTATAGCATTACATATTTCCACACACAGTGGTGCTATACATTATTACACACATTTCCACATTACTACTACAGTGTGCTATACAGCGTTAAGCACATATTTCCACACATATTGTTATATACAGTATAACACATATTTCCACACACATACCATTACTGGTGGAAGGCAACTCATTCTCAAGCCATTGATAACAGTGCTGTATTTGTATAGTTTCTGTTAAGATTTAGTAGACTGATCTGACTGATCTCGAGTTTGGTTGTATCGCCACTTCTTTGTAGTGAATATTCCAGCAATATCACTACGGCGGATACCACAGAAATGGGATTCACACATTGTGCCCATAAGTGATTTAGTGGAGGACAGTGCGTGCTTGTTCCAATAACTAGACTTCTGAGAAGAGTGATCGAGTGAATTGGGGTTAACGCCGGTTTTAGCAATATTCCTGCAATTATCACGGCGGGGACATCAGAAATGGGCCTCACACACGGGGAATCAGAACCCGTGTAGTTCAGCATGACGAGCGAACGGCTTTTACCCGAAGGGCTGTTTCAACAACCCAGTACGTGGAGACGATGCAGGGTCCTGTTTCATTAAAGCTATCGCAGCGGAACGACTGTCGTACTGACAGGCCCTCGCGTTTCTTTTGCAGTAATGATTAACGATTTGAAAAATAGATTTTGAGATGACCCCCGACTCGAAATGCTTTCCTAATTACAATAAATCGATGACTAATTTGCGGCGCCCCACTCCACCTTGCCGATCGCCACGCTTCCATCACATGCAATCAATTAAAAACTTAGATGGAAACATAATCATGCGATGACTGGGCCCACGGATCACCACTTTATGACACCTACTACCCTCTTTATTGTTATTTCTGCAAGTCAGATTGAAAGCCGATTTTGAACCTCAACCAAAACGACCTAGTCACAAAACGGATGACGATAAGTCCAATAATAAAACGGGGGATGTGGTGTCGAAGGCAAACCCTCCAGTTGGTTAAGGCTTGTAAATCTCCACATTCTATATAAATTCACGGGAATTTTTGAATTTTCATCGCCTGCTTGACTTGAAATGGGCAGAATTATTTTCCAAAACAAAACAAAAACAAAACAAAAAATAAAACAACAAAACAATGCATCACCTGTAAGTGGCTTCCTCAACTAGCGTCGACCAATCAGAGTGGCTTTGCTTCGACCAACTTCCCGTGGGTAAACTTATATCATCATCTCTGTTTTGGTGCAGGCCAGAATGTGTCCGTACCACAATACTGTAACACAGACTTACGAAAATCGTAGCGCTACGATAGCTTTTGCGTAGATGACTCTTTCACCCAGGATGCGCTTAGCTTACGCCTGTTCCTGAAGCTCGAGCATTTTGCTTTTGCTCTGGTCACCGTTTTGTACTTTATACACCTTTCGGAATCGTATTCAGTTGTCATCAAGTGCAAGACCTTCAACGTCAAGAAATTCAAATCTAAGTTCTCATTACAGATAAACAAACATTTGAAGACAATCTCTTTAGGCAGGATAATCTACCAAATAATGACTGAGAAGGAAGTCTATTTTAATACAGTTTTGCTTCAGATGTTACAAAACGAAAGATAATCATTGGTGGTTTCAAAACGTTTGATTTCGCTAATTAGAACTCAATCACGTTCCAAATCTCATAGTAAACTAACGGGTTAAAGAATCAATACCAATATTTAATTTGATAATTTGGACTCGAACTCAAGTTTGTAGGTAGTTATGAGCTAAAGACAATCGCCTCAACGCTTTTTGCTACAATTCCTACCGGATCATGTTCCAGCAGGACAACGCCCGTCCACCCGTATTGTCATGGATTTTGTACAGGAGAAACAACGCTACTGTAAGCCTCCTTGGCCTCCATAGGTCACCTGACATGTCATCACCATTGACCACTTGTGGGACAATTTGATCCTCAGATCTTCGTGCTGGAGCCGATGTCCAAGATCATATTTGTATGTAGCATCCCGTTCTAGGCGCATACGGCGCCTGACATCTCAGCACGTCAGGTATTAGGGGCCAGCATTGATTCCCTTCACGGTGGACATGTTGTTTTGTTTACATCCAAGGATCGAATACTGACACCTATTTCCTTCATTTAAGGCAACTCACCACAGTCTGAAGTAAACTTAGGCTCAGTATTGCCTTGTCACACTGGGTACTGAATCAGTCCAGTAGCGCCGCAGTCCTTTACACCACATCCGTCTAAACAAGCGAGATTTATTGAAGTGGTTTTAACCAATCAGAAACGACTACTTGTAAGGTTTCGGTTTTGAATTTTCTCCTTCCCCTGGTCGCTGACACTGATCCTTGAACAAACAAAAATCCGCATAAAACACAGATATTTGACCTGTATATACAAGCTTATGGCTTTAAAGGACATTGTTATTGATGAGCTGGTATTGTCGCAAGATGACATCCTGGAATATTGACAAAATCGCCATTTTCAACGACTGTTTATCTCATTGCGTGTGGTATCACCTAGAAGCGATCGTGCGGAAAATAGCATTCGAGTCGTTCGAGTTTTGAGGTAAAGGTTCAAAACGGCATGTGCAATGTTACATTTCTGCGATTTGGTAAGTTAAGCAGATTATCAGTCCAAAGGTTAGCTGACGTAACCTTCTACAAGGTTTTGTTAAACTCAGTATAGTCTTCCTGAATAACGGGAGCCATCCCAACGACCAACCAACCACATTGACCGACAGTTCTTTACAAGAGTATTCCCTCATATTATCTCCTTTATTTTATATAAATATAGGATATTCGACTTACTTTTGTCTCCATAATTTGGAACTATTAGATAGGCCGAAGATGAGATGGAAGGTAAGCAAACGTACCTGCGTGTTTTGTGAATTGACTAGGTTAGATATAAGGAGAATTTAGAAAGCTCTGGTTTTATATGTAATTTATTAATTTAATATTAGCTGTAAACAACCACTGGTCATGTGGTATGAGGAACAATTAAAACCTCGTATTGGGAAGAAGATAGTTTCCATCGCCAGTGCGTCTACAACCATTGTCCGCGTAAACGCACCAGATGGTTAGAATTGAGGAGAATTTTCAAGTTCGCTTCACACTAGAATAGTTCATGCAATCTTCCGTAGTCAACATGACGCATGTGATCCACCGAACATTGCATGTGTTGCACGAGATATGTCAATTTCTAACTCAGCTGATACATGTTCCATAGAGTCACCACCCCTTGTACCCGTGACCGAACGCAAGGATTGAACTGGAGGTGCTGGAACGCACCTCTATTATCTTCGTGAGAGGAAAAATACGTCCCAGCAGTTTTCTAACCCTGTAAATTAATTTATTCAGTTTTCCGGGCACAACGACACAAAAACAGGATACCAGACATCACACGTCACATGCGAAATATGCTTCTAATTAAACCGTGACGTGGTGATGGTCCATCGGTATCTTACCCTTGTCCACGCCAGCAGCAATGTACATTTTTCCGAACCATCCAACATTGCAGCAACATCGCTTCGTTTCAGTTGTTGCGGCATGATGCCGAGCCAAGTTGGAGAAACACCAAAGAAAGGATGGGGAACAGATCCTCACCCCACACAATGCCAGTGAGATGATGACCAATGACCGCGTTCAATACTGCGAAAGAATACCTACCGTCCAAGACAAAAATTGAGTTGGTCTGGATAACGACGATACACCCAGCAAAACCGATGAACTACAGGATATCGCGTTTTATAATTACGACTGGCTTCTCATGAAAATACACAGCGACAGATATATATTTCTATACCGACTTTAATAAAACGCACCGCGACCTACATATATATCATGGAAACCGCTATGGTTGTCTGAAGTTGGTAAAACCGATCAGACAATGAATATTGAACGCCCCGCCAAATCTCATTCCACGCGCAGCGCCGCAACGCAGCAGCATCATCAGGTGTATATAGTTGTACGCCACGCGTTACCGTGACATCCAAAACGATAATTCGTGCACAGCCACAGACCGAAAAATGCTAGCTTAAATGAAGCGCGTACGTCCAGAAAACGTTCCGTCACACCATTGTTTTCTTTCAATTTATTGCCCGTTGCATTGTACATATCGCACACACACGCACGCGCACACACATCACCGTCACCACACACACACACACATTCACCTCTGTTAACCATTTAAGCGTTTAAGCTGGGATTGTTGATTCAATGCATAACCACAATATTGATATAGCTCAATGCTCTGATGTTCAATCCGGTATGTTAGGTGAGTGTCATCTATCCACCACGTGGCATACTGTGGTCATATCGAACTTGAACGTTTTAACTAAAATATACAGCAAAGATCAAAACAGACGGCTAGTTCGATAGTGGTGGACATTTCATGAACGTACATTATCATTTAATATTTCATATATCGCATGATCTACACGGACGGAAGTCACATTTATATCTTATTAAATTTGAATAAAATACCCAGAATACAAGGGAACAAATCGATAATTGTTTAACAGTTGTTGCTTCTTTTTAGAATAACTGATACTATATTTATTCAGCTACCGTCTGTCATTACCCCGTGAGATGTTAAGCAGCAGTTGGTTCAACATTGTCCCTTCTGTGGCCTTCATTGTTGCATACTAGAAGATGGCAGTTGCAGGAGTTTATGCACTGCCACCCTGGAATTGGGGTTTATACCTGTGTCCTAACAAGAGGTTTGTTTGTTTGTTTTTTGTTGTTGTTTGTATGTTTGGTTTTTTGTTTTTTGGTTCGTTTGTTGTTTAAATCAGCAATGCTCAAGCTGTAAGGGATTACTAAATATACTGGAAACTCAAAAGAAACGCGTAAAGAAACACAGTCAATGGAATCTATGGAACAAAACAATCGTACCACGAAAACAAATAGACAAGGGATTGCTAAGAAATGAGTCGTGATTCTGGTGAAATACACTCAAGTTTACAGTAAAAGTATATGTTATCACTCCACCCTCACACACCAAAGTAATACGGAACAGTGCGTCAATCAATCGGCGATATGACCACCATTGGCTGCAATGCAGGCAGCAATAAACGACGCACATCGAGTCAAACAAGTGTCTGGAAAGAAGGTTTGGGGAATTTGATATCCCCTGACCAATCCAATAATACTCCAAACTTGGCCTTTGATAGCTGAGCAGCCAGTCCGTATCCGCCCACCAATTCCAACCAAACACATGCCTGACTGTTACATCCGGGGAGTAGAGAGAGCCAGTGGCAGGCAATAGCTGAGCAACAAGTTGTTCCCCTACGAAGTCCACAGACCCGCCAAAAGTATGCAGGAGGACGAGCATTGTCCGCTGGGAAATCTGAGCCGAGGTTAACGGAATAGCGGGTACAGGGTTTTGAAGGCTGAATCTGGTCCTCAGGACTACAGCAGAAATAAGACGCTGATCGAAAAACACGTGTAAACGGTTCTGTGGTGGTAGCCAGTTTCACCCCCATACCCACAGAGACTCCCACCCAGCGGTCAGCTCTGCTGAACATCATCAGCCAGCGCAATACCGTCAGTTCCATACACGCAGTAATCGGGCCATCGGCGTGGGACAGTTGAATCTGACCAGAAAACAACACCCTGTTACTGCTGACGTCGCCAACGCTGGTGTTGTCAAAGCCCACCTGGTAAAACGATTTGCAGTGTGACGCTATGGGCCAGGAATCGTCCGATCGAAGGACGAAGATATTATCTGATCCCCAGCTTTCGCCCCTCAGACCACGACACGAACAGTATTCCGGTAGAGATGTGACGTTGTGGCCTCAATGGCTGCAGCCCGTCTGTGTTGCCTGGGTTGCTGTCATTACGTAGACAGCAACCCGGATGTGACGATCTCTATGCCAGTGCTATCCTGGGATCGCGGAAACGTAATGGTCCTGAATACCGCTCACGATACCTTGTGGATATTCGCAGATTGTCACGTGACATCCAGCGCCTGGGCCACCGCAGTTGGTGTGGATCCATTCGGCAACACCCAACCCGCGATCTCGCTGGGTTCAGCTAGACGCTGCTCTTCCATGCTGTCACCAGCCCAATCTTGTGTCTCATGGGTATTTTTGGAAATGGGACCTGCCTTGTATAAAGTTTCCAAATTGGTTAAATGTACCTACTTTAAAAGTGAAACAAAAAGTCTTGGCAAAACACGGCGAAAATGACGGCTTTAAAGGATATGGTATCACATTTAAAGCGGCAATAAACGGCAAAACCCATCTCTGAACAAGTTTATCTATATCAGTATTGCTTGTTTATCCTAAAAGAAATGCATTTGAACGGGCGTTTTGAAAAAAATAGCATTTGCGGCTTCTTTTTGCAGTCCAGTCTTTAAGTTTAGTTTTACGCTGCTTTCCAGCACATCCCAGCTTAAATGAAGTGCGCCCTGTAATAATCGAGTCTGGACCCAGACAGTCCAGGAAAGCCAACTAAATGTCAGACAATATTATGCAAAAGGAGCATAATCGGCGATTTGCTTATTTGTTTGTTGTTTCAGACCGAAGTAGATCTCTAATTTATACCTGCAATAAACAGTATGAGATATATATAACGAAACACTTAAGGATAAAAGCTCCACGCTTGCTGGAGCGATGTACATCAAGTTGAGAACAAGCTTGGATTGATGTTTGATTGATTCTGAACAATTAACAATGGAGTGGATTGACTTCACTATACTGGTATAGCCCAAAGAACACAAATCCCAAAAAATTAAAACACACATTTGCTGTTGTAGCTTAAGCTGGTTGAAGAAAGGCCGGGAAACGAAAATCAGAAATTAGAAGTAATCTAAGGGGAGTTTATAAAAATTCCTGGGCCAAGACCCCATACAATACCTCCACCCTTCACGATCAAGTTTGTAACTCACATGTGGACTACATTTCATTCACAAAGTTCAAGATCCTTGTTGTTAAGGAAAACAACATTACATGTAGCATCCTTCCACTAGTTGAGTTTGTTAGCATTTATAATACAAACTTTGACTGCTAATCGTTATAACTTATAAGTACTTCGTTAAATGAAGTATGAAGTCGACAAAAGAATTGACATCTGAGAAGAATATATCGAACGCCAAATGGACAATACAACAGCATTTCTATAAAAGGTAATAGTATTGACTTAGGCTGTGAATAGTCGCCTTGCAATCGTAGGGATTATGATTGGCAATCTTAAAAAAAAATATATGAAGAAGATTCATTCTTCTTTTCTCCTATTCCCTGTCCGTGTAATCCTGCTGGATCTCTCAAGCTATGAGTCTTCCCATTCTGGAGCCAGAACAACAATGTATTTTTAAAATCATATGTTTACCAAACCACCTTCTATTAGTTACCTTACAAACCAATCGTACCACGTAAGCACTGGTCTCAAATAGATTGATTTGAAACAACCTCTACCATATAGAGTCACATACGCAATTGGGTAAAGCTGTCCGTTCCTCTGATTCTGAGAGAGAAGCTATTATTAAGGCCGTATTAAAACCTGGGCTTTCTTTATAGAAATCTACTGAGAAATGGGCTCTAGGTTCTAATCGTCTCACTGTGCAACATCCCAGCGATATCAAAGTACATTTGTTAGGAGTAGGTGAGTGAAAATGTACTTAACTGCTGCAAAGAGCATATTTGATGAAAAATTCAAAACTGCTTTCAAGCTGCTACAAAGCTGTATGCTTTTATTATCATACAAGCATACTAACGCAAGTGCTACCAGTTAAAATAAGAAAGACCTAATTGGAACGAACGAGGGAATGGTTTTACACCAAACCATATACTGAATTCCCATGAAAACATTTTTAAATACAAATCTTTAAAATTACAAATATATTTGGTTGCTAAGGCCTCACACTCAGCAGTCATTCCAAATGGTCGCGGCACACTCTAATAATCGAACATGGGACCATCCATCCTACCGTCCATGAATAGGATTTCATATCTTTCAACCAGGGAACTGGAGCACAAACCCCAAACAGGTTAAGGACCCACATCATCATTTCCAAATGCAACTACGTGCAGAACATTAAATAACGCGAACAACAGCACTTCGGGAATCTCTAATGACCGCCAAATCCAGTTTTGCAAAGCAAAGGTTGTTCCTCAATTCACCCATCTTCCAATTCCAAAGATTCGCTCATGTCTGTAAACTGCCTGTTCATTGAGCTTAAATGACCATTATTTACCATTTTTTCAGTAAACAATAAAAGGACATTCAATTCTTTAAATGAACTTTCCTAACTTTGCATTTTGATCTCTCAACATTAATCCCTATACGGAAAATAAACAACCGTCAAGTAAAGACATGCTTTCTGCCCATAGCGGATGCAGGTACCGGGATCCGGAATTTTAATAAGAATCCATGTGTATATCGTGAATGACCAATACGACATCAGTCCCAATGATGACATCCCGCAATTTAACACTACAGCCAAAGAACCAATATCTTGTTAGGTCTATGTAATCTATTTATATACTCTACTTAAGGTCCAAATTGCTTAGACAATATATACGAATGCAACATCTAAAATTTTGCTTATTTAGCCGTTACCATTTTGTTGGTGTGCTGAAACAATGCCAGTAATTCCAGCACATAAGGTTATATAATTCAAATACCATGCAAGTAGATGTCTGATTGATTGATGTTGATTGTTTGGAGACAGGGCAGAGTCTCCCAAAAGATAGAAATTGTTTGTTTTTGCTTAGTTTACTGATATATTCCTGTGTTTTAATATGATTTTGGATTCAGATGTAGCCAAAATGAGAGTTATTGGTAGCAATCTGGTAAATGATGACTTTAAATCAACTGAGGAGAAGCCGTCAATTGTCTGTGGATAATTTTAATGATGATGGCTTCAAGTGATTTACTCTTCCGATCGATGCCAGCTGAAACACGATGTATAGGATGTTGTTTTTCATAACTTTTAATACTTTTTAAGTGAGATACCTATTTGAGTTCGAAGCACTTGATAGGGTATCGGAAACTGACTGGCAGAGTTCTAACACTAGAATTATGAAAGTTAGGTGAATAAAACGCTTTCTGAAAGTGTTTTGGTGATATTTTATGGAGAAAATTGAAATTGAATCAGTCGGTTTGCTCGGTTTTTGTGAAGAAATAAAACATATACAATAAAGTTCCATTATAGGAATATTAGATCATTAACGGAATGGAAGACATCAGTGAACCCAAAACCATCCATTTACTGGTTTGACTCCTATCTGTTAGGAGAGCATGTTTCATCACCGTTCCACATTTTCCTCTGCTCCACGATTCCTTCATTTGTACAACACTGTGGTGGATGGGTAAATGTAGGGAAATCTCGTGTATCGTGTTGTTGAACCATATGGGATTGGAATGTACCATTGCCATTGGCTAAAAGGTAAGTTGACGTAATATGGACCTGGAAACTGAATTAGCTTCAGCTTGGAAGTTTATTTATTCCAATCCAAATATAGGGAAATTAGGCTGTCTGTGTTGCAAGGGCAACTAAAGCCATTAGCAGTTAACTGTACCATAGGTCATGACAGTACGGACAGTTCGCTGAGCGAAATTGGGAAATTAAGGTGGGCAGTCGGACAAGAAAGGGAGAGCATGGTTTGCACTTTCTATATGTATCACTTCTAAATGCCTCTTTCAAAGACCTAAACCTAACATATTTTACTAATTCAACCTTTACAATGGGTGACAATTAAAATGTGGATGATATCTCCATCAGAGGCCCCAACCCTAAGGAACCCTCTCCTGGTAATCCAATATGAAGGAAGCACCCACATCATTGCTATGATCTAACTAATACATAAATATAGTTACAAAGAGATAAACCGCCTGTAGCCCAAAATCTTGTGCAATTAGGTGATGTACAAACCATTTTGCGTTTGCTTTTGTTCAACGCCGCACTCAGCGTTGTTTCCACCTGCATGACGGCGGTCTTGATAACTCAAAGCCCAGACCAGCATCTTAAACTTCGACCATGAATTTGGATACGATGGCGCTAAGTCAACTGGCCAGCGATCCTGGACCAATTGATCCCAAACAGTCGCTCTGACAACACGAGAGTACAAAGCGATAAGGGTTACAGAGTTTCGTCAACTACGCCCAAGACCCGGTCTGATTCTTCACATTATACAAATGTAAACCCATTTCGGCGTCGACCCCGTTATGTTGTTGGAATATTGCTAAAAGCGGCGTAAAACCCAACTCACTCACTCACCCCGCTCAGTCTCCACCTTTGTTGTCTTCAAAGACAAATTGTTGTAACTTACATACATATATGCACTCTGGCCTCTGCTGATTATCCATTCACCTGATGAAGAAGTAAGCATTCTCCGAACGTTGTGGTTCCATAAAGAAGTTAACATCCATAAAACTCCCTCTCGCGTTAAGTTTAATTGTCTTTTCTTCGAGTCACAAGTCTGATATACCCAATATTGTAGGAACCGACGAACCGATGCTAAAATGTCCACCATTACCAAACTTCGTAATTTACTTACCTTACAAACCACCGACGTAAAGAATCGGCCCTCAAAAAGATCGATCTTTGGCCAAACAACTTCAAATTTCATATATAATTGAGTCAAAAGAAACTTCTTATTAAATGTAATTTGAAAATAATAACATTCTTCCTCTTGATGATACACCTATGTATCCGAAATGGGACCCTATCTTTCGACTCTAGAAAACGTTAGCAAACGCACTCAAACCAATCCATTCGTCGCAATGGCGTTAGGTAAGCAACTGGTGGTTTCGTACGTAGTCGATCAATGGATACCTCGCATCGAAGTTTTCTTCATATGCACGTGTTTGCATTGGCCTAAGAATTGAACACTTTTAAACCACAGTTCTATCCAAAGCTTGAAATGCTGGAAGATTGTCAAATGTGCATCGAACGCTGTCGGTATGTTGCAAGGGGAAGATCAGTTATTACCGTAAGAGCAATGAGATGCAGCTGTCGTACCGTATGACTTGCGAGGGCTGCCCATAACAAACCTGGCACCACTTGATCGCCTGGTTACTGGTTGTCCACGTGTGGACGCCGAGAAGAAGACCAATAACGTCCTACGTCACTCTACGTGAGCGATTTCGCAAGCATGAGAACCAGGTTGATAATGGTCGACTGTCCCAGACCATCTGAAATCGAATGCGGGTTGGCTGCCAGATCATTCGACGCGTCCATATATCGAACTGTTCCTTTCATGGCGGTTTTGGCCCAGGTCGTTCCAGCATTGATATTGTTTCGCCGCCACCGCGATGTTGGAAACGAATGTCCTTTCAAAACACGGAATCAACGTCATGGACTGGCTATCGAGGTCTCTGAAATTAATCCAATAGAGTATGCTTGATGAACTTTGGGAGAAGGCTTCATCCAGGAAACCAACCTCAGAATTTGCAGGAACTTGGCGCTGCTCTTGCAAGAGCAATGGTGCAGAATCCCCAACCACGCGTTCACAAACATCAGGGTGCAACCGATGAGGAGACGAAAACAAGGCAGTGGTGAATGAGGCGGGGCGGCCATACAATGATATTGAACTGAGAAATTTCGCATTTTTAGTCCTTGGTGACTTGACATTCCTTGTATACCCATGTTTTGGAACGGCGGTGTAGCCCTAAAGGAAATGATTATGGCACTGTGGAGTGTATCGAGTACATCACACTGATCTCAGCAATGAAATAATAACAATTTAACCATCTTACCATCTCTTGTCTCTTTATAGTGCCCTGAAGAAAAGAATGTGAAGCTTCTTTTGACTCAGTATATATATACATATATATTATTGCTACTTGATTAGAAGCATTAAAACTACTGGAACATGTGGAGAAGCCATGAAGGTATTATCATTCATTAAAATCTCGTTTACCGCTACCTTGAGGAGCGAGCACAAAATTGAGGCTAAAGATACGGTTGCAGTTTAGGTCAATATCAATACATGTCTAAAAAATCTACGTGATATTAACAGAAATGATACAATCTCACACGAAATACAAATTTGGCAATCTTTGAAAAGATAGCCAACGACAACCAAAATATGCGATCATTTCAAAATGCTTCACCAAGAAATTATCAACAGTGAACAATTCTTTGCAACATCGTGAAACTATATCCCTATAATGCTAAATTAACAACAAGCAATCTTTACCTGTTTCTGTAGGAATTTCCAATAAAGATGAAGTTTCCTCCACATTTATTTTTCCTTTATTTATTAAGATAATCCCTTCATTTTTTCTGTGGTTTTACATTCCCATGTGTCGCAACAACATATGGGAAGTGATTTTAAACGCCTATGATTGGTAAAACAAACCAATTGTACCAATTTTGTTTAAACACTACAGCTTTGGTGACACCCAAGAACAAATGGTGACACATGTTTTGATTGTTACACAAACAAAATAGGATTTCCAGTTGATTTCACGATTTATACCATGTTTCACTTTGCAGTACTGATGATTTGACTTTATTCGTGTTTAACGTTTGCTAAACAAGCAGAAATCAAAACGACAGAAGAAATAGGTAACTGGCATTCTCTGGAGAATTGGTGAGGGGTTCTAGGGGAAAGGGAGAACCCGAAAATCAATCCTAAATTAAAAATACAAGCTTGATTTCAGGCTTTTCAAAGTTTGTAAATTTTTTATGACCTCACCCCTTTTTCTTGTGACAAGCCAACGTCAGGATTCAATGTTCTATGGGATGCAAGGTTTTATATACAATGTTCTATACAGGGATACAATGTTTTATACAGGATGCAATGTTCTATGTGGGATGCAAGCATATATGTGGATGCAAGGGTTCTATGCAGGATACAATGTCTATGCATGGATGCAAGGTTCTATGCTTCCCAGCAATGCACTATGTAAGATACACGGTTCTATGATTTTATCCAATGCATTATGCTTTTAGGGAATGTACTATGCAGGATTCAATGTTCTATGGATGCAATGTTCTAAGTGAAGGATGCTACGTTTCTATGAAGGATTCAATGTTTTATGTAGGGATTCAATAAACGTATGCTCTTTCAGCTAACGACGTGAGCAATGTGCACAGCGGATCACCAGTAAGATCACTGTTTGACGAGAGGTCAACATCGGGAAAGATTCAAAACTGTTTGGGACCAGGTGCTTTTATGCCCATGAGTTGGTCGTCATACAATGTACATCAGATAATTTATGAATGAGCCACCCTGACGGAAACCGTCCAATATTTCTTGTTATTTAAGTATAAACCTTTTGGCACTTTCATTTTTTCTCACTTCTTTGGACTTAGTCTCACAAAAGGGTGGATTTCTGTCTGTTCGTCACCATGACATAAAACCACTTTGTATTTAGCAACAAAACTTAGCAGGACATACTCTTCAGCAGACCTGTAAGCAGGCTTTGGAGTTTGGGACATTTTATATTTTTTCTTTGATTTCGCCTGGAAGTAACTTGGTCTAAGTATTCTGGAGGGTTGGATTTCTGTTTGAGTTAAACTGGAAACCATAAAGATGTACATGCACCAAACCCGAACTCTAGAAGTTTCCTTGGCTATTTAGGAATTTTCAAAATTTGATTTTCCCGGTTTCCATGGAAACAAGTCAGAGTTAGCCATTTGTAGATTTTGGAATTTCCATTTTTCCATTACCATGGAAACGAGTTGATCCTTCATAGCAGGGTGGATTTCTGTTTCCGTGCACCGCCCAAAACTCTGGCAGCCCTTTCCACCCCAGTCTGCCATGATTTTTTCTTTTGATATTACGGAATTTTCTGGAAAGGAAAAAGCCTGACCTAATGCAAACAAGTTTGACCTTGACCTTTGTTCCGCTGTAGTGGTGAGCTTCCATCCCACCATATCTCTAAAACTCTAAAACCTGTACACACACCAAATAAGGCTGTCAACAGTGCCTTGTGCTACTAAGTGTTAAGCATTTAGAATTTAGAAAATAATGGTTTTGTTTTGTTTTCATAAGGAATTTGAAGAAAACAACTTGTTCTGCTCCACTGCATCAAGTTTTGATATTGACTCTGTTAATATCAAGTTCCGTTTGAGGACCATAACTCGAGATAGGTAGAACAAAATCCCATTGACAAATGCCTGCACACTGCGGGACAAAATCAGTGTGAAAATGACATACACTTTATTTTGAATAGATATTTAACTCATGATTAAACCTATACAACTCTATTTAAATCACCATGGGATTTTGTCCCATGTTGTTTATTTTGGTGTGAATCTGTCCAAAGACATTTTGTGCTGAGATTTTGTCAGGTGGGATTCTTGTCAAAATTCCAACCTACCAGGGTAATCTTCAGAAACGTGAACAAACGAAACCAGGTCGTCAACCGCTTCTAGTTTGTTGTTACAGTTTCTTAAAATTTGTGTTTTTCCCATGACGTTGATAAGTAGTCAACCTGACATAGAAGGCACAAAGTTAATGTAACCCAGTCCCATACAATTGGTTTCTACCAGCCTCAGTAACTACCTTTGCATGCGGACGGACAGATAAGAGACATACCCAATGAGTTGACCTTAAGCAACCGTCAGATAATTCTTCTTTGTAGCTGGGATCATTTCTCCTTGATGACTCTGTCTATGGAGCGATCTCCTGTGTGTATCTCTCATGATAAAGCGTTCACCACTGCCTGCTTGACTGTGTGTGGACTTTTCATATGCATGGATTCACCCATGAAGTAACACACATCTGAAAGAGCGTGCATCTCTTTGTGTAAACTACACTGAGGGAATGGCCCCTACTATAAATGGTAACTAACTAGCAGTGACAAATTGCTTTTATAATGGTGTTACAGCTTTTTGATTTGCAATGATACTGTAATGGAAAATAATGCATTTTAAGAGACTCTTTGGACTTTAAAATTGAGATGAGTAGACCTTTTAATAAATAGAACTTAACTTGCAGCTTGGCAAGACGAACTTCCTATGTTATTACGGATCAAATTAGCTGTTTGAAACAGAAGTGTTAAATAAGATTTGAACCTCTGGTGAACCCACCCTTGAAACGAATGTTTTCTAAATTCACGTTCTATTCTGAATCTATTTAAGAGATAATCTAGTTGTCACCTTTTTTGAGTTACTGTTTAAGAGAGATTGGAATCCAAAATCAAGCGTTCAAAATCTCGTAATTGTTTGGAGTAATAAATTATTTATTTTTTATTTATTGTTTTTCTTTTGGTGGGTGGGTGGTTTCAGATTTGGTGCTATGACCTTTCTGTTCTAAATAATAATGTAATGGAATGTTAATGCTTTATACAAACCAAACTCATATGGCCTCTCAAATCTTAAAATGTTTATGGATGCAGACTTGATCTCGTCACTATCCATGGCTTGAGTAATCCTGATGTGACGTAAAGCTCTAACTCAGTCCTCAAATTTTTAAGAAATATAGCTCACTTATTCCCCGTTGACTGACTTGTTTCAGTTTCTGTAGGAAGGAATAACCAGTTTATATTAATTATGGCTTTGTTGATAATTGTGTAATGAAGACATATATACATTTTAAGCAAACTCGTGTAAACTTTGTAACTTCAATATGTATATGAGCTTCGACTTGGTCCTGTCGATATATGGCTGGAAACAATGGCGACGCGACGCAAAACCCAATTCAGGCCTAACTCCTTATTAAGTTTGCTGTGGGGAAATCTATAAAGTTTCATATTCTGTGCCGATAGTCAAATGTTCTAGGAACCAATGAACCAGTAGGAAAGCATGTAAAGTTTGCTTTGAATCAGAGCCAAGGTTTGGTATTACAACACAGGGAACTGCCCAGACCGACAAAAGATACCAGGTACCTGGCTTTTTCCAATGCTGTTCCATCGCGCAGGGATATATTCTTGTCACTGCAATACCATGGGCACTGAAACAACGCGGTCAAGTACACATGATATGTATCACTGGTTACAATGGAATGTATGCTGTTCCAGTTTATTGTTCTTCATGCCATTCTTTCATGCATTCTAAGCAAAAATATATCTGTTGATTTCATTACATTTCTGAAATTTTATGCTGCTCTAACAGCGCATTTAGCAATATTCCAGCTACATGGCGGCAGTCGTCCCTGGCTAGACAACCGTCTTCGCTAATTGGGATACGATGACATGTGTCACGAACTACGTCAGTGAGCCACACACACACACACACACACACATTAGAACACACAATCTGATCCCGATAGTCGCTTCTTACCACACGCATTTGTTATTGGAAGATCATCTCTATTTCGGATCTTCATGGTCTCTTCTTCAGGATGTTGAACAGTTCAACAGCAAGGTAATTGTATTTGAAGCTGTGAGTTGGCCATCAACATTTCCTATACAGCCATATTTGTTATTATCATAAAGCAAACGGGCTGCGCCATTGGTTAGGAGGCACAGTGTTGAATGGCATTAAAGTCAATTCCGAATTTTCGTTGCATCCTTCTGCTGGAAACAGAGACAACAGGTGAAATGGTTATTTTGAAATATATCACAGTTTAAAATGGATACAACAGAAATGTTCTTTATATTCTGATATTTCCAGCAACTTGGAAGAACATATGCATTTGGAGGTTTGCAGGTGGCACCCATCATGCAATGCTTTTAAAGCTCACCCAATCAGTTCATGGGACTCAGAAGTTGTAAGATGGTTTGCTTTGATCATGTACCATTCATCATGACACGTGTCACAGAACCACCCCAAACCACATGCTTGTCGTAAAGCGACTAACGAGATTGGTGGTCCGACCTGCTGACTTGGCTGACACATGTCATCGTCAGTTGCGTAGATCGATGCCTCAGTGATCACTGACTGTCTGGCCTTATCTCGATTATTTGTGCTACCTCTGCTACAAGCTGGTAGCTGAAGCTGAATATGATTGATTGATTGATTGATTGAGGAGGAGTGCTGGTATCTGAATATGAGTGTGGAGGAGTGGGAGGAATGAGTGAGGCTGTATCTGCACAGGAATGAGGAGGAGGACATCTGAATATGAGCATGGAGCGGGATCTGAATATGAGTGAGGAGTGGGTGAGGCTGGACTGGAGGGAGTAGTCCATCGCCCTAACACATCGTGGAACCAAACTCTGTCCTTTGGCACATTCATTTTTCTGTCTCCAGAGAAAGGTTCCTCTGAGAAGAAGTCTGAAACCTCCGGGACAAAATGACATTCCTGTTACTCAACATTCTGATATTCGAAATGGTTTGTACATCTGCCAATCCTTTACGTGGTGAAGTGGGGTTAAATGTACGCTTTCAATTTAATTTAACGAAATGAAAAAAAAATCCTATCCATTAGAGAGGATGTGTTTACTTGTATTACCAGACAGCCCTGGCTAATTCTATGCAAAAAACATTTAAATATCAAATAATTTTAAATACACCCCCGGGTCTAACACAAATATTCTGGTAGTGGTGAACTGTGGTGATAACTGTCGGTATAATCCTTCTGGGTCGGTTCCCTTTAGCGATATTGATCCTTTGTCAGTAAATACATCAGCATATCCCTATGAAAAGTTGTTTATTATATCATATTAAACTTCTTATATACCTCTAAAGATCCGGTTAAAATTTGTCTTTCAGTAAACCCATTCTTTGCCGAGGTTGACTAACAGACTGTGCGGTCAGGCCTGTTGATGTGGCTTCGGGACACATGCCACCGTATCCTCAGCATCGTAGATTGATGTCTTCATGATGTTGGATCACTGGATCAAGTCTGGTCCAGATCCGATTATTTACAGACCGCTGCCAGCATGGGCTGAAAGTGCCTAGTGTGGCGGTCAACAAAACACACAAAACTAAAACACAGTATTCAAGATTGAGCAATTCCTTTTCCATTTTGTGTCTGACATTTCACTGGAATATATATAATCTTCAAACATCCATTCTGAATCTAAAATTGAACCATATAACTCTTCGAATTTCTTTAGGTTTGGCATCACCGGAAAACGACGAAATGACCCCTTGTGGACATCTATGGTAGCACCCAAGGACGGCAAACCTCAACTTCATGACCTTTACCATCACAGGCCACCTAAATCAATATGGGAACAGGCAGAAGGATGTCCTGACCCAGTATGGACGGCACGAGCTGGCAGTAGTGTTGCTAAGTGGGAAATGACTTTCAGGGTACACTCCATCACCCAGGACCCGCCAAGATCCGGGATAGAATTAATATCTCAGTAATCCATGCTTGTCAAGAGGCGACCAACGGGATCGGGTGGTCAGGCTCGCTGACTTGGCTGACTGGGGACCAAAGTTGCGTTGGACCGATGCCTATGCTGTTGATTTTTACAGGATTATCTGGTCCAGACTCGATACCTACAGACCGCCCAAACGACTGGGGAGCGTATTAGTCTATAGTGGTTGTGTTAGCTTGTTTCGCATTAATCAAGACACACGGGTCTCTACAAGGCACAATGTGAAGCCCACTTCTGTGTCCTCTCCGCCGGAACATTGTCACCAATGTTCACCACAGAACTATCAGTCTTTACGTCTGATACCAGCAAACCAATTCTACGCAAGACTCCCAAACTTGTAGACCCTTTGGATTACCCACTCGCAGTGCAGGTGATAGGTACATCCCAGTATTTCCAGGAGACGAACCAATACAGCGACTGCACCCTGAAACCTTGAGGTAACGTCGGCGTAGACCATTGCAATCGCTTTACAGTTTCGGACTTTGGAGCCAGAAAACTCTAATTTGGTCCTCTGCTTTTGCCTATGGTGGTAATTCCAGCAGATATTAGAAGACGACTCCTGTAATGGGAACGGAAGCTTATCATTGAACTGTTACAAGCTATATAAGAATAGACATTTATTTTGAGCTTTATGTCTTTATTTTTACGCAACTAATCCTCCTAGAAATTACATGTTATTTCAATTTTAAAGTTGGCAGATTGAAATACGTATACACACCTATGCGTTTTCTGTTTTTGGCTCCTAACCAGTCTATGCAGATATGTTTCATAAGGAAGAGCAGTTAAAACATAGTATGCATGGTTCTACAGTTGAATGAGCCCATATTTCAGCTTAAATATGTCAGCCTTACTTTTAAATGAAAGGAAAACTGATTGAATTACTAATTTCAGGTGTCTGATATAAATTGCGTTCATCAAGATCCCTGAGCCGGTCCAGTCAACGCGGTCACAGTGGTAGAGATGTTGTCCGAAAAATTCTACATATGATACATTTCAAGATATCACACTTGGTTAAACTGTTAAGTGTCCAATTACCTGATTTATTCCTGGAGATTTCATGGACTCTAATGCATTTGTTTATTGTTCCAAGGACACGGTGTAACTATAGTAAACAATATTTTAACTAGAGAAAAAGACATAAAATGTTTCATAAGCGTTACAGGATTGTGATGTCATCCATGTTCTATTTATTTTAAACATTAACGAAAAGATGGAATAAAGATGTTTTATGCTTTGTGTGCCTTATGGATGGATGGATCTTTAATGCATGTGTACTGAACGATCTGTGGTTTATTGGTGCCCAGTTTCTACCACTATAGAATGCTCTTTCACGTTCGATCTATGGGCTTGTGCCACCCATATTTTGACAGAAATATTATTATCATTTCGAAACAAAACCTAAAGGTTGTTTTTCAAAATCAGCACCTTGTAAACATGCCATGCCCTGCGGAGCAGCTGAGCGATGATGGAACTGGCCTATCTCTACCACCCGTCAAGGCAAAAGTGTGTTGGATAATC
This sequence comes from Haliotis rubra, assembly GCF_003918875.1. Classification (NCBI taxonomy): domain Eukaryota; kingdom Metazoa; phylum Mollusca; class Gastropoda; order Lepetellida; family Haliotidae; genus Haliotis; species Haliotis rubra. Next base: position 12,503 of record NW_025764902.1, on the reverse strand, counting down.
AGTTAACCCGGTTACCCCAACTACCAGACGTCATATCTGCCCACCAGGGACGCGCAAACCAACGAAAACATCGTACAAATTTGGGTCGCCTTTACGACCCGCCAGCAATGTCTGATCCCTTGTGCAGTTTGTAGGCTTACGGCAAAAGTGAATAAGAATTCTACTAATTTTAAACGTAAAGCCATTTTCAATGGCCCATTTTATAATTTTGTTACGTAGAGTTGTAGCTGCTTTCTGGTTGCGTGCATGTTCTTACCTACGGTATGAACATTGAACTATCCACGAAAAGGGACCCATCAACACAACTGTTCAGAATGCTAGTGGGAGGGGTTGCTAGTTTGATGCTATAATGTGACAGACAGGATGCTGCCTTGGGGACGCCCCTGGTCCTGATGGAAATAATCAGACAATGTGGAACCCACCTGTTCTTGAAACTATTCGTTGTTTAGAACCGAGGTAATCTGCCCTCAATCCAAGTTCATATGTCATAATATCTAAGATACCATGTTTCCAATGTTGTGCCCATATGCCTTTTCTAAGTCAGAAAGATAGATGCACTAAGTTGTTTGTTGACACGGAGTTTTTGATAAATGATTCCAGACGCACCAGATGGTCAGTGGTACTTCGGTTCTTTTCGAAACCACATTGAAGGTCACTAAGGAGGTTATTGGTCTCCAAGCAATCTGATTAATCGATTGGTTAACAAGTAGCTCCATGGTTTTACAAACACAGCTAAGCTAGTGATATGGGATTTAGCTTGAGGGATCTGCAAGGATCCCGGCCGAGTTTTGTTATAGGGATGATAAATACTGTGCCAATGAAGGAGGGAAAAAGTTTCCGGCTGTCCAAAATGTCATCAAATATATTGAGAAGTGTTTCCCAAACATGCATCAGGTAGGTGTTCTTCGTAGCCACAATGAATATGGATTCATGGGAGGTAAAGAGTCTACTGTAACCCTCAACTATCATCACAGAGTTAAACTTGGATTTCACATCTGGGAAATGCGTACACCCAACTGAGTTTGGAGTAAGGTGGTACAATGTATTTGGTTAATGGAAAATTAGGATACCCAATTGATGAAATACAAACTTGTATAGGTATAGATATATTGTCAGAATACATTTCAACCTTAGACAATGGTGAAGACTATAATATATTAGTATTTTATTATGAGTTATATACAGCTCCTCGGCAAATTCATATTATATAAATAGGGCTACTGATATCTATCAAATTTTGAGGTATTTCTTAATTTAAATCATGTCTGGAAACATCGTTTGATATATAATGTGACCAAAAATTAATCTTAACACCCGCGGTCAAAGCAAACAAAGTGGGACAATCAAGTTGGAATCATTATATTACATGCAATAAAACCGACCTTTAGTTACACCTATTTGTGTTGTCAGATTGGAAGAGGTCATTATACTATGATAACTAAAGGTAATCGTTAAGTGCGTAGGATGATACACTGGTTCAAGGGATCAAATAGAATTTTTGACACGGGAGCCTTGGCGGCTCGATTCAAAGCATATGAATGATATCGGCTCTGTTAATCTGTCTTTAAAGTACAATTTTTCTGAACCTGTTAAATGTCTAGCTTTGAAGTTGTGAAGTGGAGCTGCACGTTTATCATTTAGTCAATAAACTGCTGTGTAGAACATCTGTAGATAGATGTCATCCTTGTATTCCAAATTGTAAAACCTGTATCTAAGGCAACGTGGTTAATATGTTATATCATTTATATGCTCTGCCATTGCCAACTGTCGCATTTGTCACATTATATCCAAATTATGACAAAAACTGTGGACTCTTCTAAATTTATTTGAATAATATGCCGTCTTGAAATGTTTTATCCCTATGTTACAATCGATAGCATTACAGCCTCATCGGTCAACATGTCAAAAGCCTCCATCTATTACATTGTTACAATCTGTGAACCAGTTCATGGCGTCCCTGCCATGATATTGCTGGAATATTGTTAAAAACGTAAAACCGAAGTAATTTGGCAATCCTAAAGGGAATTGTCTGAAAACTTGAACAGGTATCGTGAATTGTTAGGTTCAACTCCAATTTCATGCATGGATTTTCTATACCAGGATGCCAAATTTTCTGTATTTTCTCAAAAAGAAACATTTCGTCAGCAATCAAAGTTCTATCTAATCAAGAATGTGCTTAAGAATAAATAATCGCCATTCTACCTTTGCAAAGCAAAATGAGAATTAAAGGCTTGTCAATATGTCTACGTATGAAAATTTATGCCTTGTGAGACGTAGTGTTATATACGAAATGTTCATGAGTGATGTCAGCCAGTGTTTGCTGGCAGCAGATGTCATCTCACATTAATGTAGATTTCTAAATTTGCCTGCTTTAGTTCTGTATATGGATAGATAGTTCAAGGGCCCTTGCTGAAGTTGATTTAAATCGACGTTGTGTATTTGGTGCGTGGGTGCGTGTGTGTATTGCGTACGTATGTATAAGGTGTGCATTCCTTACTGCTCCAACTTCTATACAAAGAAGTGTTTTGGTGTGAAATCTAGATTCATTGAAACCAAATAATGGAAATGGCTGGTGATTTCAAATACAGTCGAACAGTGATGTGGCTAAAGAGGGGTAGCCTACTGGCTAAAGCTCTCGTCAAGCTGGAGACCTGGGTTCGATTCCCTACATGGGCAAGGCCCGCCATTTTCGGCACCCGGCTATTGATTATTTCTAATGCCATTCTCACTACCCTCACTGACCAACCATTGCAATGAACTCTTTTGTCTTCAAACGTAATGGTGCGATAAACATGAATTTAATAAAGAAAAGCCCATTGATGAAATACAAGGCACATATCATTCGTGTTTATTTCCTGTTAAAATGAAGGCGTTTTAACACTAAGCCCTGCCCATGTTTTGGGGTCAATTTTAGCATTAGAAGAAAATGCATCTTGAAATCAGTAAACCTCATATACAAACTTCCACTAGTGTATACAATACTTTGCTGTTGGAGAACACAGAATTCAACTGGAAACACCCAGAGGGCTAGTAGGGAATGCGGTGTGCCAGGACAGTGAATGACTTACCGTTCACGCCATGACGTTTGTGATCATAATGGTCTTTGATCGGTTATATTATGTTCTAAATCATGAATACCTCGAAACTCAAGCATCTTGTATATTGCGATAGGTAGTAGGTAGGCACCTCCAACCGTCCCGTTCCAACTTCCAGTAATTCTTTTGTTTGGGACATAGTTGACCAAACCATCATAGACCTGCTGTCTTCGCCTCCTTTATCGTGCAAGGCTTCTTTTGGACCATGTTCCAAGGTTAGAATACCGAGATTGTAATGCTTAATGAGAGCTCCGAACTAAGTCAGAATGGAGGGATTGTAATGCTTGATGAGAGCCAGAAACCAAGTCGGAATGGTGATTGTAATGTTTAATGAGAGCCTCCGAAACCAGCCGAAATGGGAGATTGTAATGCGAATGAGAGCCCGAACTAAGCTGGGAATGGTGGGATTGTGGTCAGTTTGATGAGAGCCAGAACCAAGTCAGAATGGTGATTATGATTTGATGAGAGCCCGAACCAAGTCAGAATGGTGATTGTACGTTTGATGAGAGCCAGAACCAAGTCAGAATGGTGATTGTAATGTTTGATGAGAGCCCGAACCAAGTCAGAATGGTGATTGTAATGTTTGGATGAGGAACCCGAACCAAGCCAGAAATGGTGGATTGTAATGTTTGATGAGAGCCAGAAACCAAGCCAGAATGGTGGATTGTACGTTTGATGAGAGCCTGAACCAAGTCAGAATGGTGATTATGTATTGATGAGAGCCAGAACCGTTAGAATGGTGATTGTAATGCTTGATGAGATTCGAACCACTGACAATGCATTTTACCTTCACGAATGAAGATCCAGGTTAGACGGTATCTTCAGCATCCCATGCTTGTCGTAACAGCCGACCAAAGATCAGTGGTCAGGCCTCGACCTGGTTGACACATGCCATCCAGCATCGTATTGTCCCCTTAGATGATCATGAAGTCCGTCAGCAGGATAGTCTGGTCCAGAGTCCATACCTACAGATCACCATTATAGCCGCAACCATTGCACCATTGAGTGCTTGGAAGCGTTGTTCACAGTAAAAATCGCCAGAAAACAAACTTGCATCATTTGAATGTAGTCATTTGTTTGTTTAACTCTATGCTCAACTGCTAAGTGAAACTGGAACATTTCTGTCTGCAAATAACGGTAGTCCGGACCGGTGGATAATCCAGCGATCAACAAGTGCATTGATATAATGCAACTGGGAAACCGGATGACATGTGTTACAACCAAGTCGCGCAAGCCCGGACCACCCGGATCCTGTTAGCTTTGCCTCTTTCTACAAGCATAAGTGACTGAAGACCAATTCTAACCCAGATCTTCTTCACGGGTTTAGAACGTCTTGAGCATTCATCTGCACAATTGGGATAGGTTTCATCGCCAACCAAGCCAGAGTCTGACCACTAGATCCTTCACAAACAAGCATACACAGCCATCTCTAACTTGGAATGCCTGGTGTTGTAATTGCGTTGTGCATCAACGAGCTCCCAGGTAGAATTAGTTCCTGGAACACCGGTTGTCCTGGGAACACGTGGCTGTCCTGGAACACGCGATTGTCCTGGAACACGTGATTGTCCTGGAACACGTGATTGTCCTGGAACACGTGGCTGTCCTGAAACACTTGATGTGCTGGAACATGTGATTGTCCTGGAACATGTGATTGTCCTGTAAAACTTTGTTGTGCTGGAACACGGATTGTCCTGAACATGTGGTTGTCCTGGAACACTTGGATGTGCTGAACATCGATGGACGTGGAACAATGTGATTGTCCTGAAAACACTTGGTTGTGCTGGAACACGCGGATTGTCCTGGAACATGTGGCTTGTCCTGGAACACTTGGATGCTGCTGAAACCTTGATTGTCCTGGAACACGTGGATTGTCCTGGAATGCACTTGGCTGTCCTGAAACACGTGGATGTCCTGGAACACGTGATGTCCTGGAACACGTTGGCTGTCCTGGAACACGTGGCTGTCCTGGAAACACTTGGATTGTCCTGGAACACTTGATTGTCCTGGAACACGCTGATTGTCCTGAAACACTTGGCTGTCCTGGGAACACTTGGATGTCCTGAAACACGTGATTGTCCTGGAACCGTGGTTGTCCTGAACACTTGGCATGTCCTGGAACACGTGATTGTCCTGGAACACGGATTGTCCTGAACACGTGATTGTCCTGGAACACTTGGATGTGTCCTGGAACACTTGGATGTCCTGGAACATGTGATTGTCCTGGAACACTTGATTGTCCTGGAACACGCGATTGTCCTGAACATGTGGATTGTCCTGGAACACTCTGTTGTGCTGGAACACGTGATTGTCCTGGAACATGTGATTGTCCTGGAAAAACTTTGTTGTGCTGGAACACGTGATTGTCCTGGAACATGTGATTGTCCTGGAACACTTTGTTGTGCTGGAACCGCGTGATTGTCCCGGAACATGTGATTGTCCTGGAACACTTGTCCTGGAACACGTGATTGTCCTGAACAAACATTGTCCTGTAAAACTTTGTGCTGGAACACGTGATTGTCCTGGAACATGTGATTGTCCTGGAAAACTTTGTTGTGCTGGAACACGTGATTGTCCTGGAACATGTGATTGTCCTGAAACACTTGAATGTGCTGGAACACGTGATTGTCCTGGAACATGTGGGATTGTCCTGTGGAACACTTGGATGTGCTGGAACACGTGGATTGTCCTGTAACATGTGATTGTCCTGGAACACTTGGATGTGCTGGAACACTGTCCTGGATTGTCCTGTAAAAACATTTGATTGTGCTGGAACACGGATTCCTGGAACACGCGTTGTCCTGGAACACGTGGCTGTCCTGAAACACTTGGATGTGCTGGAACACGTGATTGTCCTGTAAAACTTTGTTGTGCTGGAACACGTGATTGTCCTGGAACACGTGTTGTCCTGGAACACTGTGTGCTGGAACACGTGGCTGTCCTGGAACACGTGGCTGTCCTGAAACACTTGGATGTGCTGGAACACGTGGCTGTCCTGGAACACGTGGCTGTCCTGAAACACTTGGATGTGCTGGAACACGTGATTGTCCTGAACACGTGTCTGTCCTGGAACACGTGGATGTGCTGGAACACGTGATTGTCCTGGAACACGTGTCTGTCCTGGAACACTTGGAAACTTGAACACGCGGATTGTGCTGGAACACGTGATTGTCCTGGAACATGTGATTGTCCTGTAAAACTTGGTTGTGCTGGAACACGTGATTGTCCTGGAACACGTGTCTGTCCTGGAACTCTTGGATGTGCTGGAACACGTGATTGTCCTGGAACACGATTTTGTCCTGGATCTGGCTTCGTGACATGTCAATTTTGCCTGATAACTGTTGTGTAGTTTGGGATTAACATGGTCATCCTCGAGAAGTATGGACGAAACGACAACAGTTTAGGGCAACAATTCATCTGTGGTTTGTCTGGTCAAGACTCCCTAATATTATGGTGTGGAGAGCTAACTCGGAAGTAAAGAAAGAATTGGGATAGTCCAGTTTTAGCCAGTTTATGGCGCCTACAACATGTCCACAACACAACATAGATAAAAATATCTTTAAATTCTAACGATGCGGCAGCAAGTGCAACAATTCTGGATTAGAAATATTAATCAATTTTAATTGAGAGTTCATGGAAATATATCAATGGCTCTTGTAAGGTTTGCTTTCGACGGCTTTAAATTCATAACCCAGAAACTCGGATGATACCACACAGAGGATCGGGTGGTAAAAGAGTGCCAACTTGAAGGTAGATGTTAACTGCCCAGATCGATGCTCATGTCCCACAGCGATCCAGATCAGATTAATTACAAAACCACCGTCAGATGGTTTAGATGCTGCGGAGTGCGGCGTTATATCACTACTGCAAAACAAGATAACAATAGATTAATTATAACCTTGAGCTGATGGTTTTATATTCATTATACGTCCAAACATAGATTTAGTAGGTATTTGCTAACAAAGAAGCCACGTAAACATTTCCAATTCAGATTGGGTCAGTTATTCCAGGTAAATAGATAAAGCATGACATGTAATCAGACAGAACGGTGTGAGGGTCTCATTCCATGTGTCACGAGATTCAACCGATTCTGATTACTGTTCGTTTCGGATTGAAGATTCTGTGCGTACAGTACAGCCAACAACCCAACTTTGTTGGACGCTGAACTAAAGACCTTTAGAAAGTGAAAGCATCTGTAAGTAGCTGGTACACATGGAACTTAATTACAACCCTTGCTGGGAAACAGTGATTTGACCAGAAAGGTATTAGAATTCTGCGCTCTAGAACCGCATGATTATCTCTATCTGATTATCTGACACAGATACTGGAATAACTGACATTATTTGTAGAGGACCCTTTCGCAAACCGCGAACAAAACCCAGATGGCTCGATACGGTTCAACACGGGCCCTGCAGGCCAAGGCAAAGTCTCGACAGCATTATTCCACAGGAAATCACCAACACCAGTTCGATGTGGCTAAGCAGCATTATCCATGATCATGGGGAGAGAAGCTGATGGCTAGTCAAGAGGGAGGTGCACAAATTGATCAAGATTGTTTCAGCCGCCAGCTTACTAACAAACGTCTGTTGGGCACCCAGAACACTTCTAAACGAGTGTTCGTGGCGATAGGTTCACGCTCACGTCCCGCCAAAATGGTGGTGTTCTGAGCTGCTCCTGGCCTTGGTCGATCCTTGACTGAAAAATCAAATGATATGGTGCTGCATACATATCCACACCCGCTATGAAACGACGCCATATCATTGCGGTATACCTACAGTGCGGGGTACTGTTTTTCAAGAGAGCGTCTACGCATCTGCGTGTTTTGGCAAAACCATTTTGAAACTAAAACAAAATTCGAAGATGACAGTTTTAGTGGCACTTTGACGGTGTATCTAATATATATTGCTTACAACGGTATCACGATCCAACCATACATCGCATACTGGGATGATATGAATTGCCACATTCTTTATCCCATCTGGTCGCCATGTCGCCATGCACCTGGACTCACGCCTGTTCGCTTGCGAGTATTGAGCCATTTGTCCAGTAATAGGGAACCATTTTGGAAACATCTTGAGACTAAGCCAATTGAACTGCAGTAAAGTGATACACCGTATATAATTTTTGTTTTATTGTGGTAATTTTATTTATTTATTTATTCTTTTTGTATTCGCATAATTCAACTGTATGAAGATGGTGTATATATAATCCAGTTTGAACCAGATAATCCAGGGATTGAGCGCCCGCATATAGATCTTAAAACGAGAGTATGTAGGACATTGCGAACCATGTCAGTAAGCATGATACGTCATGGTATCCCAGCTGTACAGATGGATGCCTCAAGACGTTCAGAGGGTCAGATGCTGATAATTCTACCTCAAGTCAGAATTTGTAGTTTTCGTATCCTGACTGAATTCATCTGTGATTGGAGGATTTGAAAATACTTATGTGTTTCGAAATGCACGTACGAGGACAGTCAAAAAGTAGCTCTATCTGAACTTATAAATGATACAAATGCAGCCACATTTTTATGTTTTACCTTCACATATTAACTAATAACCCCAAGCAAATTGGTTTTACACCCACTGGATCCCTTATCTTTGTTTGAAATTTCATCTGGCACCCCAACAAAGCGCAAAATCTGAACCAAATGCACCAAACTCTTGTAAGTAACAAAATATGCAAGAATCCATTTTGTGCGTTTGAGATAGGTGCAGGACGTCCACTCAGAATTATTAAAACTTAGATATTTAAGCATAAAAGAGCAATTTGGAAAGCAACGCCTTGTTAAAGTGATTTCCTTCATGTTTACTGAAACAGCTTTGTTTTGGAGACACTACCCACCTTCCAGACGACGAATCCATAAGATCTAACTTTATTCTAATGTTGTTACTTTTCAAGCACATGGATGCTCAAGGTAAATTGAATACAATATGTCAACCTCAGTAATAAAGGGCCAGTAGCCAAAAGGCCGAAGGTCAAAAGGGACGAAACAAAGTCAAAAGGGCCGAGGCTAAAAGTCAAATGTACGAAATGGTAGATGTCGTACAAATGGTTGACAGTTACTTTACGTCACATCATTATTCCAGCCTATATGACGAGAACAAGTCCGGCATTAATATACTGTGCACAAAGCGGTTCTTGCTCTCAAAGACATACACCACGTTGTCATCTTTTAGAACAGAGAAACGTCACAGCACCAGATTGAAGCAGACACATCTGCTACTGACATTACACAGTTACATCTTTATGACATAGAACGACTCTCACAGAAGGCTTAGTATCAGATGAGTTCACGCTGAAATGACCTCGATTGGTTGCGGATAAGTGAGTCCCCAGCAGATGTTAACCACAGTCAAGAATATGCTTGACGGTGAGAGCCCCATCGCAGGAGAGACATAACCAATTCACTTTTAGCAGATAGTCATGTGTAAACCAACTATACAATAATGACATCGTCGTAAATTACTATCATCTTGACTGGTAACCCAAGCAGGTGGTATAACTGACCGTTATTTCAATTCCATGGAGTTTGTTTTTCCTACTTGCGTCCTACCAAGTCCTGAGTATAGCTTTTGATAGTGGGTCAAAATCACTATACCGGGATTAGCAGTGGAGATAGGGGGCCTTCTAAGAGCTGCTGCAGCATCGGGCCTGAGTAGTACCTGCTATGCTGACGCGGACCCGGCAACCAGCAGAGGATGAGGCCATATATTATTAGTAGAAAGGTCAAGCATAAAGTTCTACGGCGTCCAGGATGATTGGGGCGACTGCAGCCGTTTAGAAGTGTTTAAAGGTGCAGGATAATGAATCGTAACACGATGAAGTTTGGACTGATTTTGCTGTTGAATGTAGGGCCAGGAGCTGAGAAGATAGCTATTTAGCGGCAGAAAATGGAACTGTTGTTTGGGGATCCTAGAGGAGACAGTCTTGGCTCCACGACTAGCGTTGGCAATCCTGGCTATCGTCCTTGGATCCGTCTGTGAAGATGGATCTGTGGAGGCACTTCGAACGTGGATCTGGTTGTATTCCTAAGCTGGAACACCGCCATGGGATTTGTTTCAGACTTTTGAGTTTGTTAGAGGGCAAGATCGATCTGTGGTTTCACCATTTATTACGGTGGGGAGGACAGAAGCTCTGCATGCGCACTGATGTTGAGGATCTCAATTTTAGCTGCAGATATGTGTGGTTTGATCCTTATTCCCAAGTGGTGGAACCAGGCTTTGGCAGTTTAGGGAATGGAAATGTGGCTGCCATTACCGCTGGATTGGACTCCATTTGAAACGCAATTTCAGTGACATACCGCAGTGAGAGCTTAATGCGGCGTTGTCTAAGGGCGTTGTTCCATTGGCCTCCGCCATATAGGTCTACCGGAGAGGTCCCAAAGCTCCTGAGTAGAGCCTTGTAGTCCCTTGCGGGTGATAGAGTCTAATTTTTCTAAATTTTGCAGGCTCCAACTGTAGCACAATGGAGCCATAATCCTGTTTCTACTGCGGACTAATGATCTGTGCACAGGCGAAGTGAGGGTGGTCTGATCCCTCCCCACCTTCCATTTGAAACTACTTTAGCAAGTCTAAAGCCTCTGGCACTTTGTTTTCAAGACATTTTTATGTGTGGCAAGAATGTCAGGTGGAAAATGAATATGAGTCCGAATTTGGTTCTTCTTCTGATGAGTACCGATCTAAAGTTAGGGTCTGATCCTTGGTGTGGTTTGTATCACGACAAAAGTGAATGACAATTCGTCTTGGAAATCTTTTGAAACCTAAAACCATTTCTCATCATCTACTTGGATTTTGTTATAAGAGTTGTAGCTTCGCCTTCTACTGTACGCATGTTCTTACCACGAATATGAACATTGAAGCCAATATATCTAAAAGGACCCATCAACGCAAACTGTTCCAAACGTTAGTGAGGTCATTAATTTTGATGTGCTAAAAGGTGACAGTGGATGCTGCCTTGGGGATTCTGATCTTGGTGGAAGTAGCTCGCATTGGCAAGGAACCCACCCGGAACTTGGAATTGCCCGTTATTTGTGTCCGAGATATGAATTGAGGTAGCTCCAACCCCTGATCCGCAAACCGTGTAACCTTTAGGATTACATTCCAGCTGCTGGGACGCGCGCTCTTTCTGAAAAAGATAGATACCGTGCTGCTGTTTGCCGACAATGGAGCTTTGCATGAATTACCCAGACGCACCAGATGGTCAATGCACTTCGGTTTTTCTCGAACCACTGGAGGTCACGAGGAGGTTATTAACTCCGGCAACGATTAATCGATTGTTGACCATGCGTCATGGTCTTGCAAACACAGCCAGTTAGTGATAGGACGGTAGTTTGAGGGACTGGGGCATGTCTTAACCTGGTTTTGCAGGTATAGGGATGACATTTTACTGGTGCCACGAAGGTAGCGTCCGGATGTCCAGATGTCACAACATATTTAGGAGTGCTTCCAGCCCATGTCCGAGGGTGGCTCTGTAGTTTTGATAATGGATTTCACTGTTCCGCAGGCGTCGTGAAAGAGCCCGTCCCAGCAATGTAACTATGGAGGAAAACGTTTGCCAGTAACCTCCCATTATCAGAGCTAAAATTGACTGGCTTTCTTGCTGGGTTTGATATTTCCGGAACCGAGGCACTCCATGAGGAGGAGCGGTCGCCAAAGTTTCGCTAAGTTTGTTTGTAATTTCAGTATTGTTAGAAGGAGTCACATCTTTCAGGTGGTGAATTCTGATTTTGACCCTTTTGTCTTTGATCTTTTTGAATCATGTTCCACTAACCTTGGACATGGTGGTGAGTTGATTTTGGACACACATTCTCCATGAGTGGCGTGTTTATTTGAAAGTATCGTTTGTTTGGTATTGTCATTTACCAGCATTCGAGCAGACTAACATAATGGAAATATTTTTCTCCGCCTTTCTTCCTGGTTTTTCCTATTTTGTTTGGTAGTTTGTATCAACCATGGTTTTATGTATAAAGGGTTTGTGAGGAATAGTTTATTCTGATGGTATTAGAATTCGTCTGAAAAGGCCGGTAAGGGCTGAAATTAAAATATAAAATGCAAAAAAATAATAATTTAATAAATTACGAAAAATAATGAATAGTGTTTAGTTTGTTGTTTTGGTTATTTCTAATCGAATTGGAATATTATAATCACAGTACACTAACTGCATGGCGTTTGTTTTATAGTTGTTGTCGACCTGGAACCTAATCAATTGGGATTGGCAGTATATAACCTGCTTCCCAACATACAACACCACAACACTAACCAGATCAAAACAATGGTATGTATTATATTTTCAAGTTATGTATTTTAATAACACATTTCTTTGGCTGACACATAACAGATCAATGGATGAGGATATTCTTATGAGGAGGAGTGGCCACGTAAATCCGGAACGAAGTGCCCATATATATAA